>NC_134121.1:19925907-20228937 GCF_040939455.1 Microcebus murinus | reverse complement strand
CTGGGCTCAAAGCGATCCTCCCACCTCTGCTTCTCAGGTAGCTAGGGCTACAGGTATGTACCACCACACCCAGCTCCCGTACAGCCTTCACTCATTCAGTGTACCTGGAGGGGGCTGTGCTAATAAGACAATCTGGCAAACACAGACGTGCTTAAAGGGTGGGTGGAATTATCTTCTTGCTGGGATGGGGCTATCGTGGTTTGGATGAATGAATGGGAACAGGGAACGTGTGTGTAGAAGCATAAAAATGAGAACTGGTTGGGGAGATGTTTTGGGAGATGAGGGAAGAGGACGTGTCCCAGCACCTCCTTTATATCCACACCCTCTTTCAAAACAGGGTGTTACTCGGGTTCCCTTCCCCCCCTGAATAAAGTAGGCTTGGCTCTGTGACCAACAGGCTTCCACCCTCGCAACTCCTAATAGGATTCACTCCTGAAGAAAGGGCCTGTGACCACTGGGCTTCTTGAACTCTGGGAACCTTCAACATGTTCTTGGGACCATGAGCAACAGAAACATGTAAGAGTGAGGGATGAGCGAGGCCGTCTTGGAGGATGATAGCATTCATACCTCCCCACCTCCCCCCACACACTGCCAGTTACATGGACATAAACAGCAGAAAACAGCACACAGCAGCCAGTCAACATGGGTCACAGGACAGTTCTTACTGGAAATCAGTATTTCACAAAGGAAAATAAGTTGGGAAATATTAGTGCAATTTAATCACCATGGGGTGACTTATAAATATATACTGATAGTAAAAACAAACAACAGTAAAAAAAATGATAGCATTTTATGTTTTTTAAAAGGCACCCATTAAAGACTGAAACAGTCAAAATTTGAGACACTATTATAAATCATTCAGTCCTTCAAAAGTTCATGGACAATGAATTAAAAGGCACTTTAAAAATTCTAGTTTTTTCACTACCACTTGAAAAAACATGGTAGCAGTCTCTGAACCCCATCCTTGTTAAGGAATGATTAGTGTTGGCATCATCCTTGTTAAGGAATGATTAGTGTTGGCACCAGAGGATCCTATCTGCAAGTAGGGGTGAAGGTGTCAGTCCACAGGACATACTCTGGCTAGGTTGCTGCCGTCTTGCTCTCCAGCCTTCTGTGGCTAAATGGGCAATGGGCTTTGGACCACAAGCTCTGTCTTTGCAGGAGGCTCTGGGGAAAGTACTCCACAGTCTAGATGAGGCACCTCACGCTTTGCAGTATAGAAGTCCATTTCCACTTCATATGAAAAGGACAGTGCCAAAGAGTGGGGTTACCCAGTAAATAGCTACCAAAGCCATCATTTCACTTTGCCTCTCTAGCTTTTATGAGAGCATCCTATTCGTATAGATACGGGGAAAGCTGGGCATGAGGAGACATGCTAAAAAAGGACTAGTATTTGTGACTGCTTGCAACAAGCTCACAAGTTTGACACTGGTCTTTTTACCAAGTCTGCCTGCAAAGGTGGTGCTGACCTCTATTGGGCTCCTTACCTACTCAAGTGCTTCGGGTTCCCAACCCTGCCTCCTACCCCGCTGCCAGTGGGACTTCTGATTGGAAGTCAGTAAACATGAGAATTCAATGTTGACATGGATGAGAGGATAAGGCAAAGAACCAGTGGGTTATCTGGTAAACAATAAAAACTACCTACCTACAATGATTTTCCAAGGCCAGTGTCACAAGAAGACACTACTTCACGAGCTAAGTCATCACTTGCTTCTGCTGGCCTAGTATCACGGGTACTGCCCTGAATGGTTAGGAACGTGGGTGGCTGCCAATGTTAGGGCCACGCAGGTGCCCAGACACTTAACACCCTGATCCACCAATCTCTACAGCCCGTGCTCCTACCTCCCAGAGCTCTTCCGATAAAACCCAGGGAAGAACCTTGGGCTTGCTTTAAAACCACCTTGCTGCCAATAGAGGTCTGACAGGATTCAATAGTTGTTACTAAAAAAAAAAAAAAAGTGCTTTTTTTTGCAAAAGGGGCAGGTTAGAAGAGGGAGGGAATAAGAATATTCTTTAGAAAAACTCAAATCCATCTGCTTATCAATATCCAAAAGGCTGAGCCCACCCAGGGCACGATTTGGTCCGTGGAATACTGAGTGGAGGAGGCACCCTCACTGCCTGACTCCTGGGAGCATTTAACCATCCTTTTTGGCTTGGGGAGTGTCAAAGAGCCGGGCTGCCTTCCTGCACAGCAGATAGAACCAGTAGATCTGAGGAGCGATGAGGAAGGCATTGGCCACATTGCAGAAGAAAGGAATATTGAATGGCACCTGGAGCAGGCTCAGTTCCTGCTGTTGGCCATAGGACCAATACATGAAGGGGAAGAGAAGGATCCGACAAGAGAAGAAGGTGGTCAGCGTGAGGATTCCATTCACCTTGTACAGAAGGGTGTGTTGCTGCTTTAGCTGCGAAAGAAGGGGAAGGAGAACACAAGGTCACCAGGATGTAATACACTGTACCGCTAGTCAGGGAACGAGGAGCCCGAGTCCCACAACAGTAAAAGCAAGCAGGTAAGTATACTAATCAAGACCTAGGCGATCAAATTTCTTGACACCTAGACATTCGTCTAATTTACTGACACTTGTAGAAGACATTAGTGAGCACTATCTTATTTACTTATTTATTTTAGAGACAGGCTCTTACTCTGTCACTCAGGCTGGAGTGCAGTGGTGTAATCATAGCTCACCGTAACCTAGAACTCCTGGGCTCAAGCAATCCTCCCACCTCAGCCTCCTAAGTAGCTGGGACCACAGGCACATGCCACGATGCCTAGAACTGTCATGTTTATATGTGCATATAGCCTCATCATTTTTCCAACAATGATGTTGAATTTTGCCTACCTAAGCCACCCAGCTGATAGGAGAACAGCAACAGTGAATTAGAGAAAAACATGTAGCCAGGGAAAAAATATAAGTAACTGTATGTATGCAATTTGGATCAAATCTACAATTTAATCCTACTGGCTTAGATGACCAACTGACCTGTAAGTCTGTTGAAAGGTCTCCCATCCCACTATTGCTAGCACGAAGGGATTTCTCCAAACCCGACAGTCTCCAAAGGAGAAGCACAGTCCGTTCCCTCCTGTACTATTTCTGCTATGTCATACATACATACGTGAATCAGAATTCTGCCCAGTGACACAAATGGAGTGCTCATTTCTGCTGTGAAGATGCAGCCGACAAAGAAGTCCCCAAGGTCTCCCCGGAGCCTCTGCAGATGATAAGAGGAAAAAGGGAAATAAGTAGAGATTAAGAAACCACCAGAAGAAAAATTCTAACTGGGGCTATTGAAAAGGGTAACCATTAGGGACCCTGAAGGGAAAATGCAAAATAGGCAAATGTAGACTCAGCTAAAACTCTGCTGCTTCCATAGCAATAAAACTTTGATGGTCCAGTCCCTGGGATCCGGAGGCAAATTCAGATAGGCTGATTGCATCATGCACCAAGTTTCCTCTGAATTTTAATGACAGCCAGAAGAAACTCTGCAGCCTACTTTTGTGTATCTAACTAACTTAGTCATGCCAAGGGCACTTAGCCTGCTCATTTCACCAAAATATGTGCCAGGCCCTGTGCTAGATGTTAGGGTCCCAAAGCAATTAACAGACTTCTTAAAGAATTTAATGCACTCTACCACTCCTTTTTCCTTTTCAAGAAAGGAGTATCGCATAATAGAATACCAGCTCTGTCACTCAGTACCACTGACTGAGCTGAGTAAATTCTTAGAGCCTTAGTTTCTGCATCTACAGTATAAGGCTAATAATTTCTAATATTTAGCAAGCTATGAGATTTTAAATCAAGTGCCTACCACCTGGTAGGCACTCAGGAATCTTGAGTTTCCCCTCTGCATTCCAATTTCTCTTCATTGTTGAGTGGGGTTTTACAGGGAAATGGATCTGGGGAGAAGTTACAGGCTATTTGCTTTAAGAGTATTTTTGTGACATCAGAATAATGCATACAGTACCTGCTGGCACTATTAGAAAACTGTCATTTTGTATTATATTTATACTTTATGTGATTTTATAACATATTGAACTAAAGACAGAATATTTGACAAATGTTAAGGAATCATGGAGGGCTGGGGGATTTCTGGAAAGAATAATGTTAGCAAGGAGGATCGTGAACATTTCAGATTTCATTATTTTCCTCTACTATTTGCATGGGGGATTTAACTGCTGAAGCAGCGGGCACATGGAGAATGGGTGCCGTATGAAAGGAAAGGAAAAGAAGGGCAATCCTGACTCCTAAGTAACGGTCAATTCACTCAGTTCTACAGCAGGAAATGAGTGACCAAGGCTGCTGGTCTATTGTCCTGGAAGGCCATACCTGTGCAACTGGCACAAGGACAAATAGAATGGCCGCATGGTGCGTGATCATGAGGCGGTTTTGACTTAGGAAGTTTCTAAAAGTGGTGGAGTGTCCATGGTTCTGATCTCTGGTTCGGTACCATTCACTGAGGTACATGGCGTAGGAGTCATAGACCATGTATGGAATCAAAAACCAGACATATTCTCGGGCAAGCCAGTGCCTGAAAGAGAGCATACGAATGGCCCATGAAATAATTATGGACATCAATTATGAAGGCCCAAAGCCAACGTCTTCTCAGACATGTTCCCTTCAGCTTTGTACTTAACCAGCTATTACTACTCCAAAGACTTTACCATGAAGATGCTGAAACTGATAAGGAGAGTGGAGAACTTTCTCTAAATTACAGGGCAAGTGCATGAGTGTCAAAGGCAAAAAAGCAGGAATTCACTCAACCCCATGTGTTTAAGTAGTTTGCCTGATTTAGTTACTCATTTGTAATGAACTTTCTGGTATTTTGTGATAACCTGACTTTGCTATAGGTACATTCATATACAACTGATTCAACTGCTCCACCAAGAAACTGGTTTGGAAGGTGCCCCAAATCTCAAATCCAATATTACCAGTTTAGATCCTCCCTTGGTTGCTCAATAGTTGAGAGTTCACTAACTTAAACCCCTGAAACCAAGGAGTTTTCTCTTGCATCTACTTGCAGCCCCACTCTAGGGAGTTTCTGGTAAGCAACTCTGGCAACTTTCTTCACAATTCTATAGCTAATCCCAATTCCATTAAGAAAAATATGTCTGGAAATGAGCCTGGAGCTCAAGTGCCACATAACAGCAGTTAGATACCAGGAGAGAGGCTAGGTCAAAAGACAGTTTTCCCATTTACTTGTCTAAAGGGGCTAAATCAATATTTAATGAGTCAAAATGATAGTTTTGGCTATAATGTAGAAGTCTCTATTATAGATACAATATTGTTTCCAGTGACAAATAAGACACTTTATGTGGGGGAAAAAAAATCTAAATGGAAATTATGGGCCGTGCACAGTGGCTCAGGCCTGTAATCCTAGCACTCAGAGAGGATGAGGCAGGAGGATCGCCTGAGCTCAGGAGTTCGGGACTAGCCTGAGCAAGAGTGAGATCCCATTTGTACCAAAAAGAGAGAAAAACAAAAGAAAACCCATCTGGGCGTGGTGGCACACACCTGTAGTCTCAGCTACTTGGGAGGCTGAGGCAGGAGGATTGCTTGAGGTCAGGAGTGGGAGGATGTAGTGAGCTACAATGACACAACTGCACTCTACCCAGGGCGACAGAATGAGACTCTGTCTCAACAACAATGACAAAAAAAACAAGGCAACTGAACACCCCTCCTCACAACCCCTGACCCCTTTAAAAAAAATAAAAATTAAAAAAATGTACTATGCTGAGGATTAGATTCTCACAGCCAGAAAATTTTTGTTATGCAATCATGTGTTACATAGAAGACAAAATTTAGTTTTATGTTTCTCAAAGGACCTGAACGTCAGAATCACCCACAATGTTAAGAGCTCTACTCCCCAGAAATTCTAAATTGTATGCCCGTGGCCCTCAAATATGTATTTTATTTTATTTTATTTTATTTTATTTTATTTTATTTTATTTTATTTTATTTTATTTTGAGTCAGAGTCTCACTCTGTTGCCTGGACTAGAGTGAGTGTCGTGGTGTCAGCCTAGCTCACAGCAACCTCAATCTCCTGGGCTCAAGTGATCCTCCTGCCTCAGGCTCCCGAGTAGCTGGGACTACAGGCATGTGCTACCATGCCCGGCTAATTTTTTTCTATATATATATATTTTAGTTGGCCAATTAATTTATTTCTATTTATAGTAGAGACAGGGTCTCACTCTTGCTCAGGCTGGTTTTGAACTCCTGACCTTGAGCAATCCGCTTGCCTTGGCCTCCCGGAGTGCTAGGGTTACAGGCGTGAGCCACCACGCTCAGGTCTCAAATCTGTATTTCTAAATTTGTCTTAAGTCATTTCCTAAGGAAATCAACATTGGGATTGGGCTCTACAGAAGGTGCCATTGAAGTTCTGTTCCTGAATGACTCCAACTTACCACAGCATAACAATTCAATAAGGTCAACCCCTAATGGCAAATATAATGCCCTTATAGTTGAATTAATTAGGCAGGTTCCATTTAAGCAAAAACATGCAATACTTCTTTCACTTGTATCTATGGTCTCAGTCGTTTTCTTAAAGAAATTCCAAGTAAAATAACTATAAAGAGCTACTAAAAGTACAGCTGAAATATAACTGGCCTCTCCTCTTGAGTGGAATCCAGGGTTGTAATACTTTGCACATAGTCCCAAGTTTAGTAAGATCTGAAATTGTGACTCTTAGGTAGAATTCTTTGAAGATTTATTAGTAAGAGATCTGGATTATAATCTTAATACCTCTAGCCTGGGATTTCACTTTCTTTATAAAAGGAAGATGATAATCCCGTGTCTTACTTCTCTGACAAAGTTATTGTGAGGATTAAAAACTTAAAAGTGTGAAAGTCCTTTTAAATGTTTGAGTGCTTAAGCTGGGCTTGGTGGCTCACAGGCTTGGTGGTTCACGCCTATAGTTCCAGCTACTGTGGAGGCTGAGTCAGGAGGATTGCTTGAGTCCAGAGTTTGAGACCAGCAGACCAGCCTAGGTGATACAGCGAGACCCCATCTCGAAAAACAAAAACAGGCTGAGTGCTGTGGCTCATGCCTGTAATCCCAGCACTTTGGGAGACCAAGGAGGGAAGACTGCTTGAAGCTATGAGTTCAAAACCAGTCTGGTAGCAAGATCCTATGTCTACAAAAATAAGAAAAAACTAGGCCGGGTGTGGTGGCTCACATCTGTAATCCTAGCACTCTGGGAGGCCGAGGCAGGAGGATCACTCAAGGTCAGGAGTTCCAAACCAGCCTGAGCAAGAGCGAGATCCCGTCTCTACTAAAAATAGAAAGAAATTAATTGGCCAACTAAATATATATAGAAAAAATTAGCCAGGCATATTGGCACTTGCCTGTGGTCCCAGCTACTTGGGAGGCTGAGGCAGGAAGATTGCTTGAGCTCAGGAATCTGAGGTTGCTGTGAGCTAGGCTGATGCCACGGCACTCTAGCCAGGGCAACAGAGTGAGACTCTGTCTCAAAATAAAAATAAAAATAAAAAAAACTAGCCAGGTGTGGTGGCACACTCCTATAGTCCCAGCTATTCAGGAGGGCTGAGGCAAGAGGATCATTTGAGCCCAGGAGCTTGAGGCTACAGTAAGCTCTGATTCTGCCACTATACTCCAGCCTGGGTGAAAGAGCAAGATCCTATCTCTAAAACAAAAAACAAATATAAGTGCTTAAATTGAGAAAACTGTCTACAGTTGTTACTTAAGCCCTTTGAGGGGTCCCTTTAATAATCTGATTAAATCCTCAGTGCATATCACATTCTGCATATAATTTGGGGAGATGTATAGATAGCCCTCCTATTTATAAATATTCATATGAAGGCATAAAATGAGAAGGCATATAATAGAAAAATATTTGGGTATACAGCATGACCCCTGAAAGTCCTATTTTAAAGGTGACATAGGTGCTTTTAGAGCATCCTTGTATATCCAATAAAAGGTGGAGGGGTCTGAATTGTGGTATCTATGTCTATTTTTCAAACAGAGAATCTAAGAAATAAAGATACATAAAAGGAAGAACCCAAAAACCAAACTCAAGTTTGCTAACATGCTCAAGCCACTAAGACACAGCCATTTGGAGGAGAAAACGCAACCATGGTGTTACAGAACTGTAAGTTAGTCATACTTAAATAGCTTTCCCTGAGATGCATCGTGGTTGCTTGCTGCCTGCCCTCACATTAACTCATGCTAATGCTGTCGAGTCACATTTGTCTTAGTCTAATCTTTGCAGAAGAGGCTGGTTTCAAGTTTGATCTGGCAAATGGGGTAGTGAAGGAGCTTGCTGCATGATCAGAAAATACTCAATTACAATAAAAATTGAACCCAGCCAAGCAAATGCTGTTAGCCAATCAAGGTCACTTGGCCTGTCTTCTATCAGCCGCAACAAGAAAAGCAAGAAAATCACGACAGCAGTATCGAGTCCAAGTGAGATTGTGGCCCACGGTGAGATGGTCTCCCTAGTCGGGCTTCTCCCAGGCTCCAGCCTCAACAGGTGAAAAGCAGGACAAGACACAGCCAACAAACACGAAAGAAGGGTCAGGAGAGGCCACTTGACCTTTCCTGCACATCTGACTGTGGTTCTTCAACTTAACTGGGAGAAAGTAAGAAGACAGGTGGGGGAAAAATGGCTTTTAAAAAAATAAATAAATAAAAGCACCACCTCTGTCCAGGTCTATATGCTATACAGAAGCAGACCACTCTGGTCTTAATGTATGATTTGCTTCACTGAAACTGCAGACAGACGCACAGCTCCTGACCTGCCTCTGGACTGAGCTCTAAGACACACACAAGTCAGTTTTCTGAAAGCATCGGAAACCTCTTCCATCACCTTTAGCAAATCTAAAGGAAAAACGAGAGCAGCATTTGCAGGGAAAGGGGTGGTGGATGTGGTCCATCGAAGGACATATACTGGCCAATGAATGCTCCAGGGTGGGGACTCAGTGAGGTCGACTGATGCATCTCTCAATATTTTTGCACTTACCTATCTCATAAAGAACCTGGATCAATGGGCTACCACTGCCCTCTCACCACCTTAAATCAGGCACAGACTCTGTTGTTCTGTCTCATTTCAGTTTACCTCCTGCTTACTTTCTCCTAAACTGGGGATACTGGAAGGAGGAGAGGAGGAAGGAACTAATTATGGGAGCCCAAGTTTTCCCACCAGCCAGCTACCTAACAGCACGTGCTGATAAAGAACTAGTAGTGTCTGTGAGCCAATAAAATGTGGGAACTTCCGAAAAGTTCCTCAGCCCTGTGATCTGTACTTCTTTCACCTGGCACTGGATGTTACCTGCCGTTGACCACGTCGCTGCAGGAGCTTAGGACGACGACGATGCCCGACCCGGTGGCCAGCACAGCCTGCACTGAAGAAACCAGCCTAACGAGGGGCAGAGGGGAGGAAGAGAAAGCGCGCTCGATCCAGTCCTGTGGGCTGCGCAGAGCCAGCCTCCCCGACCCGACCTCCCGGGCTGCCAGAGCGGCGAGGACGGCGGTGGGGCTGCGGACCCGCGGCAGCTGGCAGCTGTGGGCAGCAGCTCGAGGGTCGCACTGTGCGAACACTGCCCTGCCCACCCCGACCCGCACGGCCACCCGCCTCTCCGTGCAGGTGAGGACGCCGAGGGTCGCGGGCAAGCTCGGGCGAAGCGACCGAGAGGAGCGAGCGAGCGAGGCAGCCCCCTCGCTTCCTGCCGCCCCCCTTTTCCGCCCTGGCCGGGCGCAGGGGCGGGCGCAGGCGGGTCCGGGCGCCGAGCAGCCGGCGCGCGGCCGGGCCGGGCGGGGCGGGCAGGTCCCGGCGCTCGGCGGGCGGCCCGGCCGCGCCCAGTACCTGGTGCTGATCATCAGGCAGTCGGAGTCGGTCCATGCTGGCCGCGAGCGGCGCAGCGCCCAGGTGCAGAGCGCGAAGAGCCCCGGGAAGAAGAGCGCCCCCCCGGCCAGCGTCAGCAGCATGGGTGCTCGCGGTCCGGCCGCCTCGCTCGGCGCCGCTCGGCGTGGCTCACCCGCTGCGCGCGGCCCCGGCACTGGCGCGGCCCGCCGGCCCCTACCCCTACCCTCCGCCCCGCCGCGCCCCGCCCCGCCCGGCCCGCCGCGACTCCGGCAGCCGCCGGGCGCTGGCCCCGAGCCCGCGGCGCGGCTCCCCGCGTGACCAGGCCCGGCCGCCGCGATAGGCGCGGGCCGGCAGGCGGGGCGGGGTCTCGCCGCGGCCGCCCCCGGGCCCCGAGGCTTCCCCGGTTCCCGCGGCCGGGTCCGCGGCGCTCCGCCCGGGACAGCGGCTGCGGGGCCGTGGCCGTCCCGGCGTCCGTTCCGTCACCGCGGCGCCTCCCCGCCCCCGCGGGCCGCCTCGTCTCCGGGGCCGGGGCCAGCAGGGCGGGGGGGGGGGGAGCGGCACAGAAGGCCAGGTAGGGACCCCGCCGCCCAGGTGGGCGAGCCCGCCGGGCAGCAGCGGGCATCTGTCTGCGGGGGAGGGGCGCACCGGGCTCCTGGCCGTCCCCGCCTGGCCCCATCCTCCGAGCACTCTTACTTCCAAATCAGAGTCTTAAGGTATCTTTTCCTCGTTCCACCAACTGCTGCAGTCTCTCCGGAGGGGGAATTTCTCAGAAAGCTTTAAATCATGCCACAGAATCCAGCAGTTTCTCTCTCCACCTATATAGTGAGGTGGACTGTTAAGCATGCAGACTTCTCAGTGGTCCTGCCTCTTGGCTTTGGATTAAGATACTATCCAGAGTCACTATCTTCGTGACTGTTTTGTTGTTGACAGCGTGTCCTCCTTATTTTAAAAGTTCTCGGGACAGGTGTCCTAAACCTGAATGGGTTGGAATCTATTTCATTTTCACCTAACACCAATCACAGGGTTCAATACAATAATTTCAGTATTACTGACTTCATTCCTCTTGACGTCCCAGCTTTACTTTGCTTCGGTCTGTATCTTCCTCAGCTAACAAATGTGGAGGGGAAATTCATTTGTACCTACTACAATTGAAAAGTGCTGTGCGTCTCTTCAAATCACCATCATGGAAAATGCTGACCAAAGTCCCATATGAGGACTAAGTCTGGTACAGCAGGGGTGAGCCTCTCTGGGCCACTATTTCCTTATTTGCGAAATGAGGAGGAGGCTGGATTACAAGCTCTTTATGGCTCTTATAGCTCTAAATCCCTATGATTCTATGAGTTTTATAAAGTATTAGATGATTTCTGTTAGATACCAATTAAATTATTTTAACATGGCAGTTACTGGTGTAGAAACAAGATATGGAGTGAACACAGCTTTTGTTTGTTTCACTTTGCATTTATTTATTGACTCTGAAGACGTTTCTTAAGTTTAAAAGATAGTTTTCCTTTAGCATTTTATAATTATTAATTAGGTCATGATCTTTTTGAGTGAACACAGCCTTTAATATCTTCTCCTATGTTTTGTTAAGATGAGGGACTTACCCAACATTAAGGTAGCAGACAGCTCAAAGAAAAGTCTGAAAGTTCATCCACTTAAGGCAACATCTCTGACTCCCAAATGCATTGCTAACAAACTTGATGAAATGAGAAAGACAGTTCAATCTGGTACCAAGGTATGTGGCAAATGCAAAGCTCTCTGTGTTTTCACATTTGCTTGTGGACAAAAACAGCTATCTGGAAACCTTCCTTTCTCTCCAGAAGCACAAATCTTTGTGCATTCCACTTTGTATTTCCTTACCCATTTATGATAGTCACTTCCAGTTCCAGCTTTTCCAGAGAGTGACAAGTGGTTACAAGTCCTCCCAGCCTTTCTGCCTTAAAGGGATCAGCAACTTGCACCAAGTATGCTAGAACTTTTAAGTGGTGAGAACCAGTATATCCCCTACACAAGCAGCTCTTTAGGCATAAAATGAAAACAGAGCAACAAGATATTTCACATATAGAAAACAGCAAGTAAAATCAATTTCCAACAGCACGCTCAGGGAAGTCACCAGAATGTTTAGGTTCAATCACCATAAAGCTAACAAGCATAAACATGAACCTCTGCTTTTCAAGTGATCAGCAAATGGTAAAGCCAAATAAAAAGCACCAAGCTTTGTTTACACAAACATCCTCTTGCCCTTGAAAAGTCTTAAATGTTTCCTTCTCCAAGGTTTCTATGTCTCTTCCAGACAGATTTATAAATTCATTTTCCAAACCTGCCTTTGCATTTGCATAATGAGCTTGTTTTTTTTTATTTGCATGTATGTTTTTCCACCAGATTGTTAGCTCTTTGAAACAAGGACTGTGTCTTTTCATTTTGTATCCTAAGTTAGGCCTGGTGCATTGCAAGGGTTCAATAAATGTTTGATACTTTTTAAAGATAATGTCTACTGAGCACTTACTGTATGCTAGGCACTATATCAAACATTTTATGTGCATTGTTTCATTTAAATCCTCACAATAAATTTGTTATCCTCACTGTGTCCGTGTATTTGTGTGTGTGTGTGTGTGTGTGTATGTGTGTGTGTCAATGTGTCAGCAAAATGAGACTCAGACCAGAGCAATTAAAAAATTGGGATTTGAACTTAGTACTTTCTGCCTTCACATCAATGTGCTTACTTGGAAAAATTATAAATTACATATAAATATAAAATGGTATTAATAGCAACATCAGAGCCCATAAAATCCACCCCACACATTTATATTTATGAGTAAACAATTTGAAAGCTTTCAAACTTGATAAGCAGGGAGAAAGTAGTAATTTTTCACAATATAGTTTCTCATTAATAACCACTGCTCCTAATTGTTTACGCATAAATATAAATGTGTGGGGTGGAGTTTATGGGCTCTGATGCTGCTATTAATACCATTTTATATTTATATGTAATTTATAATTTTTCCAAGCACTTTCACATATATCACTTAGTTCTCAGAATAATCCAGTGAGATCGGCTGATCGTATTATTGTTTTCATTTTACAGATGAACAAACCTAAGTACAGAAAGGTAAACTGACTTGCCACCCTATCAAGTGACAGAACCCAGGGCTCCTGATTCATGTTCCAAGGTGATTTCAACTACTTCATGCTATAGGGTTGGGATTTGAGGAGTTCGTAATTATGCTTGTTGTGGGGATATCAAGAGGGAAGCTTGGGTTACTAGATGCCAAAATAAGACTGATTTACCAAATTCAGAGTCTCACCCCTTGAACAGGAAACTTATAAAGTTCCCAGGTTTGGAGGGCTACGGAGGGATTCTTCTGCCACTGAGGTATGTGATCCTGCTTTTTGGTCACTTCTCCCCCATTACTTGAGACCCCAATCTGGATCCCATTAGGGTATAGGATACAGGGAGTCTCCCCATGTCTGTTCCCTGGTTTCTTCAGCCTTAAATTGAAAATACCATATTTACTTGTAAAATAAGAATTCTCAAGTGAATACAGTTAAAGATATGTGGTGTGTATGTAGGCTACTATCCTTGATCAAGGTACATTTTCTTCCTACTCAGGAAAAGGCATCTATGGAAAAATCAATTGAGAGTCACACAAGAAACATCTTCATATTGAGCTCTAGGGTTGAAAGAGAAGTTGGAGGTCTCCATCCACTCATCTACTTTATTTTTATTTATTTTTGTCAAGTTTCCACATACAACATGGATGGACATTCATCTACTTTAAAAATGCTAACAGACAAAAATAATGAAACTCTATTCTGAAACAAAATGTATTTTGTTTAGAACCACACTTCATTTCTGCATTAGGGACAGTTGAAGCAAAGACACAGCAGGAACAACAAAAGGAGAAGTGAAGTGATGGGAAGAGACAATGAAAGATACAGCACAGGAAGACGATCCAACCAGGAGAGACTAAAATAGCTACAGGGAAAAACCAAGGCACACTTTTAAACACAGGAAAATAGATATAGAGATGCAAGTCCAGTGATTGGCAGATCATAACAACTGAACAAGAGGAAAAGGATTGTAAGACATAGGGAAAGAAGGAATGAGTCATTGCAAAAAGAAAGAAAGTGACAGCCTTTTGAGGAACTTCATTCCGTTTAGGCTAGAACAATAAAAGCCATATTGCATTTGAAGAAATATGGTGCAAATAAGGAGGTGATTCCTGTTAGGACTGAGAGTGTGACCAGAAAGAAGTTAATCACCCTCCTCTTAATGTCTCCTTCACTTTGTTTGCCTGGTCAATAAAGTCCTGCACTGGTGTGTGTGTGTGTGTGTGTGTGTGTGTGTGTTTTGTGTGTGTGTGTGTGTGTTTCCCCAGTAGACCCTAATGGTAGGGACTGTTGTTTTGGGAGGCAGCCATGGCATACAGCACTGGGGTTGAGACCAGAGAGCCTGAGTTCCAGAGCTTATGACTCTGCAACTCATAAGCTGTGTGACACAGAGAAAATGACTTAACCTCTCCTGTAAAATGGCGATTCTACCTACTTCGCAGGGTGGCTAGGAGAATTAGGTGAGTGGTATTTTTAAAAATACATGCTAAACTATGTGCTGGGCACCAGCAAGGGATTATTGTTATGTCTTGAATCCCCACAGCACAGCTCCCTGCTGTTAAACTTCTCAGTAAGCACCTGTTGGATTTAAGATGCCCTAGGCTGGCCTTAGCCAGACTCCACGCTGCACATTCTGCAGTTTTATCCGGGACTTTCTGCAAATGCAAACTGTGACTATAAGAAGCACAGTTACTGGGCCAAGCGGGGTGGCTCACGCCTGAAATCCTAGCACTCTGGGAGGCCGAGGCGGGCAGATTGCTCGAGGTCAGGAATTCGAAACCAGCCTGAGTGAGACCCCATCCCTACTAAAAATAGAAAGAAATTAATTGACCAACTAAAAATATATATACAAAAAATTAGCCAGGCATGGTGGCGCATGCCTGTAGTCTAGTCAGTCCCAGCTACTCGGGAGGCTGAGGCAGTAGGATTGCTTGAGCCCAGGAGTTTGAGGTTGCTGTGAGCTAGGCTGACTCCACGGCACTCACTCTAGCCTGGGCGACAAAGTGAGACTCTGTCTCAAAAAAAAAAAAAAAAAAAAAAGGCAGCACAGTCACACCCCAAGCACATGGTTTCTACAAACAGTGACCACAGCTGCACACCACAGGGAAGTCTTTGCTCTTGTACACAATGATAATGATCTTTGTCAATAAAAACCATAATTTATACAAAGAACTGATTATATAGTACTTGCTTTTTGGTATTGCTTTGTATTTTTCAAAGTACTTTCACATACACGTTTCTTTTGCTATAAATGCAAAAATTAGCTTGTTTGCAGACAGTCACACCCCTAAAAGTAAGCATTTCTAAAGGCAGGTTGAAAAATTTTTCAAGGACATTGAACCATTAAGGAAATTACCTTTGAAATGAGTTAGGAGGAACCAGAAAATCTCTGTGAACAAATTAAGTTGCCTTCCTAAATTATCAGACCAATGATTTTTCAGTGTCTTTGTCTTGTAAGTAATTCCATAAAAGGGTTATTTTATTTTATAGCTCACTCAATTCAGGTCATTATTTTTTTAGTTTTCTGATCATAAAAGCGATATATTAAAAAGCAAAACATGCCTACCATGGATTATTTGTTAATAATCACAAATAATGCCACCACTGAGAGATATTACTGTTAATATTTTGGTAGAATTCTTCCCAGTCCTCTTATATGCTTTTGTTGTATATTTGAGATCATGCTTTAAATTCATTTTGAATATTAATATTTCACTTCTAAGCATTTTCAATGTTACTTAAAATTTTACAAACTTCATTTTTAATAAGTCAGAAGTAATTTGATATTTGAATCATTATAGATTATGGGTTATCACTGGTTTTGAAAAATATTCTTTTTTTTTTTTTTTTTGAGACAGAGTCTCACTTTGTTGTCCAGGCTAGAGTGAGTGCCGTGGCGTCAGCCTAGCTCACAGCAACCTCAAACTCCTGGGCTCGAGTGATCCTTCTGCCTCAGCCTCCCGAGTAGCTGGGACTACAGGCATGTGCCACTATGCCCGGCTAATTTTATATATATATATATATCAGTTGGCCAATTAATTTCTTTCTGTTTATAGTAGAGACGGGGTCTCGCTCTTGCTCAGGCTGGTTTTGAACTCCTGACCTTGAGCAATCCGCCCGCCTCGGCCTCCCAAGAGCTAGGATTACAGGTGTGAGCCACAGCGCCCGGCCTTGAAAAATATTCTTAACTGGGAGAGTCAGTTTCCACATTTGTTCATAGTTATACCTTGGCACACTGACACAGACAAGGTAACTCCAACCTTAAAAATATTAAGAGTCCCATCCTTATTAGCATTCAGTGTCTGTCTTGAAAATGAGCATCATAGTAACTATAGAAACCCAAGCTCCTATTTAAGTATCTAGGTTTTTCTTTATATAGACTCCATTATCCTCTTTAATTAGGAATACATTTATGTAGGCACTTGTATTTGTTGAACAAAGGAATGAAGGAAAAGCCATTCTTTGTGAAGCTAAGTCCATAGTGGCTGTTACCACACACAGCCAATTGCAACTCCAAGAGTTAATTATTTCTCAACAAGATTGTAGGTGAAAACCCAAATGACCAGAAACCAGAAACAATGCAGAGAAAGCTGATTAGTTACAAGGACTTAAAAGTCTTATTTGGAAAAAAACCTTCATTATATATAGCAACAAGAACCTCTGCTACAAGCACACTAGTACATGCTTATGTAGCAGCTAAGTGTCACCACTTGTCTGTGATGGACCTTATGAACTATTAATGATCAGTCTAAAGACGGAATGAACTGTTGAGTTGTGAGACAGGCTGAAATACTTGTGCCCTGCAGGCAAAGCAAAATCCCAAGTTGCCAGGTAACTTGATAGAACTTGGCATGGGACTTAGAAGGATTTGGAAGGTTTTAAATAATATTAGTGCAAGATGAAGGACAGGCAGCACTTGCTAATCAAGATGCTGCCACCTTCCTTCTGTTATGTGTTATAAGGCCATTGTTTCATTATGCAGTATCATCTGTAGCTTGATTGGATTGTGCTTTATATGTTTTTTTCTATTTAGATGGTAAGCACCATGCTCACTCAATCTGCTGCTGTTTAACACTCTACTATTAGGGTCTTGGCCAACATAACTGCAAACATATAAACTCTCAAAAGAGGTGTCAACATTGGAAAGGAAGAGAAAGAACTATCATTTTCAAACAATATATGAATTTATCAAGAAAAAATAAAATCAGTTGAAATATGGTAGGTTGAAATAATTCAGATAGGGTAGCTAGATACAGGATCAACATACAAATATAAATAAATTGCTATTTCTATGAGCCAGAAAATACCAATTAGAAATATAATAGAAAAAGGGGACCATTTACAATATTTTAAAAAATTTATAAAATGACTAGTTTTAGACCTAATAAGAGATATGCAAGACCTATATGAAAAAAGCTATAAAATTTTACTGAAAGACATAATAGCTTAAATAAATGGACAGCATGGTGATACAAGAAAAGATTTGATACTGTAAACATGTCAATTTCCCCCAAGTTGATCTACAAATTCAATGTAATCCCAATCAAAATTCCTATATGTTTTTAATGAGCTCAATAAGTTCCTTCTAAAACTTATGCAAATTAAGAAAATGTGTAAGAAAGTCTAAGAAATATTTGAATAATGAACACTGGAGGACTGGGCACAGTGGTTCACACCTATAACCCTAGCACTCTGGGAGGCCAAGGCAGACAGATCGCTCAAGGTCTGGAGTTCGAAACCAGTCTGAGCAAGAGTGAGACCATGTCTCTATTATAAATTGAAAGGAATTAATTGGCCAACTAAAAATATATAGAAAAAATTAGCCTGGCATGGTGGCTCATGCCTGTAATCCCAGCTACTTGGGAGGCTGAGGCAGAAGGATCGCTTGAGCCCAGGAGTTTGAGGTTGCTGTGAGCTAGGCTGACGCCATGGCACTCTAGCCCAGCCAAGAGAATGAGACTCTGTCTCAAAAAAAAAAAAATTACATTTAGGAAATAAAAACTGATTTTCTGAAGTAGAGCGAAAAAAGTTTAGCTGGGCAAAATATTCTTGGCTGGTGGACGAGAATATAATTTGCATATCAGTAATCTTAAAATTGGAGGGATGAGGATCAGACCTCTTATTAAAATACTGTGTTTGGGATGGGTGCAGGAGATCACGCCTGTAATCATACCACCTTGGGAGGCCAAGGTGGGAGGAGCACTTGAGGTCAGGAGTTTGAGACCAGCCTGAGCAAGAGGCACACCCTGTTTCTACCAAAACTAGAAAAAAATGAGCCAGGCATGGTGGCCAACGCCTGTAGTCCTAGCTACTTGGGAGGCTGATGTGGGAGGATCTGCTTGAGCTCAGGAGTTTAAGGTTGCAGTGAGCTATGATGATGTCACTGCACTCAACCTGGACAAAAGAGTGAGACTCTGTCTCAAAATAAAACAAAAATAAAATACTGTGTGGGAGGGATGTTCACAAGATTTTTATGTTTAGCAAAAGGAGGCCTAGGTTAAACAAAAAAGGTTAAGAAATATTCAATGAAATACCCCCCATTAAAACGGTATGCAAAATGTTATGAAAATGTGCATTTTTCTGGGGAAAAGATCTATGTAGAGTTCTTCAGCTCTTCCAAAAGGTTCTTAATCAAAAAAGATTAAGAACTACTGTTGTAGACCAAGAAAAGCACGGCAGCTAAAGATGCAGCTCAGGGAGTGCAACAGAAACTCAGCAGGAAGAAGTGGAGCCAAAGAAACAGGAAAACTGAAAGTGGCAATAGTATCATAAGATACTTAAGGGTTTTAGATACAACGAATTAATGGTAGCTACATTATAATGATTGTGCTAATTAATGTCAATTTTGTAAAACAAATTTGTTTATATTTGTTGTCATGTGTAAAACTTGCACAAAAGCATTTGTCATTTTGGCTTAATTACTTTGTTGAGTAAGTAAAAGGATTACTGAGTATGAGCCCAAGGTAGCCAACAGGAAGGGTTTTCATTTAAAAGCATCTGGGAGCTAGCATATATCCACGATATATGCTAGTGCCTTAGCTATGACCTGTGGGAACAGGGGAGCTGCTGAAGCTAGTTGGAAATTAGGATCTGCTTAGCAAGAATGGGCATGCACAGAGAATCAGAGCACCAATCAAAACAAAACTGGTGTCTAGGATACAGGAAACATTCAGAACCATCTCAATGTCAGTCAAGAATAAATGCCAGTGTCCGGGATGTAGGATGGAAATTCAGGAATGAAGGACACCGAAAGAACCACTCGTCGTGAAAAGCCATATACTAAAAACAATCCATAAAGAAGCATCATTTTGAGCAAGATTTCATGTAGAGATTAAACTACATTCCTCTAGTACATGTTGGCTTGGGAGCTTGTGCCACCCATAGTGACAATAGGATCTAAAAGTGATTGTCCTTGAGAACGGTAGGGGTTGTATCAATGTTTGGGGAAGGTGCTATGCAGCTGGCATTTAGTGGGTACAGAAGAGGTAATTCAGACATCCTGAATTTTTTTTTTTTTTCAAAAAGTTTCATCAGAAGTCAGCTATTTAAGAAAAGGTTGTTACAGAGAGGAAAGCTTAAGTGGATTAAAGACTCTGTCTTGATTTTATAAAAGAACATACTTTGTTCAGTGTCTATATTATATTGCAGCTACCTCTGCAGTCCAACACCAAAACCACAATATAACCAAGGACATTTGAGACTCCTTTTAACAGAGGTATTCACACTAAATTGACAGAGGCACATGAAATTTAGGGACCTCACTGAATTTCATTAACAAAGGCTGTTTTAAAATTATTTAATATTTCCATCCTATCTACTTAAAGCATTTTTTGGCACCATAAGAATTATTATGAAAATCCTCATTTGGGGGTTACTGTTATCTTTCCATCTTATTCTGATGTTTCCTCAGAGATGCGCCACACAACTCCCTTCTAGCCTGTTGTACTCCATTTCCAATCCATCCTTTAGAGATTGAATTTCTGCCTCATATGGTGAAGTTTCAAGGTAGAAAATGTTTTCTGTGATACTTTGTCATCGGTTGTACCTCATCTCACAGCACTACAGGAAAATTTTTTTAAAAGCTCAGCTCATTCATGAGAATATCACATACCCCTTATTTTCATACCCAAATGTCTCATATTCATAAGCTTCCACATCTTATTTATCTTAAAGCTATATAATCTGTCTTTCCAGGTTTCCTCCTTCCCTCTTTTGCTTATCATAAACAAATCAGTCTAGCCTGTTACTAGTTATCCTAACACAGCTTCTTTAAACCTAGTGTCCACCTGTACCTCTGCTCTTTTAACTTCCTATACTTTTTGCACCATGTAACTCTCTTAAACTTAAATTCATTATTAGTAGCTTATCTGCAAAAAAGGAAAAGGGTTATCATGTAGTTGAGAGCTTCAAAGTAGGGAAAGACTTGGGGTCATGGGAGAATGCAGTTGAGAATTGCCAGTGGATTCGTAAAAGGACAGTCAGTGGAAATCAGACAGCATGAATTTGTACTGGCTATGGTCACCCTGGTTTCATGACTTTCCAACCACAATACAGGCAGCTCAGAAGCAGAGAAACAAAGATGGAGAGACTAGGGCTAATGACAGGTATAGCAAACATGGTTACATCTCTCCTCTGCTTACAATCCTTCGAAGGTTTCCCATTCCTTAACATGAACTTCAAGATCCTTCGACATCTGTCCCTGCCTGTTTCTTCAGGCTCCTCTTGTTTCACTGCCCCCTTGGCTTTGGAAGTCCCATCACCCTGGTCAATTTCTTGCATCTTCATGGCTTTTGCATATACTGTTCCTTTGGTCTGTCATCCCTATCTTTATTTCCTACCCTTTGCTTCAGCTTAAAAATCACTTCCTCGAAGCTTTTCTGATCACCAAATCCCATCTGAACACTCTATCGATATAGTCTCTCAACATGTTTTTTTTTGTTTTTATTGGACCTATCATAATTATATTTATATGAATATCCTCATTTTTTATATATTTTCTTAATCAGCTGACTTTAAGTTTGATGAATATCCTTTTCATACATGGAAAACAGCTCCATGGAGGCAGGCACTTGGTGTATTTCATTCATTGCTGAATTCCCAACACCTAGCCAAGCACCTGTCACCAACAGGAAGAGGTGTTCAATAAATTTATTGAGTAAGTGAATGAATGGCAGGAAGATTTAGCTATAGGACCTTGGGGAAGCTTTTTGTTTGTTTGTTTGTTTGTTAAACTAGATCTCCATTTCCTCATCTTTTAAATGGGGATAAGGATAATAACCTTTAACCTCAGAATTCCTGTGTGAATTTAAAGAGACAATACGTGTAACATGCGAGCATGGTGGTTGGCACATAGTAAGGAGTAGGAAATGTTAGTTATTACCATCATTAAAAATAAGCTCTAGGAGCAACTGGAACTCTCACACGGTCCTGGCAGGAGTGCGAAAACAATACAGCCACTTTGGAAAACAGTTTACCAGTCTCTTATAAAGTTAAACACAGACACACCATACAACCCAGCATCCCACTTCTAGGTATTTATGCAGATGACATGAAAACTTATGTTCACACAAAAATCTACACATGAATGTTTATAGCAGCTTTATTCATAATTGCCAAAAACTAGAAACAACCCATATGTCCTTCAACCAGGGAATGAATAAACAAATTATGGTATATTCATACAGTGGAATATCACTCCGCAAAGAAGAAAAAATGAACTATTGATACATGCAACAACATGGATGAATCTCAAATGCATTATACTAAGTGAAAGAAGCTAGACTCAACAGGTGGCATAATGTGTGATTCCATTTATACGACATTCTGGAAGTGTCAAAACTACAGGGACAAAAATCAAGTCCATGGTTGTAGGTGGATGGGGTAGGACATAAGGGAATTTGGGGGGGATAATGGAAGTGTCCTGGAAATAGATTGTGGTGGGGGTTACATGACTATATGCATTTATCAAAACTCAAGACATTGTAAACTAAAAGTGTGAATTTTACTGTATGTAAATTATATCTTAATTTTAAAAATTAAAAATACTCAGGACAGGCAGATGGAATAAACTTTTCCTTTTTTAAAAAAGGCATTTATGTATTATTATAAAAGTAGTATAGGCTCATTGCAGACATTTGAGAAAATGAACCAAGAATGTACATTCTATCACCTGCAGAAAGTAATATTTTCTTGCTATCAGTTTTATAGGCACAAAACATACATGAACTAGGACCATATTGTACATTTTTGTTTTCTGAAATATATGATACAATTTGCTTTCTGAAATATATTGTACATTTTTACATATCATTAAAAAATTTTCCAGGCCAGGCATGGTGGCTCACGTCTGTAATCCTAGCACTCAGGGAGGCTGAGGTGGGAGGATTGCTTGAGCTTAGGAATTCAAGACAGCCTGAGTAAGACCCAGAGCCCTATCTCTACTAAAAATAGAAAAATTAGCTGGGCATGGTGGTACGCACCAGGCCTGTAGTCCCAGCTAGGGAGGCTGAGGCAGAAAGATCACTTGAGCTCAAGAGTTTGAGGTTGCAGTGGGCTATGATGATGCCACTGCACTCTAGCTTGGGTGCAGAGCAAGACAGAGCAAGACTCTATCTCCAAAAAAATCCAAACCATGATTTTATGAAATCTATAATATGTTGTTGTATAGCTGATTTACATTTTTAATTTTTATTTTATTAATTTTTTCTTTCCCTTTTTTTGGCTCCTCAAATTTCAAGTTGAGGATTTATTTATTTTTAGAGATGGGGTCCCGCTATTTTGCCCACTCTGGCCTCCAACTCCTGGGTTAAAGCAATCCTCCCACCCCAACCTCTAAAGTAGCTGGGACTACAGGTGTGGGGTGCCACATCGGGTTCAATTTACATTTTAAGCATTCCTTTATTGTGAGAAATTATATTTTTATACAATTATCATTTCATCAATTAAAAATAAAAGAAAAAAGACTGGGTGTGGTAGCACACAGGTGTAATATCAGCATTTTGGGAAGCCAAGATTGGGGTGTTGGGGATCATGTGAAACCAGGGGTTTGAGACCAGCCTGGGCAACTTAGTGAGACTGTATCTCTATAAAAATATTTAAAAATTAGCCTGGTATGGTAGTGAGCACCTGTAGTCCCAGCTACTCAGGAGGAGTTTGACCTTAACAGTGAGCTATGATCACTCCACTGTACCTCCAGCCTGGGTGACAAAGCAAGACTCTGTCCCTAAAAAAAAAAAAAAAAAAAAAATTCTTCACTGCAGAAAAATAGCTCAGTAGTAGGCCAGGGACTCTTCCCTCATAGGGTTTCACAACGCTCAACTGGTAAAGCAACTCTTCTTTTGGCTGCAATTCTCTCACTGTTTTAGTATCTGCAGAAAAAGTGGTTCCACAGGGTGATCTGGCTTCTTTCTCCCTTTGCAGTGCATAAGCGCTAAGACACCCTAATATTTCCTGTATTACTAGCTTACATTTGCATAGTGCTTTTAATATTTCATCCTCACCACATCCATGCAGGGTAAGCAGAGCAGATGGAGTAGATCTGTTGTTCTAGATCACACAGCTTCTCGATGGTAGAATGGGACTTAGACACCTTGATATTCAGAATCTCAGAAAGTAAACATTTCCCTAGCATTAGGGCACTGCCTAATCTTGCTTTTTATTTTATTTTATTATTATTATTTTTTAGCTTTCTCAATAAGGAAGCTGCAGTCACCCCCAGAAAAAACTGTGCCTGGTGACCTGGCACAAGGGGAACTTATCCCTGTCAAGTGGACACTGTCCCATCTTACAACTGTCCTTGGCAACACTGCCACTTACCGGCTGGGGTCATTTCATCCCCGATGGCAGGGGGACACTACTGCCACTGACCAAAGGGGCCCAGGGAGCTGAAGGGTCACCGGCTTCGCTTCCCCGGGGAAGTAGCCGTCCGTCGGTCGCAATGCTGCAGGGGCTTACACCCGGCGGGAGGCGGGCCCTTTTCCCCCGACACCGGGCCCTCAGCGGAGGGCGCGCCTTATGCGACGTGAAGAAGGTCAGTCCTCCACTATCCCAGAGTGCCCCGGATCCCGGAAGTGCCAGGCTTCCC
Organism: Microcebus murinus; assembly: GCF_040939455.1. Classification (NCBI taxonomy): domain Eukaryota; kingdom Metazoa; phylum Chordata; class Mammalia; order Primates; family Cheirogaleidae; genus Microcebus; species Microcebus murinus. Next base: position 20,204,929 of record NC_134121.1, on the reverse strand, counting down.
GGAAGTGCCGGGGTGGCTGAGAGAGCTGGAACTTGCCTGGCGGCTGCAACCGGAGGGTTGCTGCTCTGGGGTCTGGGGGAGGGCTGGAGGTTTGAGTGGGGCTTGGGGTGGGGGTCGCAGGAGGCTGGGTGGCGGGATGATGGAGGAGGAGGAATTGGAGTTCGTGGAGGAGCTGGAAGCCGTGCTGCAGCTCACGCCCGAGGTGCAGCTAGCCATAGAGCAGGTGAGCGTCCCGCCCCCTCAGGAGAGAGTGCGGAGGCTGGGGCAGCTCTGGGCCGTGGGACTTGCGGAGGGGCGGGGAGGAAGCAGTCTTTGGACAGAGAGGTGAGGGCTATGTGCAGAAGGGAAAGCGAAGGCTTGCGGGAAGATGGAGATGGAAAGGGGTTTCTGAATCAGGGGAGGGAAGGAAAATCCTTTCTAGGCCGTGATTGTCTTTGGAGAGTGGTGCGTCCTGGTGGGTTTGGGCACAGGAACTCTTAGAGAGGATGAACCGAGAAGGGACCCCTTGGGTGGCAGCCTCACATTCTGGGCGTTGGGAGGGGGGGGGGTTCATTGATTTACCAGTCTAGTGCCGCCGCTGCTGGTTCTTAAGCTAGCCCCTTGTGAGTGGCTTGGAATTGGGAGAATGGTGTCAGTTTGATTTCTGAAGCTGATGGCAGAGCAGAGAGAAAATGTTGAAAAATAACCATGTTAAAAGGTTGAGAATTCCTGCGGTTCATTAGTTTGGGGAATATTCCCAGGAGTTCTCTCTTCTTTGCAGGAACTCTTTAGTTGACTAGCTGTCCTTTCAAGTTTATTGAATTTTTGACGGTAATTATGTTAGGAATAGTCATTTCTTGTACAGGCCTTGCTCCCTTGATCCATTTACAAGCTATTGCTCCTGACAAAGAAAGAAAATCTCCCTTAAAGGCATTGTCGTGGAGTTATAATTTAAGTAGAGGAGGGTTATGCCTCATTTAATGACAACTGGGAAGTTTTCTGAGTAAAACTTTGATTCTACTACTACCAGTAGTTAACATATATTGACCATTAATGCTTACCATGGACTAGGCATCGTGGCCCACACCTGTAATCCCAGAAATTTGGGAGGCCAAGGCAGGAGGATTGTATGAGGCTAGGAATTTGACACCAGCCTGGGCAACATAGTGAGACCCTATCTCTACAAAAAAATTTGTTTAAAATTAGCTAGGTGTGGTGGTGCATGCTTGTAGCCCTCCACTGGGGAAGCTGAGGTAGGAGTATTGCTTGAGCCCAGGAGTTGGAGGCTGCAGTGAGCTATGATTTTGCCACTGCACTCCAGCCTGGTGACAGAGAAAGACCCTGTCTCTTAAAACAAAAACAAAAAACTTACTATGAGTCAGCCACTACCACTGTGCTAAGTTATGTATCTATATTGTCCCATTTATAGACTTTGTTTTTTGGGGTTTTTTTTGTTTTTCCTTTTTGAGACAGGGTCTCTCTCTGTTGCCTGGGCTAGAGTGCTGTGGCGTCAGCCTAGTTCACAGCAACTTCAAACTCCTGATCTCAAGTGATCATCCTGCCTCAGCCTCCTGAGTAACTGGGACTACAGCCATGTGCCACCATGCCTGGCTAATATTTTCTGTTTTTAGTTGTTTAGCAAATTTTTTTCCATTTATAGTAGAGATGGGGGTCTCGCTCTTGCTCAGGCTGGACTCGAACTCTGAACTCAAGCAATCCTCCCGCCTCGGCCTCCCAGAGTGCTAGGATTACCCATTTATAGACTTTGGATGTGTGCTTTTCTAGGAGTGGTTGTATTACACAAACCACATTTGTGACATTCTGAGGATTCCAAATGATTAGGCAAAGCTTTTAGTGTTCACGCCACACTGCTCCACCACTCACCTCCTTTTGCTAGAAAAAGACATTTCAGTTGCTCTTTGGACCTAGTGGGCTCTAATGGAAGAAACTAGTAACACAGTTATTCTTTGACTGACAGGGTTATCAGAAGAGCACATTTAAGATAAATGTTTAAGAATAAGTTTGAATTATAGCATAGGATTATCTTGTAAGCAGACACCTTGATGTCAGGATGAATTCAGAATTATTTCTTTTTTTGAGATAGAATCTCACTCTGTTGCCCAGGCTAGAGTGCCGTGGCATCAGCCTAGCTCACAGCAACCTCAGACTCCTGGGCTCAAGCAATCCTTCTGCCTCAGCCTTCCGAATAGCTGGGACTACAGGCATGCGCCACCATGCCCGGCTAATTTTTTCTCTATATATTAGTTGGCCAATTACACCGCACCTGGCCAGAATTCAGAATTATTTCTTAACTTTAGCATTCTAAGACTGAATGAAGTTCTGCAGACAATTATGCAATAGCATATTTGTAAAGAGTAGAGGTATGTGAGGAGTCAGGAAGGGTTAGTATAATGGAATCACATTTTACTCAGAGGTTAAGTTCCAAAGTCATTGCAGGAGGTGTTAATCACTGCAGACATGTTACCGTTGAAATTCTTTAAATTGCTCCTAAAGTATAGTGTATAAGCATCTCTTTGATAAGTCTAGTGCTCTTAGTTTTTTCCTCCAGCATTAGAACCAGTCACTCTTTTTTCAGTTATTACTGGATGAAGTAGTTGACTTGTGTTAGGGGCCTTGTTGTATGAAAACATATTAAAACCTAAGATAACACCCAGGAGTGGTAAGAGAAATGCAGAAACTGAGACCAACTCGAGGACTTGAACAATTCACATCTCTTATATCATGTTCATGATGGAGCATACCGTTCATGGCAGGCCCAGTTGCCTGCATTCTCTCTGGTGAGCACACATAATTGAGCTTGTATAAATTATGTGTACATATGACATATCTCCACCATAAATGTATATTTCGGAAATAGAAATACTAAGCATTTTTAAAAATGAACACCTTTACTTCTTCTCACCACCTGCCCGCCACCTCCCCTTGACATTGTAGTAACCAACTCTAATAATAATTATCTTAGAAGACATTTTGATCCTTTGACACTATATTTCTTCGGAAGGTTTCTTCCAAGATGAAATTGCTTCCTGCAATTATAACTATCTTGAGCTGGTGAAGTCCAGAAACCAGGGTATCATTTGACTGGTTTTATAGCCTACCTTGCTACATGTTCTTTAGGTTGTGACTTTGGAGGGAGTTAGTTATATTTCTCATAGGTGGTTTTCCTTATTTTGTTAACCTGAGTGCCAGGTCTCCATTTCTTAACACTTTACAAATTGCTTCAATGCATAGTGAATTGTACTGCTGGGACATCATTGAGATACGGTACATAAGTCTGTTATCAAGGCTTCCTTAATACAACTATGTCATCGCCAGTTTAATCTAGTAGTGTCCAATGCCTGCTGACTTTTCCTTGTCCTTATGATTTCGTTGATATCTGTGGAACTTTTCACATTTGGACATTCTATTAAGTTGTGCCAAGATGTTAAGACTACAGATGTTGAAAATTAAAGATTTAACAGATATTTTATTCAATATCTGTTTTGTGTGAAGTGTTAGAAAATGAAAAAAGATTTGGTACTTGTCTTCGGGAAACTTACTATCTAATAGAAAAGAAATAATATTTAATACATAAAACAGAGTAGAAAGATGACAGTTTTTTTTGTTTTTTCTTTAGAGACAAGGACTCATTCTGTTCCCCGGGCTAGAGTGCAATGGGACAATCAGCTCACTGCAACCTTAAACTCCTGGGCTCGAGCCATCTTCCTGCCTCAGCCTCCAAGTAACTAGGACTACAGGCGCGCACCACCATGCCCAGCTAATTTTTTTTTTTTTTTTTTTTGAGACAGAGTCTTGCTTTGTTGCCCAGGCTAGAGTGAGTGCCGTGGCGTCAGCCTAGCTCACAGCAACCTCAAACTCCTGGGCTCAAGCAATCCTACTGCCTCAGCCTCCTGAGTAGCTGGGACTACAGGCATGCACCACCATGCCTGGCTAATTTTTTCTCTATATATCAGTTAGCCAATTAATTTCTCTCTATTTATAGTAGAGACGGGGTCTCGCTCTTGCTCAGGCTGGTTTCGAACTCCTGACCTTCAGCGATCCACCTGCCTCAGCCTCCCAGATTGCTAGGATTACAGGCGTGAGCCCGTCTAATTTTTGTAAAAATTTTTTATAGAGATAGGGTCTTGCTATGTTGCCCAGGCTGATCTTGCACTCCTGGCCTCAAGGGTTCCTCCCTCCTTAACCTTCCAAAGCACTGGGATTACAGGTGTAAGCCACCATGCCTTGCCGACAGTTATTTTTAAATCCCCTATTTTTAAAAATTTATTTTCTTTTTAATTGACAAATTAAAAAATATATAAATATTTATGGTGTACAACATGATGTTTTGATATATAATCTTCTCTTTTTATATAGGTATTTCCAAGCCAAGATCCTCTAGATCGAGCAGATTTCAATGCTGTTGAGTATATCAATACCCTGTTCCCAACAGAGCAAGTAAGTATAGAGTTTTAGGTTTCCTTCATTTCAGTGGCTTCTGGCTCATCCTGAATGTTATGACTGATGTGTTATACTACATGATCCAAGGGCCCTTGATCAACAAGTGAGAGTTAAATTCAAATCAAACTCCATTGTTACCAGTGGGGGCAGTTAGCTAAGTTATGTTAGAGTGGAATTCTTTGCATGATGAGCATATTATTAGAAATTGTACCCTTAAGTTGTAAGAGACTCCCCCCCTAAATTTTCTGTTGTAAATTGGAAAGTGAAAGGATTTTTATAATGTAAAAAAAAAAAAAAGGTGGGGGAGTGCGAGTCAGGCAGGATAAGCCCAGAGTCATGAAGCCCCTTTTGCCCCTATTTCAAGATGTAAATTTTTAGACCTTGTGTTTTATTTTGTTTTGTGGGGCAATTCACCTACACAGATGAGTTTTTCTTACAGAATTGCTTTTGGGTGTTTGAGTGAGAAGTAGATCAGAATTAGAAGCAGCACAGTTGGAGAAGGGCAGCTGCAGTTCTGTTCAAATTTTCATTTATTCATTCAGCAAACATCCAGTGGGTACCTGCCATGTGTTGTCAGTCACTGTGCCAGGTGCCAGGGATACAGTCATGAGTAAGACCCTGTGTGTGCCCTTGAGGTGTGCATGGTCAAGTGGAGGGAGAGACACTGGTGAACGCTGCTGAGATATGACATGGTACAATGGGGAACAAAAGAACAGTTCTTCCTAGTAAAATCAAAACCTCAGAGAGGAGGTAGTCTGTCTGCCAAGTCTCGGAGGATTTATTCATTCATTCATTTAGTCAGACTCAGTAGTCATTTATTAAGTGTCTATTAAGTGTACGTTTATTAAGTGTCTACTGAGTGCTAGGCACTATTTTTAGTAGCTGGGAAGAAATAACAGGTAAGTTCCTGGTCTCATGGGGTCTATCTGGGGAGGAAGACAAGAAATAAACCAACAAATAAATACACAGGAAATTTTCAAGTGTGGTTGGTTAATGCTCTGAATCAAAGCAGGTGCAAGGATAGAGCATGATGGCATGGGGTGAGGAGTTCTTTAGAAAAAGATAGCTTAAAGGGATGCTCCCTCTGAAGCTGTTCTCGTTAAGCTGAGACCTGATAGATATGAAGGAGCCAGGCTTGTGACGATCTGGCGGAACACTATTCTAGCCAGAGGGATTAGCCAGGAAAATCTTCCAGGATGACGAAGGAAAGAAGGTCTTTCTAAACACAGGGCAAAGGCTCAGAAACAGGAAACACAAAGCCTGCACAGTGATCAGAGCCTCATAGGAAATGAGGCTGAGGAGGTTGACAGAACAAGGATCCTGAAGGATCTATGTATATCCTTTAGGCCTGCGGTCCCCAAACCCCTGGCCGTGGCTCAGTATTGGTCCGTGGCCTGTTAGGAAACAGGCCTCGTGTCACTGCCTGAGCTCCACATCCCCTAAAACACCCATCCCACCCCCACCTCCTCAGTCCATGGAAAAATTGGCTTTCCTGAAACCAGTCCCTGGTGCCAAATAGGTTGGGGACTGCTGCTCTAGATATCTCAGTGAAATATTTTTTTACAGAACTGTTTTCCACTGGGCTAATATTAAAGCCTGCATCCCCAAAATGTTACGTACGTATTCTAGTACCAATCTTAAATAGATTAAGCTTTAGTAGTATTTTCTATGTAAGTAAAAAATAAAAATAGAGGTTTTAATGGTTTTTTTCTAACGTCCCAAGGAATAGTATGGCAAACGCCATACTCTGGAGACAGTTACTGTAGGCAGTGGGTGTTCATGGAAGGACTTTTGACAGGGTCATGACTAGAGGAGATTCATGTTCCCATCTGGCAGCAGAGTGGGAGTTGTACTTGGGGGGAGGTAGGTGAGACTGGAGGCAGGAAGACCATTGAGGAGACTAATGTAATTGATCACTTGAGAGAGATGATAAAAGCCTGAAGGAAGGCTGTGGGGTGGAGAGAACAAGATCTGAGACCTATTTAGGGGACAGAAGTCACACAATTTGGTGCCTGAAGGGATGAAAGTAGAGGCTCACATAGAATCCAAAATTCACTCATTCATTTACTCAACAAAGAAAACCTACTCTGCCTACCTTTATAAGAAATTCAGGGGTAGCAGGGTGAGCAAGACAGGCATGGTCCTTACCAACACGGAGCTTACGGTCTATCTTGATAGGTAATGACACAATTAACAGATTATAAGTAAATTATGAAGTCACAATAACTTGTTTGCATAATTATTAAATATAACTTGCTCTTAAAAGAGTCCTCACATCTACCACAACTATCATAATAGCTAACATTTATTGGATGCTCACTGTGTACCATGCACCATTCGAAGCACTAAGCTATGATAAATTCTCACTTTGTTATCGTTCTTGTTTAACACTGAGAATAAAGAGGCCGGGAGAGATAAAGAAAGCTCAGCTTAGATATCACAGCATTGCCATGAAGGTATCATACCAAATACAGTGGAAGCAGAACACACAAGGCCTGAGTTTAGTCTGAAGGATCTGAGAAGGCTTCCTTCCCTGAGGAAATGGCATTTTAGTAGGGCATTCTAGGCCAAGTTAAGGCTTTTGAGCTTTGATTTCTAGCCTGATAGACTGGGTGGGTACTGGCACCTTTACCCAATGTTAAGTGTGAGGAGAAAGCACAGGCTTTCAGTGGTAAGTGGGGTAGGGGCAGGGTGTAAGGATGAGTTCAGTTTTGAACATATTTGGTCATCCAGGTGGAAGTATATAGCTGGATATTTCTGGAGCTCATAATCTCTATCATTGTCAATATCTTGGCATATTTCCTTCCAAACTTTCTAATGGACTTAACTAATTTTTAAAATAAAGTTTAAAAATGAAATGCTGGGTGATTGTCTTTTTTGAGATTTCACAAATGAGCTATAAAGAGCTCATCATTTTTTATAAAAGGGGAACTTCAGGAATTAGCTGGAGATAGACATTTGGAAACAAACCAAAACAAGTGTTAGATTTGAAAATTATGTAGGAAACCACCAGATTCTCATCTCTTCTGATTTGTTTATTTGTTTTTGTTAACTCCTGAAGGTAGGACAAGACCTTTCTTATTCCACAGATTCAGTTATATGTCTTGTCTAATTATGCCCCCATGAACTTGATAACGTGGTGAAGTTTCTTAGGGTAACTCAGAAAATTTATGACACGGGGTCACCTTTATTCCCCTGGTCCCAGAGTCAGACTTAACAATTCATCTACCAAACCAGATTCCCATGGACTTTAATAAAAAGAGGATAGAAAGCAGTGGCATAACTTATAATTTCTGTTAACTACTGCTAGAACTTGGGCAAAAACCATCTATATGCCTTGTTGACCTGCAGTAAATACTTCTTAATTATGAGTTTAGATCGTTTAAAGTAGGTATCAATATATCAAGAATAGACTTAATAGAAATGTTAAATGCTTGAGGTGATGGATATCCTAAATACCCTGACCTGATCATTACACACTCTATGCACATAACAAAATATCATATGTGCCCTATAAATATGTACAAATATTATGTATCAATTAAAAATGCAAAAAGAAATGTAATGTTATTCTGAGGAGGAAGGTGTGTATGTATTTCTTTTTTGTTGTTGTAATGTATTTTTATTTTATTAGCGTATTATGGGGTGTATTTCTATTAAGTGGCAAGTACTTGTGTGTCTGTGGTTGTCTGGAGGCTGTAGTGTAGACTGAGATCCCTAGATGTGTCTGGGAGGAGCTCAGGTTTTTGCATTTAACAGCATTTAACAGAAGAGTAGCTAGGTTTGGTAATGATGGTCTTGAAAACCTTTTTAGTCTCTAGTGGTAAATTGAAAACAATCAGTTGTCCTGTTTTCATTGGAAGTTTGATTAGGGGAAAGTAGGTGAAATTGATGAAAAACTATTATAAAACTAATTAGGAACTTTTGAGAAAAGAGTCATATGGGAATGCTTGTAAAGAATTTTTGGCCAGGCACAGTGGCTTATCCCTGTAATCCTAGCACTTTGGGAGGCCAGGAGTTCAAGACCTCCCTGAGCAGCATAGCAATGCCCTGTCACTACAAAAAATAGGAGAATTAGCCAGATGTGGTGGCATGTGCCTGTAGTCCCAGCTACCTCGGAGGCTGAGGCAGAAGGATCACTTGATCTCAAGAGTTTGAGGTTGCAGTGAGCTATGATGATGCCACTGCACTCTAGCTCAGGTGATAAGAGCAAGACCCTATCTCAAAAAAAAAATCTTTTTAATGCCCCCCCCCAAATGCTCTAGATCTATATTGTTAAGTGTGTGTGGGGGGGGAAGATGTCAAATTGCTTATCCGAGTTTATTTTTTTTTAAGCCATGTATTTTCATAGAACAGTAGAAGGCAATATACAAAAATGCAGACAGTGGTTATACGTTCCTGGGCACACAGGTGATTTTACTTATTTTCTGTAATTTCTGTAATTGTCAAGAATTACCATTAAAATCAGGAAATACTTTTCAATAATTAAACATTTTAAGATTATACAATTAAAGCTATACAAGCACATTACAGCTTAACTAGACGAGTTGTTCTCAGGAAATAAACTGCCTACACCCAGGGCAGCCAATCTGGATTCCCATCGGGCTTTTTCCCAACTAGGAGAGGCCCTCAACTCTAGTGAGGATTTTGCCATAGGAAGGCACTGAACAGAGGGGACAGGGTGTATCATATCTGCCAGGTGTTTGGGGTACAGGAAAAGTAGGTCAAGGACCATTGCCTTGGGGGTAGCATGATAGCGTAAGAAAGAGCAGAGACCTTGGACAGACTCCAGCTGAATCTGGCTTGTGCTGCATGTTGTCTCTGTGACCTCAGACAAAGTGTCAATCTTTTCAGAATATATTTCCCAATCTTAATATGGAAGAGGGTAATAGTGTGCCTAGTATAGGATGGCTGAGGGCATTAAGGGACATAATTCTGTAAAGTGTCTAGAGCAATGTTGCATTTTTATTCAAACCCACATTAAATGCTAGCACCCTTTCCCTTTTACTTCCTCAGTAGGAAATTTAGGAAGTAAAGGGAAAGCAGTCACCCATGGGTCCACCTAATGTTCAATCAAATATTATGATTTTTTGGATATTTCTTTCTGTTATTATTTTTTTTTTAAAAAAAGTAGAGACGGGGTCTCGCTCTTGCTCAGGCTGGTTTTGAACTCCTGACCTTGAGCAATCCGCCCGCCTCGGCCTCCCAAGAGCTAGGATTACAGGCGTGAGCCACAGCGCCCGGCCGTCTTTCTGTTATTTTTAATAGCTATATTCATGATATTATAAAAATGACATTTGATATTATAAAAATGATATTATAAAATGTTTTCCTCTTATTAGCATGATATCATAAGCAATCTTTTCTATTTCATAGCCTCCCTGACCAGCGTCTGTAGTGGTGGCATAAAAATCTATTGGACAAATATGGCCTAATTTGTTTGACTTTTCTGTTGATGGGCAATTAGGTCTATTCCAGGCTTTTACCCTTTTAAATGCAGTTGAATATCTGACTGTATAAATATTTTGGATTATTCTTTTTAGAAAAATTGTCATGGCTTAAGCAAGACCTTCATGTCTGAGGATTATTATGTTTAAGAAACAATTGTTGTACTACTAAAAATCAATACTTACTGATGTTGGATGACCTCTGAGTTCTCTTGTTAAGTGGAAAAAGAATGGTGCAGAATGCGTACGGATATGCTTTCAATACATAGACTGCCCCCCAGAAGGTACACCAGAAACTGGCTCCGAGCTGTTGCCTCTGGGAAAGAGAACTGGAGGGGATGGGCAGGCCAGGGTGAGAGGAAGGGAAGCCTTTCTTAGCACTGTATACCCTCTTTTACTATCTGAATTTTTTATCATGTTCACCAATTTTAAATAGATTACAATTTTTTTTTTTTTTTTTTTTTGAGACAAGGTCTTGCTCTGCTGCCCAGGGTGGAGTGCAGTGGCATCATCATTGCTCACTGCAGCCTCCAACTTCTGAGCTCAAGCGATCCTCCCATGCCCGGCTAATTTTTCTTATTTTTTGGTAGAGACATGGTTTCGCTGTGTTGCCCAGGCTGGTCTTGAACTCCTGACCTCAAGTGATCCTCCAGCCTCAGCCTCACAAGGTGCCAGGACTATAGACATGAGCCACCGTACCTGGCCAGAATATAAATTTTTAAAACATTTTAATATAATCTCCCATTTTTAGAAAAGATGCAAGAATAGTACAAAGAATTTATGACTGCCCTTTACCCAGATTCCCTGCTATCCACATTTTAAAAGTAGATTGTTTTTTTTGTTTTTTTTTTGAGACAGAGTCTCACTTTGTTGCCCAGGCTAGAGTGAGTGCTGTGGCGTCAGCCTAGCTCACAGCAACCTCAGACTCCTGGGCTCAAGCGATCCTTCTGCCTCAGCCTCCCAAGTAGCTGGGACTACAGGCATGTACCACCATGCCCGGCTAATTTTTTCTATATATATATATCAGTTGGCCAATTAATTTCTTGCTCAGGCTGATTTTGAACTCCTGACCTCAAGCAATCTGCCCGCCTCGGCCTCCCAGAGTACTAGGATTACAGGTGTGAGCCGCCGCGCCCGGCCAGTAGATCGTTTTAAATACCAAAAAATAGATCTTTTTGAAAAAGTGGGTTCCAGCAGAGATGGGCAAGGCAGCAACTGTTATGCCCATTTTGCACGTGAGGACATAGAAACTCAGATAGGTTAAACCACTTGCCCTCCAGCAAGTTAGTGGCAGGTCTGGGTCACACTTCAGCTATTGTTAACACGGTGATGACCTGTGTTATACTCAGTTTGGTTTTGTAGTGACAAACTTGGCAGAACTGGATTGGATTGAGTAACTTTTCTGAGATTCATCTTTACCTCAGGCTGTTCTTGGATTTCTGAAAATTTTGAGTTACCACTGGTGTGGTCAGAATAGTAGATAAGATGAAGCACAATTCCTGCATAACCGCCAGTTCCTTCTGAGATAAAGTATCTGTTGCGGGAGAGGGAAAGAGGTTGTATAAAATTGTATTTTGTTTCAACAAGCCATGATTTTGGGGAAAAATAAAATAAAATAAAATAAAAATTGTATTTTGAAAACTTGAGTTAAAATGGTACTATAAAGTTGTACCTGCCCTCCTCCATTAGGGGGCGCCATTCCCCTACATTTTCTGATCTCTAAAGTTGGAAATGGTTCATTTGTTTGAATTGTCATAATCTTTTAAAAAATATAATTACAGTAGAGGTGCATAGTTAATGCAGTGTTTTGAGAAAATATTGATAGGCAAAAAGAAGAAAAATTTGAAATCCCTTCTTTTCATAGATTAAAACTGATCCTAGATTTTATAGGTTACAGCTACTAGTATAGACTACAACTACTAGCGTATATCCTTCCAGACTTTTTTCTAATGGATCTATATACTTAAAAGAGAAACTTACTTATTGAAATATGGCATCATGTAGAGGGGTACACAAATCTTAAGTGTGAACCTTGATGAATTTTCACAAAATAAATACAGCCATGCAACCTCCACCAAGATCAAGAAACAAAACATCTTCAGAAGGCCTTTCTTTCCTGCCTCTTCACTGTTACTACCTCCCCAAGATAACCACTATCCTGGCTTCTAACATGAGAGGATAGTTTTACCTGTTTTTGAACTATGTAAGTGGAATCATACAGTATATATTCTTGAGTCTGGCTTTTTTTGTGCACCATTATGTTACTAGTATTTATCCATGTTGTTGTGTGTTGTAATAGTTCATTTATTTTTGTTGCTGTATTTTCTTGTATGCATTTGTCCCAACCCTATATACCAAGGGTCAGCAAACTTTCTATAAAGGTCTAGAGCATAAACATTGTAGGCTTTGTGGGCCATACAATGTCTGTCACAACTACCCAGCTCTGCCATTGTAGCTCAGAAGCAGCCATAAGACAATATGGACATGGCTGTATTTCAATAAAACTTTATTTATAAATAAAGGTGTTGGGCTGGATCTGGCAGTAGTTGCTAACTACTGCTTTACTTTAAAAAAAAAGCATCATACAGTATAATTATATTTTTGAGATTTCATAAATAGCCACTATAACTCATAATATCCCTGTGAAAGCAGAATTCCAGGAAGTGGAATAACAGCTGGACATTCTTCCTTCTTTGTTATAGTCCCTGGCAAACATAGACGAAGTCGTGAACAAAATTAGACTGAAAATAAGGTAAGTAACACTGTATGATTGTTAATAATTAATGGAAAGTGTGTTGTTAATTTAGCTAATCGCATTCAGGATCACACTTTCCTGTGAGAGCACTGAAATGCCATGTTTGCTGTAGATAGTAATTTTTTTTTAAAGTATTCTTTTATTTGGGTTTCCATATGAACCTTGTAGCAAGGAACTCAATTCTTCAGCCAGTCTTTAATTTATAAAAAAGGAATGATGCTGTAACAGAATCTATTCGAAACAGTTAATTGTAGAAGGAGTAAAAAGCTTTTCTACTATATCTTTACTTGTTTTATTTCCCTAATGGATTTACCTTTTTTTTTTGTATTCCAAGCTTTAGATATGAAGATAGGCTTATATGTATATCCTTGGTAACATACCAGCTAACAATGTTAGATCTGCTGGTTGGCCTTGGTGGTGGCCCAGAATTAAACGTTGTGATTAATCCAGGATGTGATTGTCCAGGATTATCATCACGTGTCCTTCCTACCTAAGGCTTGTTCTGGTTCACCCATGTCTGGGTTTCCAGTTTTGACACATGGTAGGTACTCGATAAATGTTCACTATATAAGTAGGTTGATGGCATTGCTTCAGATATAGTTTTGGGGCTTTTGTTTGTTTTGCTTTTAACTTTTGATGAGGAAGAGTGTTCATTTTAAATCCAGGAGATGATTTTTTCCCCTTGGGTCTTTCAGTGAAGACCTCTGGCCTATGAACGTATCATTCCATTGGTGCCTTGCAAAGTACAAAAAAGCCTCCTTGTTTTGTTGGACTTCAGCTGTAACAATTCTAGGAGACCACTAAGTTGCCCAGGGTTTGCACAGAAAACGGAAATTCCCTGATGATTCAAAATCACTTGTAAGCTAGCTATTAATATTTTCCACTTTCTCCCTACCATACCTTTGATGGATTCTTCACATGAAAAATGACATAGACTGATACAAATTCCTCCAGCTGAGGTGTTGTTAATTGGCCCCCAATGAGCTGCAAGAGAAAGAGCTGGAAGCCGTGGATCTGTCTCACACACAGTTGCATGATCAGGGCCCAGGGAGTGAAGAACGGATTTCATCTACCACTCTGGCTCCTTCTCCCTTTTAAGGATATTGAGGAAGTTACTGAGGAAGGGATTTTGTGTGGGGTAATTTGAATTCTCTGGCTTGTTCCTATAAAGTTTCAGCAATTCTGTCATTCCTGATTTACTCCATAAAAAATACTAAAAGTTTTATTGGTCCTTTCAGACAGCTCTGACTATTAAGTGAAAATAGCCATTTTTAAAAACAAGGCGACTCATCAGTCTTGGCTCCCTGCACTACTGTTGCTGCCCCCTGAGGTCCTAGGCCTCATTCTTCCTTATATCATTCACACTTGCTTGGTTTTCTGGACAAGTAGCTGCAATCTGCAGGAGTTGATGGATAAATTACTATTTTTTCTTTCGGTCAACCTAAAATAGAGATTATCTGAATGATTTGTATCCTTTAACTTTTTGCTAGGAGACTAGATGACAATATTCGAACCGTTGTAAGAGGTCAAACGAACGTGGGGCAGGATGGAAGGCAAGTAAGTAGCTTATTCCTTCATTTTAATTGTTCTCCCCTAATTTCTTCAAGCCCAAACAACCAAGTGACCAAAATGTCGATGTGCCTTCTTGCAGAGCACTTTCTGATTGTTCCGTTTCACGCACAGCAGGACAGGGTAGGCTGGCCAGAGGGACCATGAGCTCTCACTCAGTTTCCCTTGGGCCCAGGGCCATGCACACAGGCCAAAATGAGAAGACTGGAATTTCCTTGTCTTTCTCCTTAGTGTCAGAGATCTCTTGTACCCTCCTTTATTTTGTGTACTATAGCTAAATAAGGTTGCTGCTTTTGTCTATCAGCTAAGTTGTTGGGGTTTTTTTCCCCAAATGTCTGAGGCAGGAAAACAAGGCTGCCAAGCTCATGGCAGTCCTGGCCATGATCTTGGCTGCCATCCTTGGCTGAGGAGAAAATGGAAAATGGACCCCCCCCCACCTCCAAGGGAGAGAGGCCTTGGTTGATGAGGTTGTTTTTTTTTTGCTAAAATTATCACTTTCATCAACAATCTTAAAGGGAAAATATTAGCAATATCTATAGATAATAAAAACTTGAAAGTTTTACAGTAGGACGAAAGAGACTAAATAATTGTTGCAACAATGGTCAAAACAGAAAACTTAAAAGTAAATTTCACTCATACAAAATAGCCTACGTGGTTTGGGTAAAATAGGCTGACAACTAAAAAGCAGTGACATAATAGTGTGTTACATAATAGAAAACAGTAGAAATCAGAGGTCAAACGATGACTCTCACTCCACTAATTAAATATTTTGAAATTACTGTAAAGTTTAGTACCATGGGTCACCTTTGTACTGGGATAAATACAAATTTTTAAAGAACAATTCTTAAAAAAATTAAAATAAATGAAGTGTAGAATTTAAATTTTTTTGTGATCATTAATTATTTATTTGTATTTGTTTATACACTCACCTTTACACAAAAAAATTGGAGACAGCATACTTATGTTTAAATGACAAAATAATAAGTAAAATAATTAGTCAAACCTATTATTTTATTTTTTTATTTCAGCATATTATGGGGGCACAAATGTTAAAGTTACATATATTGCCCTTGCCCTCCCACCCCTCTCGAGTCAGAGCTTCAAGCGTGACCATCCCCCAAACGTTGCATATCTCACTCATTATGTTTGTATAATCCCCTCCTGCCCTCTCCCACCTGCCCGACACCCAATAAATGTTATTCCTATATGTCCACTTAGGTGTTGATCTGTTAATACCAATTTACTGGTGAGTACATGTGGTGCTTGTTTTTTCATTCTTGAGATACTTCACTTAGTAGAATGGGTTCCAGCTCTATCCAGGAATATACAAGAGGTGCTATATCACCATTGTTTCTTAAAGCTGAGTAGTATTCCATGGTATACATATACCACATTTTATTAATCCACTCATGTATTGATGGGCATTTGGGTTGTTTTCACATCTTTGCAATTGTGAATTGTGCTGCTATAAACATTTGAGTGCAGGTGTCTTTTTCATAAAGTGACTTTTGATCTTTTGGGTAGATGCCCAGTAGTGGAATTGCTGGATCAAATGGTAGATCTACTTGTATCGCTTTAAGGTATCTCCATTGCTTTCTACAGAGGTTGAACTAGTTTGCAGTCCCACCAGCAGTGGAGGAGTGTTCCTATCTCTCCGCATCCATGCCAACATTTATTGTTTGGGGACTTTTTGATAAAGGCCATTCATACTGGAGATAGGTGATTTCTCATTGCAGTTTTGATTTGCATTTCCCTGATGATTAGAGATGTTGAGTATTTTTTCATATGTTTGTTGGCCATTATTCTGTCTTCTTTTGAAAAATTTCTGTTCATGTCTTTTGTGCACTTTTTGATAGGGTTGTTTGATTTTTCCTTGCTGATTTTCCTGAGTTCTAAACAAATTCTAGTTATCAGCCCTTTATCGGATATGTAGCTTGTGAAAATTTTCTCCCATTCTGTGGGTTATCTGTTTGCTCTCTTGACAGTTTCTTTGGCTGTGCAGAAGCTTTTCCTGCAGAAATTATTCCACAACATTGAGAAGGATGGAATCCTTCCCAACACATTTTATGAAGTGAACATAACCCTAATACCAAAACCAAGAAAGGATGCAACAAAAAAGAAAACTACAGACCAATATCCCTTATGAATATAGATGCAAAAATTCTCAACAAAATCCTAGCCAATCGAATCCAGGTGTAGAATTTAAATTATCGTAGTTAACGCCCTTCAATTGGAAAGTAAGGGTGATACTTTGTCAACAATACAAGTAAATGAAGAATAGTTTCAATTTTGTGAAAGTGCCTCTATCTGCTGACACTGACTTACTACTGGACACAGGTTTCATCCGCCCTTTTTTCTATGAAAACATAGACATAGATAAGCAGATATCTCTTCCCTGTTTTTTTAAATTCACACATTTGTAAGGTTAAAAAAAGAAACCCTTTCACTCATCTGTGATTCCCCTGTTACTAAGATTCTGCACCTCAAAAGTGCTCCCCATCATCAATAAAACCCATGTCGGGGCAGGGGTAGGGTCCTCAGGCAATGAGGCAAGACAAATTTAATCTTGCTATCACAGTGAGACTCTGACTGATACATCCTATAGAAAGCTCACTCACCTCAGTGCTATTCATAAACAATAGTTAAGGGGGAAGGGAAGGGAAGAGAAGGGAAGGGAAGAAAAAAGAATAGCAATACACATGCAAAGCACAGAAACTATTCCTATTAATAAAGTATAACATTAATATTAATCCAAACTAATATTTGTCATTTCTCAAAAACTGTAATATAACTAATATTAAAACTTCAATTAAAGAATTTAATTTTTTGGTGGGTTCAAATGGAATTTAAGGACCATATATGTTCACGGCTATCATTATGAAGCACAAATATGATAAGTAGTACAGCAATTATTTATAAAAGGGGAATTAAAAAATTGTTCAGTTTTAGTTTCCTACTTGTGCTGTGAGGCACTTCTGCTGGTGTATTAGCTGGGGCATGTGCGCCTGGAGGAATCTGTATTCCAGTATAGTTGCCCGATGGCATGTTGCTTGGGTCGTAAGTTGAAGATGATGATGGCTGAGGTGGCTGAGTGGGCAGAGAGGTTGCTCCAGCATCTTCATTTTCTTCAATGTCATTATCTTCTTCAATTCCAACAGGGCCTGCTTGTGGGGTCTCCCCATTCTTTAAACAATTGTGGATGTATGTTGCTTTCCACCTTGCATATTTCCTGTGTTTCACATTTTCATCAGTGAGTTCTCCAAATACTGTTATGACATCTATTAAAAGACTTGCAGTATAGAAGGACTTGATCATGTTTTTGTGAAATCGCCCAGCATGATCTTCATTGTCTGCATACAAAAACATTTTCAGAGCATAATTCTCCAAATGGGCACAACCAACTATTTCTTGAGTAATGGCTTCATTATCACCCAACTGTTTCTTGAGAGCTTCTAACTGATCCATTAGCTTTGATAAAAATTTACGACATTCAGGAGTTTTACTGTCAATCTTCATTCCAGTCTGCATAGCATATAAACGACAGTAATAAGCCACCACAGGGTCCCGCTTGTCATGCTCCTGAGCCGTCCTCAGATGATGCTGTATACTCTTAAACTGGGGGGGGAGCGGGGGCAGCGGAGCAAGCGCGGCCATCTCTACTCCAGGAAACACCACTTCCTGCTTGCGCGCTACTGGCACTTCCCGGTTGATGAGGTTTTGATACTACTTTTATGGCCACAAAACATAGTAACCTGACATACCTACAATTTTCCATACCTAATTTTGTTGCCAACAAGGTAATTGAAGATTCTTTTTTTTTTTTTTTTGAGGCAAGGGGGAGGCTTTTATTTATTTATTTTTTGTTTTCTATTTCAGCATATTATGGGGGTACAAATGTTTAGGTGACGTACATTGCCCTTGCCCCAGGTAATTGAAGTTTCATTTCAAAGTTTTACAGGTCTTTTTGGATCTAGCTAAGGGGGGATATTGGAAGAGAATGAAGGGAGAAAGAAGTGTGTGGGGAGGAGATAGCCTTCAATGACTAAGGGGCCAGATATTATCTAGTAACCATTTTCCTTTTTATTTGGACTCTTCTTCTGTTGAGGCATCGTATTTCAGAAATTGCTGTCATGACAGAAATGCTGAGCATGCCTTTCCTAGTCTTCCTCTCTTACAGTCTACTCCTCCCTTTCCAATACGAATCCAGTTAGGTCAGGGGTGTGCCTTTGTGATAGCTTCAGTTCTGTTATCTCTCCTCTTTGACATTTTTTAGTGCAACTGATTTCTAAAAGTTCATCATGTTGCCCATACTTGGGGTGAGGGGAGGGGATGATCCTGTGTTAAAATTTCCTGGTCTCTGATAGTCCTCCTTCCTCTGCTAGTAGCTTACAGGGGTTATGAGTCTCTTTCTTTTACATTTTTTGTTTTACTCAGCTCTCTGTTTTTCTTGCATTTTCTGATTAACTTTCTTTTTTAGCTTAATAGTTTTCATTGATTCATTTGTAAGCAGTCTACCTTCTTCTTTGTTATCATCATCAGTATTTGCTTATAGACTCATAGTTTCCTAAAACTGATCCTGTTTTCTGGACTGTTGCACGGTCTTTATTGCCTTGTTTTTGTCTATTTGAGGTTATCTGCCAAGAAACGCTGCTTTGCTGGCGGATGAGGCCCTTAGAGGGGACCCTTAGAGGTCATAAAGAATCACAGAGTAGGCTGCAACTGCTGCAGCCTCATTCTGCTGGTTAACTTTCCTAATACATGTCTATCATATCATCTACCTCTTCAGAAACCTCAGTGGCTTCTGGCTACCAAATGCAATCCAGTCCCTTTGCTTGGCGTTCACGGCTTCACTCTACATTTCCAATTTTGTATCCTATTGTGTTCTATTTATACCGAAGATTTAGTGCTCAACAAGCATGCCCTGTGCTTTCTAGACATGCTTATGTATTTCTTTGTGCCTGCAATGCTTTTTCTCCTCTCTCTTTCTTCCAGTAGCTACATTTCCACATACTGCTTCTTTTATGATATTTTCTATTTACCTCATCTAGATACACCAAGGAATCAGAATTTTTGAACTAGAAAGGGCTTGGAACTCATTTGGTCCGTTCCTCTCGTTTTACAGGGGAAAAAAATTGATCTCAAGATCATTCAGTTAGATGTATATTCCTTCTACCCATAAACTCCCGCAGCCCTATGCTTGTACTTTTCATTTGGCTTTTGGGATCTCCCTTGACTTACTAGTGAACACATCTTGTCTCCTTGACTGGTTTATAAGCTCACTGGAGGTAAGAACTACATCTTTGTCATTCTTACATTTCACTGCATGTGGTCCACATGCAACAACATTTTATTCAACTGTATCGAATATTTGGTCTGTGCGAGATTGCTTATTAATCATAAAGAAACAAATGCCGTTAACCATAAAAACATTATTTTGATCAATGTGTGTTACTTTAAAGTACTTTAAAATTTTATTTCTGCCTGAATACTCCCAACTTACTATTATTTGGAATAATAACACTACTGTTCCGTGTGACTCAGCCTGCATTTAGAATGGCTCACTAGAAACCTTTAAATACTTAGGAGACTCTCAGGTATTTAAAATTCCAAGAATGTGAAAATATAAATGAATGATTCATCAGGATGTTTTGTTGGATCATGCTATGTAGATATATATCTTTCAGTTATTTATGTTTTAACCATGGGTCACAAGCTAGCAGTATTGGAGAGTCAGGCCCAGCATTAGCCAGCCTGCAGGAATGTCGGCATTCCCCACCATCCCATATTAATAGGTTACAGGTTGCTGCAGCAGAGCAGGTCATATTTCAGAGAGCAAGACCACATTTTCAAGAATGTTTAGATAGCATTTCAATCTGTGATGGAATTTTGTGTTCGTCTCCTTAGAATCCAGACAGAAAGGAAGCCCAGAAGAAATAATTGCTTTTCTTGTCATCCCCTCCATCTGTCTTTTCCAACAGTTTGTAATGCAAGCTGAAGTAGAGGCTTTTTTCTTTTTTTCCCTAGGAAGCTTTTGGGTCCTGTCCTTGTCAACTCCTAGGGATGAAAGCCTCACTCTCCAGCCCTTGCTGGCTGGTGGTTTGCTAAAAGGAGTCTCTATTTGACTGGCACAGACTTGAGAGAATTATGGATGTTCCAAAATACTGAGTTTTATAGGTCAAGAGGCCCCACATTCCCTTCTTCCCTGGAACAGAGGGAAAGTTCGCTTTCAGAACTTGTTTCCTAAGCTTCTGAGGAACACTCAGGAGGAGAGCAGCAACATGGACAGAAGGAAGTTTTCCTTCTATAAATTTAATTTTGATTGTGTTCAGCCAGAACAGTTATGCTTTTTAATCTGTGTAAATAAGGGGAAAGAGTTTGTATCAAATCATGGTGTCTTAAAGGAGACATTTTTAGCAGAAAAGTTCTTTTTGAAAAGCAGTGTTTCTGACTCAAAAATTATTTGGGGGAAGAGGATGATTTAGATATTGAAGACATAGTGAGGTGATTTCTTTAGTTTCTTGAAATTTCTGAAGTACCAGCTGTTTGGTTAGCACTTGCTAAACGTTTTGGAGAGTCTTTGATCGTTGACCATCTCCTATGTGGGGCAACTTGAACTGGTCTAGTCTGAGTGACCTCTTGTAACCAGACTGTGAGGCTGTTACAAAGTTTATATGGTGCGGAATCCTCTCCATATTTATCTGTTGAAGTCATCAGTCAAAAGCTTTAATTAAATGCCCACATGTTTGAAACTTTGTGGATAAGATGAGTCAGTTCAGCAAGTACAGGATCTGATATGCTATGAAATTTATGCAGCTCTCCAAAAATCAAAATGGACAGCCTGAGCATAGGTAGCAAGTGAGGTGAATGGAAGAGCGCATGTTAGAGGAAGAAAAAGTTGGCATGGTAAATTTCAAGAGTTGCCAAACCTTGACCAGTTCCCAGTAAGCTCGCTGAGAATCACCGGAGAGGACCAGCCACTGAGTACCTATCTCTTTAATGGAGCTTTGCTGCAATGTATTAAGAGTTATTTGATCAGAGCAAGATAAAGGTTTGGGAGAAGAGAATTATTACAGTAGTCCCCCCTTATCTGTGGGGTATGTGTTCCAGGACCCCCAGTGGATGCCTGAAATTGCAGATAGTACCAAAACCTATAAAAACCGTGTTTTTTCCTATACATATAATAACGTTTAATTTATAAATTAAGCAAAGTAAGAAATTAACAACAACTAATAATAAAATAGAACAATTATAACAATATGCTAGCATGACTACTGTCACAATGTGGAGCTATTATGAAGTAAAATGAGGGTAATTTGAACATAGCTCTGTGGTGCCCAGCCAGCCAATTTGATAAGCGGGGTGGCTGCTGAGGGACGAACAGGCAGGTAGTGTGTACAGCGTGCATGTGCTGGACAAAGGGAGGATTCATGACTCTTCAGGGTGGAGCAAGCAGTGTGAGATTCTATCATGCTACGTGGAACAGTGCTCAATTTAAAACTTATGAGTTGTTTATTTCTGGAATTTTCCATTTAATAGTTTTTTGGCCTGTAGTTGACCATGGGAAATTGAAATCTCAGAAAGTGAAACCACAGATAAGGGGGACTACTATATTGCCATCTCCGGCTCCGCTCACTCAAACTTTGGTTTGGAAGAAGCTTTAGATAATTGTAGTGCATCCATCTGCCCAGCTCAGGAATCCTTCGTATGGTATCTCTGAGACACAAAAATTTACTATCTGCAGAAGCTTGGATACTTACAACGATGGAGAGCTTGTTACTTCATTGGTCCACAGGACAGACTGTTTCGGTTTTGTACAGCTTTAATTGTGAGAAACTTCTTTCTTACGCTGAACTGAAATAGTAAAATAGACCTCATTGTAACTTCTCATTGATCTTAGCTCTGCCAGCTGGACCAGTGTAAGCCTAATCCCTTTTCCTTATTACAGCTTCTGAAATTTAAAATGGATGTTATGTTCCTTTCTAAGTGTTCCTTTTCCTAGGCTAACCATTCTTAGATTCTTCAACTTTATAATGTAATTTCCAGACCTTTTATCATCCTGGTTGCCTTGCTCTGGATAGCAGTTTGTCAGCATCCATCTTAAAATGTGATTCCTAGGAGCAGTCATAGTAAACATACAGTAGAACAGTTTACCTTCTTGTTCTGAACTGTGATCATTAACCTGGGAACTGGGGGTTCAGAGGGTCTGTCGACTCCCTGAAATTAATTGTAAATTTTTGTATGGCTAGACATAGCCATAGACTCACTGATTTTTCTAGATTTCCTAAGGAGTCTGTGACTCCTCAAAAGTTAAGGACCACTGATTTAGACACAATTTTTCCATTACCTTGGATTTGGTGGAATTTTTGGCAGCTATGTCACACTGTTGGCATCTATTGAGTTGGCAGTCACCTAAAACCCGGTCAAGAGTTGCAAACAGATGCCCACAGAGCTAAGAAAGTAATCTACATGGCTTAAGCAAGCTAGTGTCCATAGACATCCATTAAGGAGTTGAATCTTCTGTCATAAGGGGACAGGCATAAGTCGATTCTAACCAATTGTGTTATGTCTGGATGCAGACCCAGAATTGCCAGATCTGTCAATTTTTTAAGAGAAGGCAGAAATCTGGATTTTTATGTGCCTTTCCCAATTTTTAATGTTGGCTTAGTGTTTTTCACAAACACTGCAAAAGCCAAACAAAACACATCTGTGGGCCAACAGTTTGCAATACTGCCCCGGGTCTTTTTTCATATGAATTTCATTTATACTTTCTCCTTTTCTATCTGTGCCAGAGATTCTTTGAAACTAAGTGCCAGATTTTATGTGTCTCACCCTTGGTTTCATCTTGCTAGTTTTACTTGGTTGTTCTAGCCTGTCAAGAACTTTTGGAATCTTAATGACCTCCCTATTTTGTCATTAGCAGATTCGTCAGACATGCCTTCTATGTCTTCATTCAAGTTGTAGATGAAAAGGTGGAATGAGATTAGTGCAGAGCCATGTGGCATGCCATTAGAGACTTCCCGTCCTCCTCTTCCTCATCCTCATTTTAGTGCAAAATGCCAGACGGACCTAGAAAAGAAAGGATTTCTACCAGTCCTTGGGTGTTGTCCAGGGCGATGTTTCTTAATCTTTCCATGTCTTGATTCTCCCCAGAAAAGGAGGCTAATATAATAATCCTTGCTTTCTTCGCTTTTTATAGAAATATCATAAAGACTTATTAACTAAATTAGCAAAGCATGTTGCCTTCCAAGGAGAACATATTCCTTGCTTTTCATTCTCAAAAGTAGCCTATCGTCTCAAGTGTTAGAACAAAAATAATTGTGCTCTTCATGACTCTGAACTTTACAGCATGGTGTTGATCTTCATTATGTGGGATTATGAGTTTGTCATTGTCACCAGCTGGAGGGTTTGTATTCTTATCCTCCATCACTTAAAATTTATCCTTTCATCCTCTCTTAGAAGGAAAATGAGGCCTAATGATTGATAAAAATTAAAGAAAATAAATAGGCTTAGTGTTAAA
Source organism: Microcebus murinus (assembly GCF_040939455.1). NCBI lineage: Eukaryota > Metazoa > Chordata > Mammalia > Primates > Cheirogaleidae > Microcebus > Microcebus murinus. Next base: position 20,181,201 of record NC_134121.1, on the reverse strand, counting down.
GGAAACATAAATAGTTTGGAAAAATGGCAATTGCCATTTGCTTTTTCTCCTGCTAAAACATACTATAGTTAAAGCAATTGGGCTTATAAAGTATAGGCTCAAAATTTCCCATTAGTGGCTGAGAATGGCTGGACATTTTTTGTTTCTTTTTAATTTTTTTTTTTTTTTTTTGAGACAGAGTCTCACTTTGTTGCCCAGGCTAGAATGAGTGCCGTGGCGTCAGCCTAGCTCACAGCAACCTCAAACTCCTGGGCTCAAGCAATCCTCCTGCCTCAGCCTCCCAAGTAGCTGGGACTACAGGCATGTGCCACCATGCCCGGCTAATTTTTTTCTATATATGTATTAGTTGGCCAATTAATTTCTTTCTATTTATAGTAGAGACGGGGTCTCGCTCTTGCTCAGGCTGGTTTTGAACTCCTGACCTCGAGCAATCCGCCTGCCTCGGCCTCCCAGAGTGCTAGGATTACAGGCGTGAGCCACCTCGCCCGGCCTTTTTTTTTTTTTTTTTTTTGTATTACACTTTTCAGAATGTCTGCACACAACACTAACCTTCAGAAATTGCTATGGTCTGGGCATGACCTGGCAGTGCAGACAGCACTGTGATTTGTGGGGCAGCCCAGGGGTCAGGTTGTCAGCTCAGCCTTTTGTAAGGGGCAAATGTCCCAGTTTTGACTGAGGCTCTCCATCATTCCCCACCCAGGATTTCTTACGTCTGGTGCAGCAGTCAGGGTTGGCTTGCCTTTACTTGACAGGTTGCATTCAAGTGAATGTTCAGCTTTGCCTACTTCTAGAATGCTATTGACTGCAGTTGAGGCAGGGACTCATAAAATGTCCATTAATTGTTTAGCACTGTAGTGTGACTGGGTTTAGTCTGGCACCATGCTTCATCCTGTTTATTGCACATGAGCCTTGATAGGATAGTGCTTTTTTGGCAGAGGGACATATCTGCTGTGTATTTGGAACCCTTTGCCACTTGTACTCTAAAATCCCTCATTAGACAACCTGTAAGAAATCCAAACAGCTATCCTCTCTCCTCTATGTACAATGAAGGGCTGAGCATTTTATTTGAATTCTCTAAGGATTGGGTAATTGGATATTTTCACTAATGTAACATTGGATGGCAGCCTGAGCAAGTGAAAAAAAAAAAAAAAACTTGAGCTTTGAATTTAAATTTTGGCTCTGCTATTGTTTGTGTGACCTTGGACAAGTTACTTAAGTTTTCTATGCCTTAGCTTCTTCATCTGTGACATGAAGATAATAATACTGCCCTCAGGATGGTGAGGATTAGAGTTAATTTATTTTATTTTTTAGTTTTATAACTTTGGCAACCAGTGGTCATCCACATTGACTATAGATCTTGAAAGTGGTAATAGGTACATAAGTAACTGAACTATAGAGCTATTTGGGGAATCTTCATCCTCATTATGTTTTCTGGACAACGACAGGGGGATATGCCATAGGACATTCCTTATTCTTTTGGCCCAGACAGCTTTGTCGAGCCCGGTATTAATGCACACATCTGGAGTCCCCATCGCCTTCATGACAAATTTCTGGATCTCTTTCAGTGCCTGATGGGTGTGCTGCTTGGGAAACCCTGGGTGGGCTTGTGAATGTTGATGGTGTATTTTTACCACCTCCTTGATGGCAAAACAGCCTTTCTTCTTCTCTCCCAGCCTTCTTTGCAGGAGCCATTCTGCCAGGCCCACTTTGGAAAGGACAGAGAGTTAATATGTTTTAAAACACCTAGCACAGTGTTGGGCTCACTAGTATTTAGTAAATGGCAGTAATGCTGCTGACGCTTATTATGATATAACCCATTGCAGTATCAGTGTTCCTAATTCTGTGCATCCAGGTGTTTGTCTAGTTCCTGTGGCTTTCACATTAGCTTTTCTCCTTTCCATCCCTACGGCTTTGCTTTAACGCAATGCCCCGTTAACTTGCTCTGAGTTATTAGAGCCTCCTTACAGGCTTCAGTGTGCTTTTTTTGGGGGAATGAAAATTGCAGCATAGCTTATCTGTGGTTCAGAATATCTGCTGTTGCATCAGAGGTGTTATTAATAAAAGGCTCAATTCTCTTGTCTTGGCCTTAAGACCTACACTAGACATTTGCCTTGGCAAGATGTACAATATCACTCCTTAGGGAAGATAAATATTCCACGAGGACAGAATTTATGATTTGTGTTATTTTTGAAATTTGAGACTGCAGATAATTTTAATTTTTTTCCTATTTCTAATTTTTGTAATTTCTAAATTGTTCTTAATAAACATACAGATGCTTTTCAACTTACAGTGGAGTTATATCGTTATAAACTCATCATAAGCTTGGAAATATTATAAATGAAAACTGTATTTAATACATCTAACCTACTAAACATCATAGCTGAGCCTAGCCTAACCTATGTTAAATTGTGCTCAGAACACTTAACATTATCCTACAGTTGGGCAAAATAATCTAACACAAAGTCTATTTTATAAAAAATGTTGAATATCTCATGTAATTTATTGAATACTGTTCAGAAAATGGAAAACAGATTGGTTATATAGGTACTTGAAGTACAATTTTTACAGAATGTGTATTGCTTTTGCATCATTGTACAGTTGAAAAATTCTTAGTTGAATCATCATGAGTTGGGGACCATTTGTATGTTATTTTTAAAAAAGAAGTAAAATTTTAAGATGCCATATTCTTTTTTTGTTGTGACAGAGTCTCACTGTGTCACTGGGGCTAAAGTGCCGTGACATCAGCCTAGCTCACAGTAACCTCAAACTCCTGGGCTCAAGCGATCCTCCTTCCTCAGCCTCCCAAGAAGCTGGGCATATAGGCATGTGCCACTACACCTGCTAATTTTTCTATTTTTAGTAGAGACAGGGTCATACTCTTGCTCAGGCTGGTCTCGAACTCCTGACCTCAAGTGATCCTCCCACCTCGGCCTCCCAGAGTACTAGGATTACATTTGTGAGCCACTGCGCCTGGCCAAGATGCCATATTCTAATCATCAGAATGAACTGATGCCTGGGTCACCTCAAAGGAGCCTTTGCTTCCTGTTCAACACTGGTTTCTAGACCCACCGGGCCCTTGAACCATCAGTCTTCCCTTCCCTTGTTGGTTCTAGGATTACAGGAGGCAGTTTGTTCTTGATTTAATGATAGTAACTTTAGCTAGTATATCTGTTTATTTATTCACTCAGTACATGTTGAGTGAGTGCTTTCTGTATGCTAGGCACTGTTCTAGGCATTAGGAATAATATAATGAACAAAGCAAGACCCCTGTCTCCTAGAGCTGACACACTAAGTGTGATATTATCTTGTTTCCAGATTCTTTGACTGTTAAGGAGTTACACTCATAACCTTGGTCACTAAGCATTTTTGCCAGAAAATAGATGTTGAATTTTATCATGTGCCTTTTCAGCTCCTGCTGATATGATCATATAGTTTTTACATTGTGTTGATTATCTTAGGTTTTTGGTTTATTTGTTTGTTTTAAAGAGACAGAGTCTTGCTCTTTTGCTCAGGCTGGATTGTAGTGGCCTCATCATAGCTCACTGCAGCCTTGAACTCCTAGGTTCAAGTGATCTTCCTGCCTCAGCCTCCCAAATACCTGGGACTATAGGCATATGCCACCATGCCTAGCTAAATTTTTTTTTTGGGGGGGGAGGAGACATAGTCTTGCTATATTGCCCAGGTTGGTCTCAAACTCCTGGCCTCAAGCAGTCCTCCTACCTCAGCCTCCCAAAGTGCTATTATTACAGGCATGAGTCACCTTGCCCTGACCTTATTTTTTTCCTTGAATATTTAACCCTCCTTAAATACCTGATGGGTCATTATGTATTGTTCTTTTAATATATTGTTGTGTTCTAGTATTTTATCTGGAATTTTCATTCATGGTCAAAAATGAAATTTTGTAATTTTCTTCTTTTTGGTGATATCTTTGTTAGGTTTTGTATCAGGTTTATGTCAGCTTTATAAAATAAACAGGAAACTTTTCATCTTTTGCTATGCACTGAGACCATTTAAATAGTATAAAAATGATACCTCGATGTCTTTAAAACAGTTTACCTCTAAAATTATCAAGGTGCCTTTTAGGAGATTTGTTCCTTGGCAGCCTTTTCTGTTACTTTTATGGTTATATTTACAATTTCCACTTCTTGAACTGATTTTAGTACGAATAGATTTCTTTTTTTTTTTAATTTTTAAAATTTTTTAATTTGTCAGCGGGGACCGGGCTTGCCGGCCACTTCCGCCACCGCTGCAGCTCATGCTCCCCAAAGTATAGATTTCTTGAAAATAATTTCACTCTGATGTTTAAGGTTATTCATCTTTTCCAAATCTCTCTTTATATTCTCTTTTCATTCTTAATGTTGTATTTTCTATTTTTCCCCTGATAGATTAACTAGCCAGACTTTTTTTAGACCTTTTCAAAGGTCTTGCACTTATATTTATTTATCAATTCTATTCTTTTCCTGTTTCAATTCATTACTTTATAACTTTATCTTTATTACTTCTTTCATCTCTGTTCCTTTTAATTCTTTGTTATGTAAGAATAAGAGCATTTAAACATGACTTTTTTCTGGCCACATCTCTTGAGTCTTAAAATGTATTTTTATTATTGTTGTTTTTAAAATAATCTTCAAATGCAGTTTTTATTTTGCCTAAGAACAAAGAGTTAAGAGTACATGTGAGTTTGGGTTTTTTTGTTTTTTGTTCTGTTTTTTTGGCATGTAGTTTGATGAGTTTGATCCTTTTAAAATTTTATTAAATTTAGTCAATATGACCTTTTTTGCTTTTTTTTTTTTTTTTTTTTTTTTTGAGACAGAGTCTCGCTTTGTTGCCCAGGCTAGAGTGAGTGCCATGGCGACAGCCTAGCTCACAGCAACCTCAAACTCCTGGGCTCGAGTGATCCTTCTGCCTCAGCCTCCCGGGTAGCTGGGACTACAGGCATGCGCCACCATGCCCGGCTAATTTTTTCTATATATATCAGTTGGCCAATTAATTTCTTTCTATTTATAGTAGAGACGGGGTCTCGCTCTTGCTCAGGCTGGTTTTGAACTCCTGACCTTGAGCAATCCGCCCGCCTCGGCCTCCCAAGAGCTAGGATTACAGGCGTGAGCCACAGCGCCCGGCCCTTTTTTGCTTTTTTATATTGCTGTATTTTAACAGCTTTATTGGGATATATTTCACATACAATATAATTTATCTGTTTAAGGAGTACTATTCAATGTCTTAATGTATTACATTATTAAGTTTTAAAAATTGTGTAAAATATACATAACATAAAATGTATAATTTTAACCATTTTTAAAATTAATTAATTATTTTTATTTTTTAGTTTTTGAGACAGAGTCTCACTTTGTTGCTCAGGCTAGAGTGAGTACCATGGCATCAGCCTAGCTCACAGCAACCTCAATCTCCTGGGCTCAAGCAATCCTACTGCCTCAGCCTCCCGAGTAGCTGGGACTACAGGCATGCGCCACCATGCCCGGCTATTTTTTTCTCTATATATTTTTTAGTTGGTCAATTAGTTTCTTTCTATTTTTAGTAGAGACGGGGTCTCACTCAGGCTGGTTTCAAACTCCTGACCTTGAGCAATCCACCCGCCTCGGCCTCCTAGAGTGCTAGGATTAGAGGCGTGAGCCACCTCGCCCGGCCAATTTTAATCATTTTTAAGTATACAATCAGTGGCATCAGTTACATTCACAATGTTGTACAACCATTACTACTTCTATTTCTGAAATTTATTCATCACCTCAAACAGAAACACTGTAACCATTAAGGAATAACTTCCCCGTCCCACTTTTCCTATCCTCTTGTAACTTCTAATTTACTTTTTATCTCTATGAATTTGCCTAGTCTGGATACTTTATATAATGAAATAACTATATTTGACATTTTGTATCTGGCATATTTCACTTATAATGTCTTCACATTTCATCCTTGTTGTAGCATGTATCAGAGCCTCACTCCTTTGCATGACTGAATTATATTCCATTGTTTGGATAGACCATATTATATTTATCCGTTCATCTGTTCATGGACACTTGGGTTGTTCTTTCCACCTTCTGGCTATTGTGAACAATGCTGCTATGAACATCGGTATACAAATCTCTGTTTGAATCCCTGCTTTCAATTCCTTTTAGTATGCACCTAGGAGTGAAATTGCTGAGTCATATGGTAATTTTTTAATCATTTCAACATTTAATCTCTTTGGAAACATTTTTCCATAATGTTCTAAGCTTCAGTAGATTTTTCTGTTAGACACAGAATGCATTAATACAAGCATACTTTCTATTTTGTCTTCATTTAGTCCATACAAACTATGTGTTTCAAATTAGCTAGAGAGTCTTAAGCTTCTGTAGTCAGTGCCTAATAATAGAGGTGCTCTTCCCCCCCCCAAAATAAAACCACCCTGATTTTTTGTTTTATTTAGTTAACAAGTCCAGCAATTGGATTATTTCCTTCCTGACCTTAGAAACACAAGTCCCACTTGTCTGCAACGTGATTATTGAAAATAGTTTTAGGAAAATAATATGCCAAGAAGGAACACTGAAGTTTATTATTCTTCTGAGCCATCTCCATATAAATTGGTACTCTTCAGGAGCCAAGAAAGAAGGTCAAGCATAACTTTTGCCATCTGCTTCTTTCCATGTTAGAGGCAGTCACAAGTTTAAACTGGAATCTCTACATCTAAAGAGGAAAATGCCATTCATCACTACTGCAACTGCTCTGGCTGTTACCCAGGTCACTCTTGCTTTTGATTGCTTGTAGTTAGAGATTTTGTAAGGAAAATTCCATCCTCCGTTTGAGGCTGTGCATTAACAAAATTGCAGTATGCCTGCTGATGGGGCAAAGCTTTCTGGGTTTCAGGTCCTTGACACAAGTCATTCAGATATGTTTGAACAATGGATGGGAATTTGAAACTCTGTCTTCATATAAGAACTTGACCTCCTTTTTCCTCTTCTCTCTTTCATCCATGGAAACACAGTATTTAGAACAGCACAAATTCAGTGCTGTGTTTGTTTTGTCAGTATTTCCATTTAGAAATCTCTGTTTTCAGGAGTCTGTAATATAGCTATAAAATTTCCTTGGCTCTGATTTGGACTCTAAGGTCTTCTCTGGACAGAGATTAGTTTTGCACAAGCAAAAATAATGAGTCTATTTTGGTTTGGTGTTTTGTAGTCATCTAGATTAAAGTTCTAAAATACACAAGAAACTTGTGGTCCTCTGTATAGTATTGGATCACATGAGAGGATTTCTGATTTCTGTTTTCATATTGAATTTTAGACTCTCTGAACAGATACTGTGTTCATCTCTAGGTATTGTATGTGATATCTGGAATATGGATGTTAGATAAAATATACTAGTGCCACTCTCACAATGACCCCCAATTAGAAGGGGAACATTTCTTCTGGAGATGTACTTACTGGACTTACAGATAACTTGATAATTCAAATACTGTCTTTTGTAAAGCAGGAGAAGAAAGGAATTGAGGGGTTTTTACCCTATCAGACCTAGTTACTAACCCTTGTCACCTCATCATGCTTGAACTTTTCTTGTTTCCAGTCACATGGGAAGAAAAGGGACAGTTAGGTAAGTATTATACATATGATAATACCATTATCCTAAGCTAGGCCCAGTGCTGCTTTTAATAAGTCAGAAATCTATACTTTCTTTTCATTGAATACTTGGAGATTCTGATCTTTAGAGATTTCTAGTGACTAAATTAGCATCTTGTGGGGAGGTTCTAATACCAGTCATCAGCCCCGGAGTTTTCCAGATCTCTAAAATTAAGAGTGTACTGTTGTAAGGCTAATCTGTCTTGATTGAGTCACTGTAGCAAAGATACATTTTGAGTTGCTTTTGCAAAGCATACATTTGAGTCATTTTTCTTGATCTGAATACTAATGTTTTACTACAATATACATATGTTTACCTTGCATTCTACAAAGTATTTTTGCATACATCACATGATCCTCACAGAAATGTGTATTAGGCTGTGTAGATGCTATTCTCTGCATCTTACAGATGGAGAAACAGACTCAGATAGGTTCTGTGACCTGTCTAAAATCACACTCTGTGAGTTAACCATGGATCCAGATTTTCTGATTGCCAGCATGCTACATACTTGTCCATATCAAATTCTCTTTTTAAACAGTGACAAACATTTAAAAGCAGATTTGGGAGATACTTTTTTTCATTGTGGAACCTGGAAAGTTAACTGGTTCACAAGGGAATCCAAACAATGGCAGTGACATGAACCAGCTGGGTCCGCCTCAGCATGGAGAAGAAGTTGGACTGAGAGAAGAGCTCAAGGATGGAAAGAGAACTGTGTGTTCACTACACACCCGTGGCCCTGAGAATGTAGCAACCAATGAGATCCTGGGGAGAATAAGTGAAATCAGAAGAGAGAAAACCATTCAGATTTGGGTTCATAGCCTAAGGAGCATTTGGTACAGAAGTTATCTCAACAAATCAGCTGAAGAAACATCCACATGTCTCCACTAAAGGATGTTTTCTCCTGAATGAAGCCCCATAATATAAATAAGAGTTACTAAGTGACTAAAATTAGAAGTAATAGTAGGTATGGGGAATTAGAATGAAGTAAGTAACCTCTAACTTGGCAACTAGAAGTCTTAGCTATTTGTGGGAAGTAGTCCTTTGTTAAACTTGGACAAGTTGTTCCTTCAAATATGCCCCATTTCCGAAAGTATTTTATTTCTGTATCTTTTATTCAGCAAAAGCAGCTGAGACTTTTGCTTAAACATTTCCTTCTCTTTTGCCATTTGGAATTGTTGCTTGAAGTGCATGCGTCCTCAAGGATCACCTTTCATCAGAGGAAGCTGTGCCTGAATGCGTTCACTCCCAGCCACTGCAGGGCTAACGTATTCTAAGTTATGGATGATAACAGATTTAAGCAGAACTTTAAAATGTAAATGTTTAGTCTTATTTGGGCACTGCTGAGTTTGTGTCCGGCCTCATCTCATGATTTCAACTTCTGGCTTGTCTGCTAAAAACAATAAAAATGAGCCCTTTGCTTCACGTTTTCAGTGGATGTAGTTTGAAGAAATCGTATATAAAAGTAACTCACACAGAACAGAGCATTTTAACGAATAAGGTGAGAATTATGCCCTTTGCTCTTCACAGTCTTTTGGTTCACAAACTTGGAAAGAAATCTGTGCTTTAAATAAAGCTATTTTATGCTCAAGCTTTCTGAATGGACTATGGAGGAATTAGTGTACACAGTAATGATTCTCATCTGATGGGTGCCATCTGGCATTTGACCAGGACTGCCAGACCTAGAAGGTACCTGGTGTGTTCTAGGACATGGGAAACACGGTGGCTGTGAGAGTCCTGTAGCCTCTGCTACTGTTTAGTGCCACTGTGGGGAACAGGCTGCATTGTTGCTATTGCTGCTGCTTCTTAAAGCACCTCTGCCCCTGCTGGGGATGTCCTGTTGCCATAGCAACAGCTCTCCATGGTGCCAGAGTGGCCAGCAGTATCAAAAGAAAGGATTTTCCATAAACAGGGGCTACTTAACCCTAGGTGTCTACCTTCAATGGATGTCATACGGGCCTCTGTTTAGGGATTATCAGACATGGTAGCACTCATCAATGCTTCTGCTCTTTTGAGGAGTCCCTCGCTTGCGAAATGATGCTGCCATTCTTTATCCAGACCTCTTTATATCATCCTTGTCTTAGTTATTTATATTTCCTACATGTGTTCCTTATAAGTTCTTTAAAGACATGTCCCCTGTCTAGTGATCTTTTTCTCTCAGTGTCTAACATAGTACATATATGATAGTAGGCACTCACTTTTGATGGAAGGAATGAACAAAAGACTTAACACTTTTTCTGGAGAATGTCTCATTTTCAGCATGGTTCAAAGATACTATCCCCTCGATCCATGAACCATTCTTCTGAGTATGCCTAAGATATTGAACTTAATCAGCTTGTTTAAAAAGCTCTAAAAGATGAGTCAGCAACCTTTGACTCTTAGAGGTATAGTCTCAGCCCTCCATTGAGGAGATCTGACAATAACTGCATTTAGTGAGCCCCTTCCATGTGCTGGGAGCTTCAAAAACACAGGGCTCTCTTGGTTGCAGAAGACAAAAATCCCAATTCAAAGTGGCTTAGGCAAAAAGGAGGCTTATTTGGAGGAATACTGTTGTGTCTTGTTTTGAAGAAGTTGAATAAGTCTAACCGTAGGAAGAGTAATGTCTTAGTCGGGCTTGTCAAAATAGTGGAAGTCAAGGACTGAACTAATTCTCAGTATCTTTCTGTCAGTGAACCTAGCTGCTAGTAACTCAATCTCACCTCTTGGGGTTTCTACCACCCAAGAGAGATGAACTTACTTTCTCTATTCTAGTTCTCAAAAAAATCACAGGAAAACCTTCAGTAGGCCCAGTTTGGGCCTGGTCTACCTCTCAGATAACAGACACTGTAAGAACTCTGTGAGAGGAAGATTTGAAGGAGGAGGGAAGAGTACTGGATAAACAATTCCAAAGATGTTTGCTACTAGACCCCGTATTCCTTCCTAACAAAAAAAAAAAAATCTTTTGAGGCAGGTGACATGATTTCCATTCCAGAAATTAGGAAACTGTGCCTCCTAGAGGTTAAGAGGTTTGAGAGAGATCACATAGTAAGCAGGAAGGTCAAGATTAGAATTCCAGTAAGCTGGTTCAGAAACCCTTGTTTTTAACTAATACAATGTGTTGCTTTCCCATACAATAGAAAAGAAAGGGAACAAGCAGACAGATGTAAAGTTGGAAAACAAATCATGGCAGAATAGTGGAAAAATCTATTTTCTTCCCAGGAACATTGAATATTAGCACTTTATTTTTTCTAAGAGCAGTCTAAAGCCGTACCAGTTCTTCTGAAAATGAACACCTTTCCTCCTTCCTGCAGTGGCAACAAAAGGGATCTCAGTTTAAAATCTCAGAAAGGCTGCCTGTGGCCTCACAGGATAAAGGTAATTCATTCTTTGATAGAGCAAACTGCAAAATTAGATGCATCTATGAGCCAGAGGGGATGTTTATTTCTTAAAGTATTTCCATTGGATCAGAGCCTGTCTATCTGCACAGGTGACAGACAACAGGTCTGCAAAAAAGAAAAAGAAAAATAGGAAAGAAGAAAACAGCAGTGTCTGTGCTGAGTTCCATACTGCTTATCTTCCACATGATCTAGTGTGGCTTTCAAAGCCTGTTCAGAATCTGCTTTAGGAGGGACAGAAAATTAAGAAAATTAAGAGTAGCAATTACAGTTAATGATGTAAAGAAATACACAGATATCATAATTGGCTTTGCTGGGTCTTCTAGGCTAGCTCAGTGGGTTGCTTTGCATCTCCTGATCACAGAACGTGAGTTATTAAAGAGGACCACCACAGTAACTGCTTTGTAATAACATCCTCAAATGCACGCCTGTAGCCACTCTCCGGTGCTCAATTCAGAAACTCCAGTAAGGGTAGATTGAAAACAGACATTTTGGGGTGATTAGTTCTGTTTTTAATCCACATACAGCTTGGAATGGAAAAGTAGCCACATTTTATTTTAAAGAGTGTCTAGGGACAGTGCCAGAATCTTTCTTTCAGCACATTTTCTGATTAGCCAGGTAGTAAAAGTATTTTAGTATTTTTAAAGAATAAAATCTTAACCTTTTAGAGGTGTCACGATTCTTCCGATTACAAAATACTCTTCTTTCTGTATAATTTGATTATCAGAGGTTAGATGTCAAATATTTGGGTGTGTGTTGAGAAGGGACTAGCTTGATAGAGCAAATACTTCAGAGGAACCTTTTTGACTCTGGAAAATGAATTATATTAAATTTCCCCAACTTCAGTACATTATTATAACAAGCTAAAGTATTCCAGCCAGGGGAAAAAAAATCTGGCAGACAGTTTATCTTTCTTAAAGACTGTGAAATGTAAGATTGTGTGAGTCTTATTTGTTTGCTGGAAGCAAAAAGTGGCACCTTCAGCAGAGACAGTTCTGGTAGGATGCCAGATTAAGAATAAGAGAGAAATTGGGAGAGGAACCCTTTCTCTGAGAAAGGATCATACACACCTCTTCAGACTTAAGATCTAAGTACACAGCATGGCCCATTTTGCTTTTCTTAGCTGAGTGTCGTATGTTTTAGGGTGTTTGGCTAGAAGATGGTGATTATAATCCCATTAGCACAGCACATCACTATGACATGATATGACCTGCAATATCACAGAATTTCATGCAGGCATCCCCAGAAAGACCAGTCCTTTCTAGGGGTCAGTTGCTGCAGAGGCCTCTGTGGTGCATTTTGTATTAATACCATGACCCAGCATTTTTTAGAAGGCTCCAGTGGGTTTAGAATTTATTGACCCCATGTAGCGTCTTGGATATTAGACTCCATATAAGCTAAATAGGTAATAGTTATATAAAACATGAAGTTGTGATTTTGAACCACTGTTTATAATTGTGCCTGAAGTTAGAGGAAACGGGGTATCAGCACACCTCATTCAGAGCAGTAGTCTCAACACTGCCACTCTTATATGTGCCCCATGGTACTTTTAATCAATGGGCAAATATTTTTCAAGTTCTAATTGTGCTCTAGGTTTGGTTAGATGTCACAGGTAAGGTAACCATATATTGTTTATCAGTGGAGTCGCTTTTGAGAGCGAGAGAGAGAGCTATTAATAATTATACTGAGTCATGAACTAGGCCTTTCCCAGATAAACCAGAATGAATGATTGCTTTAGCTATAGGATATATAAAAATGCTATTCATACCCTTGGTCCACACTCTAAAGCAGCAGTCCCCAACCTTTTTGGGACCAGGGTTTCATAGAAGATGAATTTTCCATGGACCAGGGGCAGGGAAGGGGGGAAAATGATTTGGGGATGATTCAAGCACATTTCATTTATTGTGCAGTCAAACCTCTCTGCTAATGATAATCTGTATTTGCAGCTGCTCCCCAGCTCCACCTCAGATCGTCAGGCATTAGATTCTCATAAGGAGCGTGCAACCTAGATCCCTTCCATGCACAGTTTACAGTAGGGTTCACCCTTCTATGAGAATCTAATGCCACTGCTGATCTGATAGGAGGCGGAGCTTATGCAGTGATGCCAGCAATGGGGAGTGGCTGTGAATGCTGATGAAGCTTGGCTCACTCACCTCCTGCCGTGCAGCCGCTTACTTCATGCTGTGCAGCCGGGTTCCTAACGGGCCACAGACTGGTACCGATCCTCAGCCCCACAGCCCCGGGGGTTGGAGAACCACAGCTCTACAGGATTCTTGAAACTCTGTTAAAGCACTAATATTTACACACTAAACAATGCAAGAACATTATAAAAAAGTTCCTTTCTTCTGTAATTATTCTGTTACCTTCCCTATCATTTTCTCTTTCTGCTGAATCATTCTCACTACAGATGTGTTCATTTCTCACCTTTAAAAACTCTTCCCTTTACCTCATCTGTTGTCTCTTTATTCTCGTCTTCTCATAGCAAAAACTTCTTGAAAAAATAACCTATACCAAGGTCAGCAAGCTTTCTTTGAAGGGTCAGATAGTAAATATTTTAGTCTTTATGGACCATATGGACTCTGTTGCAACTATTCATCTCTGCCATTGTATGGCGAAAGTCACCGTAGACAATACTAAAACAAATGGGTTTGGCTGTGTTCCAGAAAAACATTATTTACTAAAACAGGTGGCAGGCTGGATGCAGCCCCTGGGCACCATTTGCAAGCCCCGGCTCTGTGTGTCACTGCCTCCACCTCATTATGTCATCACTGTCTACTTCCATTCCCTTGACTCCACTGAAACTGCTCTTGTCAAGGTTGTCAGTGAGTTCCCTGTTGTCAAAATCAGTGGCAGTTCTCTGTCTTAATCTTACATGAATTTTCAACAACAGAAGGAATAATTGCTCTCTTCTTTGTCCTTCAAACACTTTGTCTTCTGTGCTGCCACAGTCCCTAGTTTTTTCTCATGTCACTGGTGACTTTTCCCTGTATCTTTGCTCCATCCTTCTTTTCTTCTAGGCATCTGAATATTGGAGTGCCTGAGAGTTTAGCCCTGAACCATCTTCTCTGTCTGTTCTTTCTTCCTAGTTGACTTTTTCCTGTCTTACACACTTAAATATCATCTCTAAAGTTTGATGGCTTCTAGATTTAAACCCCTAGTTCTTGCCTCTTTGCCAAGCCCCAGACTTTTATGTACAATTTGATATCTCCACTTGATATCAAATAGTCTATCTTAGTCCATTTTGTGTTGCTACAACAGAATACCACAGACTGAGTAATTTATAAAGAAAAGAGATTTATTTCTCATAGTTTTGGAGGCTGGGAAGTCCACGGTCAAGGGACTCCCAGCTGGCAAGGGCCTTCTTGATGCATCATCCCCTGGTAGAAGGTGGAAGAGCAATAAAGAAACTCATTTCTGCCACATTGCCATGAATGAAGCTCTGCCCTCATGACCTAATCACTTTTTAAAGGTCCCACCTATCAATATTTGCATTGGGGATTAAGTTTCCAACACATGAGCTTTGGGGGACCTGGTCAAACCATAGCATTCCGCCCCTGGCACCCAAATTCATGTCATACATTCTTTCCATCTTCATAGTCTCAAGGTCTTAACTTGTTCCAGCATCAACTCAGAAGTCCGAGGTCTCATCTAAATCAGAAATGGGTGAGCCTCAAGGCATGATTCATCCTGAGACAAATTCCCCTCTAGCTGTGAGCCTGTGAAATTAAACAAGTTACAGTCCTCCCTTGGTATCTGCAGGATATTGGTTCTGGGACCCTCTCAAATACCAAAATCTGCTAATGTTCAAGTCCCCTGTAGAAAATGGTATAGAATTCACATAAAACCTGTGTACATCCTACATCCTCTTGTATACTTTAAATCATTTCTAGATTGCTTATAATAACGAATATAGTGTAAATGCTATGTAAATAGTTGTTATACTACATTTTAAAATTTGCATTATTTTTTGTTGTTTTCTTTTTCAGTTATTTTCAATCCTTGGTTGGTTAAATCTGCAGATATGGAGCACTGACTATATTATTTGTACTTCATTTACTTCCAAAATACAATGGTGGTACAGACATTCCCCTTCTAAAAGGGGGAAATAGGCAAGATAAAAGTAATAGGACTCAAGTAAATCCAAAACTCAACAGGGAAAATAACATTAAGTCTTAAAGATGGAGGATAATCTTTGATTCCATATCCTGCATCCTGGACTGGCAGAAGCAGGGGTTGGGCCTTCAAGGCCTCAGGCAGCCCACCCCTATGGCTTTGCTGGGCTCAGTTCACTCAGCACCTCTCATGGATTGGAGTTGCATGCCTGCAACTCTGGACTCCTAGGACTAGGAGTCTCTCTCCTGGACTCCTAGGTTGCAGGCTGGTGGTCCTACAGTTCTGGGGTCTCTGAGCTGGCCTTATACCCATGACTTCCCTAGTAATTTCCCTAGTAGGGGCTCTCTACAATGGCTCTGCCCCTGCGATAAGTGAGCTCTGCCTGGGCTCCCAGGGTATCCATGAAATCCTTTTAAATCTAAGTGGAGGCTGCCATAGCCCCGCAGCTTTTGCATTCTGTATGTCTACAGAGTTAGCACCATGCGAATGCCACCAAGGCTTGTGCTCATGCCCTCTGTAGCAGCAACCCAAGTCACACCCAGGCCCACTGGAACCATGGCTAGGTCAGCCAAGGAGCGCTGCATTCAGGGCAGTGGAGTCACTAGGCAGAGCTCCTGAGGGTACCTCTCTGGAAACCTTGCCCTCCAAGGCCCTGCTCTGGGCCTATAATGGGAAGGGCAGCTTCCCAAGGATCTCCAAAATGCCTTTGGGATCTTTCTCCCCATGTTCTTGATGAATAGCACCTGGCTCCCTTCTCTTCCTACTAATCTCTTTAGCAAGTGGTTACTTGGCCACACCCTTGGATTGCTCTCCTAAACATGCCTTTTCACTCCTTATATGGCCAGCCTGCACATTTTCCAAATCATTCCATTCTGCTTTCCTTTTAATTATAAATTCCTTCTTTAAATAATTTCTCCCTGCTCACATCTTACTATTTACAGTTAAAAGTAGCCATGCAGCTCCTTCAGTAGAAATGTCTTCCACCAAATATCCTAGTCTACCACTCTTAAATTCACCTTCCATAAAGCCGTAGGGCATGGGCGCAAGTCAGCCAAGGTCTTTGCCAGTTTGTATTAATAACAAGGATGGCCTTTACTCTAGTTTCCAATACCGCTTCCTCATTCCTCTCTGAGACCTCATCCGAATTGCCCTTACTGTCTGTACTTCTACCAACATTCTTGTCACAACCACTAAGCCATCTCTGAGAAGTTCCAGACTTTCCCTACATTTCTCCTTTTCTGCTGAGCCCTCACCAGAATTGCCCTTACTGCTCTGTTCACAGCGATATGGGCTTTTTCTAGCATTCGCTTCAAAACTGTTCCAGCCCCTACCCCTTACCCAGTTCTAAAGCCCTATTTTCAGGTATTTGATCTGGCAATAGCTATAGTTTTGTGTTGCTATAACAGAATAGCACAGAGTAATTTATTTTAAAAATAAAAGAGATTTATTTCTTATAGTTCTGGTGCCTGGGAAATCCAAGATTGAGGGGGCCCACATCTGGCAAGGGTCTTGCTGTGGCATACCATGGCAGAAGGTGGAAGGGCAAGAACGTACATACATGCTTCAGAAAGGGGCCAAACTAATTCTTTTATCAGGTTCCCACTCCACAGATAATGCCATTAATCTATTCATGAGGGCAAAGCCCTCCTGACTGAATCACCTCTTAAAGGTCCCACCTGTTAACACTATTGCATTAAGGATTCAGTTTCTGACACATGAACTTTGGGGGACATATTCACACCATAGCTCAGGCTGTGCGCTGTTAATAAATTGCAAACAAAACTCTTGATTTCTAGCCTTGCTGCTACCACCACCACACACACCTGCCTGTCAGGCCCGTCCTTCTCCTGTCTTCCCTAGCTCCGTAAATGGAACCAGTCACTGGCTTTTCAAACCAAAACCTAGGAGTAATCTTTGATTTTTCCCTCTCTCTCATAACTCACATGCAGCCTGTGTATTAGTCCTGTGGGTTATACCTTCCTATAAATCCCGAATCTCTCCACTACTTCCTGTCACCACTGGCTACCTGGCTTAGACTTCCATCATCTCTCATGTATATAAACGCAACAGCAGCAGCTTCTTCTTCTTCCTTCTTCCTCTTCCTTCTTCTTCTTCGCTCAGGCTGGTCTCGAACTCCTAGTCTCAAGCAGTCCTCTCTCAGCCTCCTAAAGTGCCGGAATTACAGATGTGAGCCATGCCAGACCTGCAGCAGCTTTTTAACAGATCTTTCACTCCTGCCTCTATCCAGTCCTCTCGACACAGTAGCCAGGGAAGTCTTTTATGTGTGTAAATTATGTGCCAGTTCCTTGTTTAAAACTCTTCACTTCTCATTGCACTGAGACCAGAATCCCCATGCTTGCTTGTACCAGGCCTTTGAGACCCTCCATGCTCTGGTTCCTGCCTCCCTCTCCAAATTATTTTATAACACTTCCCACTGTGATACTACACTATCATCTACTGTCTTTCTTTTTGGTCCTCCAAAACACCAAGGTCTTTTCTGTATCAGAGTCGTTGCATGGCTATTCTCTCTGCTTGAAATTCTCTTACTCCAGATCTGGACATCCTGACTTTTCCTCATCCTGCAGGTACCAGTTCATATGCTGTATTTCAAGAGACCTTCTGTAACTACCATCTCCCTTCTTCTCAATCACTCTGCGTAATTCCTTCACCACACCTGTCTCACTCAGGAAATTTCTTGTTTCTTTATTTAATTGCTTTTCCGGGATCTCCTCCCCTGACTTCTCAAAGTAGCAAGTTCCTTGAGGACAGAGAGCCCATACCTGTCTTGTCTACCATTGGATTCCCAGTGCTTAGCATAGTACCTGGTAATGGGAGGGCTTCAGTAAATAAATACCTGTTGAATGACTGAAGGAGCAAATTAAGGAAATGCTGACTAATGTGGCTGGGGCCATAACTGCCACTGGCATTCCGAGTAGCAGTTTGGCTATAGGTAGTCTTCTGTCACTGCATAGTAAAGTATATATGTTCCACATGTGTGGCTGGCAAGCACCCTCACAGCTCCTCTCATATTGCATCCCCTGGTTGCAGAAGATACTGCGAGTTGTAATACTTTTAATGTATAGCATCTATCTTTGTAGGTTTTTATTTCAGTGGAAACATTTGGCTCACCATTAGCTTTAAGTATTTCTTTCTAGCCTCATTTCATTGGTTTCTAAATGAGGTACTATAAATGTCTTTAAGATTTGTCACACTTATAGAGTACTTATGCACAGCCCTGATTTTTTTTGAGAGCACAATCTTCTGAAATTTGCAAATTCAGAGCTTCCCTTATCCACCACTTAAAGCCACCTCTGTCTCTCTGTAGGTTTGGAAGGTTACTGCTCATGTGTGCACACACATGTGTACACACAGATGTGCATGCCCTGCTTATTTGTTTTCATCAGTAACACATGTGGCAATCACTGAGATAGAGGAAACTCATTTAGTTTTTAAATTAAAACTTTATGATCGGCTGGGCGCGGTGGCTCACGCCTGTAATCCTAGCACTCTGGGAGGCCGAGGCAGGCGGATTGCTCGAGGTCAGGAGTTCAAAACCAGCCTGAGCAAGAGCGAGACCCCGTCTCTACTATAAATAGAAAGAAATTAATTCGCCAACTAATATATATAGAAAAAATCAGCCGGACATAGTGGTGCATGCCTGTAGTCCCAGCTACTCGGGAGGCTGAGGCAGAAGGATTGCCTGAGCCCAGGAGACTGAGGTTGCTATGAGCTAGGCTGACGCCACGGCACTCACTCTAGCCAGGGCAACAGAGTGAGACTCTGTCTCAAAAAAAAAAACAAAAAAAAAACTTTATGATGCAGATTGGTGAGAGTCCCGAGTATCTGCTTGTATCCAAATGCTGGACTCTGTATGTCTCTACTACTACAGAAAAGTTGTTGGCGTAAGTACAATGAATCAAGAGAGCTTTATGGTAATTTTCTTTTGCGACTGGAATTGATTACAGTGTAGTGACTGGTGCTATCTTGAATTGCTTTTTGTTTTTCATTTGTTTCTCTCATTCTAGGCACTTGAAGAAGCTCAAAAAGCTATTCAGCAACTCTTCGGCAAAATCAAAGATATCAAAGACAAAGCAGACAAATCAGAGCAGATGGTGAGTTTAGGTTTCTTCCCAACTCTTTTGCACCAAAAGAGGAAGTTAGCTCTCATCCAGTGATGCTAATTAGTGGGCTTTTTTCTCCCACTTCTTGCCAACCAGTCGTCCACATCTCTAAAGCAAGCCCCTGTGAATACATTCCAGATTGATTCAGGGGGTGCTGCTAGACAGTAGTGACTCACCATCCCTGCCGCCTGCCCTACATTTGCAGCCCTGTTTTTAAATAGGAAAAGTTTTCTTTCTCTCCTTCCCCCAGAATAGTTTCCTAGTCATTTTGGATTTATTTCTCTAGCATTTGTTTATATCATGTATTTCTCAATTAAGATATACAATGTGTAACTTGGTAGCACACACTGAAACTGGCCCTGGGTCTGGGAAGTGGGATGTCTCCTGCCCACGATCCATGTGTGTAGTTTTAAGTTCTCTCTCTACAAATTTGTGTCCACCAGTGATATATTCAAAAGGCCCCTCTGTGGACCAGGAATGCAGCATTCACCCACTGGTACTCTGTGGGAGGCACTGGGAAGTGCTGGCCCCTGGGTTCAAATTCTGACTAAGTAATGTAATGTCTCTAAATCGTCTGTGATTCTGGTTTCTTCAACTATAAAATAAGAATGATAGCATCTACCTCACAGGGTTGCTGTGAGAATTAAATGACTGAGGGGCACTGAGCATGGAACTAGGGATTTGGGTTTGTGGGCCTTCCCCAAGTATGCACCGCACTCAGCACCACCCAGTGGCCCTTGAAGTGCAATTGTCAGGTGACACTATCAGATGCTGCTTTTGCTAGAGTTTATTGCACTTGGCTTTCTTATGCATCGATATCCTTACGATCGTAATCTGCTGTTCCGGGCTATGCTCCCTCTTGCATCCAAGGGGGAGTGTGGTGACAATTTGAGTAAGCTGCTTCTAAAGTTACGAGATGTCTTATTTTAAAGCAGTTTATTTTCCTGGCCAGTGCTTTGCTAAAGGGAAGAAGAAGTAGGGGCGAGGGGAGAGCTGCTATTTTATTGACCTCATAAGTGCCAAGCACTATGCCACTTCCTTTATACAAGCGATCTAACTTGTTTAGATAGCCTCATGACAACCTTATGGACTAGGTTTTGTTGTCATTATTATTTTTATGATTACCAGTTTTATAGATGGGAAACAGACTCAGTGGGGGTAAGAAACTTGTCCTAGGGAAACAAAGTTAGTAAGTGGTAGAGCTGGGATTCGGCCCTAGATCTGACTCCAAAACCTACCATTTCCTATTCTGTCCTTTTTTGACTGGCCATGGGTAACAATTGTGGTGAATTCACTCTGGGCATTCTGTTTTGTATAGTGGTCTCGTGTAAGTGTGACCTGTTGTGCCCCCTATAATTAAAAGGTTTTATTTATTGTTTTTTGGTTTTTTTGAGACAGAGTCTCGCTTTGTTGCCCAGGCTAGAGTGAGTGCCATGGCGTCAGCCTAGCTCACAGCAACCTCAAACCCCTGGGCTCAAGCAATCCTCCTACCTCAGCCTCCCGAGTAGCTGGGACTATAGGCATGTGCCACCATGCCTGGCTAATTTTTTTTTTTCTATATATATGAGTTGGCCAATTAATTTCTTTCTATTTATAGTAGAGACGGGGTCTCGCTCTTGCTCTTGCTGAGGCTGGTTTCGAACTCCTGACCTCGAGCAATCCACCCGCCTCGGCCTCCCAGAGTGCTAGGATTACAGGCGTGAGCCATGATTAAAAGTTTTGATTAGGGAAAAACAAGTAGTTCAGTATGTCTAGAGTGTCACAGGATAGGAGATAAGGAGTGATGGCAGATTCTGGGAATAAAGAGACCAGCCAGGTCCAGTGCAGACCAGTGAGGGATGGAGAGGAAGGGATAGATTCCTGACATGAGGCGACTTTGAACGCAATGGTTAAAGACTCCTGATGTCAGGACTGAAGCTAAGGAACCCAGAAACACAGAGGCTTTTTGTAGGAAATAGGATGATGATTTATTTCAGTGTTTGAAGCAAATGATCAGATTATAGGGCCAAGCTCTTGTATCTAGTTTATTTTACCCCCCCTGTTCTTTTTTTGCCCCCAATTCAGTTATTCAGTGAAGTGGTGGTGGGGTCTTAACCTTTTTTATTTTAAAATAACAATGGAAATAGAGGTAATTTGAGGTTAGGCTTCATGGAGAAGTCCCAATGAAAGAGGGTCTTGCTCTGTTTCCCAGGCTGAAGTACAGTGGTGCGATCATAGCTTATTGCAGCCTGGGACTCCTGGGCTTAAATGAGCCTCCTGCCTAAGCCTCCCAAGTAGCTGAGGCTACAGGCGCATGCCACCAAGCCCAACTAATTTTTTTTTTTAAGAGATAGGGTCTCACTGTGTTGCCCAGGCTGGTCTCAAACTCCTGGTCTCAAGTGATCCTCCTGACTCGGTCTCCCAAAGTGCTGGGATTATAGGCATGAGCCACTGTGCCTGGCCAAGGTCAGCCTTACAGGTTTGCGGGTATGGAATTGAACTGGGCAGGTCATAATCTTTATGAGTTCACCCAGGGTGCTCAAACTCTGAAAAATCAGGTCACGTGAACTTAACTCACTACCACATCTTTCACTTTAATGGGAGGTATATCCAGCCAGTGGCTAGAATGTTTGTGCCTGGTATCCAGGGCTCTCCCTTCCTTCCAGGTATCACAGAACCTGGGATACCAAATTGCTCTTAAGAAAATTTCTTAGTCAACATAGACTCAGATTAGTGGAAGATTTCACTTAGGTGTTAAATTGGAGAAATTTTCCACCTTCTCTGTTGAGTATACTTTTCTAGTGACTGAAATATACTTGCATTCCCAGGTATAGGGTCTCTCTCTCTCTTGGACGTGGTAGAACAACACTCAGAACTTCTTAGATTGTCTTCTCACTCCCTAAAGCCTGCTACTCTCCACCTGTGATGTTACATGTTAAGCTTATGTTACAACTGGTTACATTTTAGTCTTCTTGATATTTGAGAGAGAGTCTTTGCTGAAGACCCAGGCCATAAACCTTAGTTCCATTAATAAAGACTATTGCAATTCAATTAGCTGACTAATATCCATTTTGTACCGAACCCAGTAACTCCAGTGTCACAGGGCATTCTTTTTGACCTTATTCAAGAGAAAAATGTGCTTTAATTGGCTCTTGTATCCTCTATGTTCAACAGCAAATTGCTATTTGGATCATTCTATATGGGGTAAAAAATAATGTTCATTTCATTCTCACCACTGAGGGTTTTATAACCCTGTATAGAGTCTGAAGAAATGCCAAATTCAATTTAAATTTAATTCAATTTAAATAGGCTGATTGGAAATTATTTTGATTTTGTATTATGAGAATGTTTGTGTTTTCTCCAAGGGCTAACCTAAGATTTTTTTTCCTTGTTTCATTTGCATTAGTTTCTTATGGTGTTATTTGCAGAAGCATTTACATCTTTTTTAACCTCTTCCTTTCTCTCCTGTGGTTTTTCTATATTTAGGTGAAAGAAATCACCCGCGACATTAAGCAGTTAGATCATGCCAAACGCCACCTGACCACCTCAATCACAACACTGAACCACCTGCACATGTTGGCCGGTGGCGTCGATTCCCTGGAGTAAGCAATGTAAACTTTCCCCTTTGAGTCCACAAGAAATGTGTCACATAAAGAAAATGGCATCATAGGTTTATGCACTTCAACCAGGGAAGTCTCACCATCCTGCCGCACTTTCTGCAAACTGGCCTTGAGTGTTCAGTACCATTTTTGCTTTGTGCCCTCTGGTGTTCAGAACTTAACAGACACATTAAGCTTTGAAGTGAGGTGCCTCAGACTCAGCTCTGAGTCTGCAGGAGTCCCAGAAAGCCTATGAGAATGACTCCAAGAATATGGACCAATTTCGTGTAGTAGATCTACACCATTAAGGCATACAAGGTGATTCGGGCCCATAATCACTTCCTGTAGCCTCTGCCTTAACAAGTCTTCCTGCTTGTATTGGGCTGAGTTGCAGTGTCCTTGAAGAGACCATGTGAAAACATCTTCAATTTGTCATTCAACCCACTTTTTTTAAACCCATTTTTTCAAAGGCGATAGCTTCCTTTTTGGCTTATACAGGGAACTATACGTGAGAATGTTAGAAATAGTATTAAAAGGAAGAGCTGGTTATTTATCACAAAGCAGCAATCCAAAGCTTCCTTTGTTAGGAAGATTCTGCCATTCCAGTTCACCGCTGTGGTCTGTCTCAGGCTGGGGATTGCCCCTGCCCCAGCCTCAGTGTTATTCCACGTGTGAATAGAGTAAGAGTATCTCCAGGGAAACTGAGAAACAGTATCCAAAGTCTTGGGAGAGGAGAGAGGGGAGAACGCATTGAAGGGGAGCAGAGGAGTGGACAGGCTCCCTCCTGATCTCTCCTAAGTGTCGCATGAGCTCCAGGGCATCCGTTCTCCTGTGAGCAGTGAGAGCAATGGCCAGCGGGAGACCAGAAGAGCAGTCTCCTTGTTCCTGCTCCAGTTGCTCAGTGTTGAACACCAAATTGTCAGACCAGGCAGTGGTAACAACATAACACCTTGGCTTGAACTTACTCCTGTCTTTTTCAATGCCTCTTAAGGGAAATAATAATAATTTTTTTTTTTGAGACAGAGTCTCGCTTTGTTGCCCAGGCTAGAGTGCTGTGGTGTCAGCCTAGCTCACAACAACCTCAAACTCCTGGGCTCAAGCGATCGTCCTGCCTCAGCCTCCCGAGTAGCTGGGACTATAGGCACGCACCACCATGCCCAGTTAATTTTTTGTATATATTTTTAGTTGTCCAATTAATTTCTTTCTATTTTTAGTAGAGACAGGGTCTCACTCTTGCTCAGGCTGGTTTTGAACTCCTGACCTTGAGCAATACACCTGCCTTGGCCTCCCAGAGTACTAGGATTACAGGCATGAGCCACTGCGCCCGCCAATAATTATTATAAATTAAAAAAAAACAAACAAAACCCAACCCTAATGAAAAATTTAGATCTAATAGTTTTACTTCCTCCCTATAACTGTTGATTTTTGTCATCATCCTTTTATTTAAGCTTCATTTACCTTAGCAACAAGGCAAGCAGACATCTCTGACACAGAGTGGCTTATCATTGCCTTAAAACCTACAGATTTGAGTTAACATGTATGCCCTAGAGTATATGCATATAAATGCCCTAGAAAGATGTGTTTGGTTTGCCCAAATGTTATAATCCTCAGATGGTAACATCCCTACCCCTGTTCTCTGCCAAGAGCCTGCTAATTCCATAATACCCAACCTAAGTCCATGAAGTCTTCCCCAGATTCCCCTCCCCCAACCCAATGAGAATTCATCACTCACACATTCGTTTGGAGCCCCCATAGCACATAACTTGTACTTCTTTTTTTTTTTTTTTTTTTTTTTGAGACAGAGTCTCACTTTGTTGCCCGGGCTAGAGTGAGTGCCGTGGCGTCAGCCTAGCTCACAGCAACCTCAAACTCCTGGGCTCGAGTGATCCTTCTGCCTCAGCCTCCCGGGTAGCTGGGACTACAGGCATGCGCCACCATGCCCGGCTAATTTTTTATATATATATCAGTTGGCCAATTAATTTCTTTCTATTTATAGTAGAGACGGGGTCTCACTCTTGCTCAGGTTGGTATCGAACCCCTGAGCTAAAACGATCCGCCCGCCTCGGCCTCCCAAGAGCTAGGATTACAGGCGTGAGCCACCGCGCCCGGCATAACTTGTACTTCTGTATAGAACATAGTTCATCTGCTTGGTATTAGGTGTGTAGTTAGTTGACTGTCCCTCACTGAATAATGTCACCTTGTGGATTTGGATCAGGTCTTGCACAGCACCATACATATTCAGTGCTCAGTGAAAGTTTATTAAATTGAGTTGATGTCTGTGTTAGAGGTAGAGTAGGTCATTCCATACCTTTATCTTGTGTCTTTAGTGTTTTTCTAGGGTTTTCAACTTCTTATTTCCTTGCAGAGCCATGACCAGGCGAAGACAGTATGGAGAAGTTGCTAATCTCCTTCAGGGTGTCATGAATGTCCTAGAGCACTTCCACAAATATATGGGAATTCCACAGATCCGGCAGCTTTCTGAAAGGTAAAATGTCACTGGAGAAAAATGTTTTTCCCTTAAGAAAAGATGGTGCTGGGAAGTGCCTATGCATTTAGCTCAGCATGTTCATTATACAATCTTATTGTAAGAAGGGACATTGTCTGCATTTGTGAGCGAAACGGTTCTAGTTATCTATTTCCTGGTAACAAACCACCATAAAACTTAGCAGCTTAAAATGATAATTATTTTGCTCATATAATTTGGCCTGGCTCAGTGGAAATAGCTTGCATAAGCTGAGGCAGCTCGAGAGGGGGCCTTTGCTCACTCTTGTGGCTGGCAGGTTCGTGCTAGCTGTCAGGTGGGAGCTCAGCCAGCCTATGGGCTGGGATCCTTTGTTATCCTCTGTGGGCTGCTTGGACTTCCTCATGGTAAGGTGACTGGGTTCCAAGAATGAGCATCCCAAGAGAACTGGGCTTGGAAATCACATAGCATAAAATCACAAGGCTATAATCACAAGGCTGCTAAGATTCCAGAAGAAGGAGCATAGTCTTCCCCATCCCCTAATGGGAGTAGTGTCAAAGTCACATTGGTACAAAGAACATGTGCAATGGCATATATTGCTGTGAAATTCTTTGGAAAAATATAATGAGCCACTAGAACTTCAGATATGACAAAAGATGACTTTCTCTCTAACCTTATTCTTTTCTTCCTACTATTTTTTTTTTTTTTTTTAAAGAAACAGGGTCTCATCATATTGCCCAGGCTTGTCTCAAACTCCTGGGCTTAAGCAGTGTTCAGTGAATGTTTATTAAGTTGAGTTGATATCTGTTTTAGGGATAGAGCAGGTTGTTCCATATCTGTATCTTGTGTCCTTAGTGTTTTTCTAGAGTTTTCAACTTCTTATTTCCTTGCAGAGCCATGGCCAGGTGAAGACAGTATGAAGAAATTGCTAAACTCCGTCAGGGTGTAATGAATGTAATGAGTAGCTGGGACTATAGGCATGCACCACCACACCTGGCATGCCTTCCTAATACCGTTGAGGTTTAGTCTTAGATTTGGATCCAGTGGAAAGAAAGTCAAATGCTTAGAGAGAAGGAAGATTAGGATTCTGAAGGATGATGAGGGATGGTGAATTCAGTGACTTTTCTATTAGAAACAGGAGCAAAGAGAACACTGAGAACACAGAGACAATCACCACTGACAAAACCTAACGGCCTTCCTTGCAGTGAAGAAGAAACGAAGGGGCTAAGTACTTAGCAGCAGCCATCATTTTCCACTCTGCCTTCCTAATAAGGCCTCACTGCTACAGGCTTCTTTTTTCTTAAGTTTCTTTATTTGTAGTTATACAAGTAATACATACATACATTTTCTTTTGTTTAAAAAAGTCACATATACAGATGAAACTTAAGTTCCCTTAAGTTTGAGCTATACCTCAAATTCCATTGTTCTCCCTGGAGGTAGAACGCCATTAAATGGATATCTCCCTAGACTTCTGTCTGTGCATTTGCATAAATCTATAGTTTCAGTTAATGGTTTTGTTTTGCTTTGTTTTGTTTTATAAATAAATGGTTTCATACCATATGCTTTCTTCTGAAACTTGTTTTTTGTTTTCAACCTAGCAATGTATTTCAGAGATGTTTTTCCACATTCTATTTAATTGATGCATAGAATTCTGTAGAATAACATACCACAGATTATTTATCCATTTTGCTAGCACTAGATTGTTTCTAATTTTTAAAATATATCCCCTTTGCACATAGGCAGATATTTCTCTAGGGTAGATTCTAAATCATAGGGTTATATACCTTTAAAAAAAAATTTTTTTTTTTTGAGACAGAGTCTCACTTTGTTGCCCAGACTAGAGTGAGTTCCATGGTGTCAGCCTAGCTCACAGCAACCTCAGACTCCTGGGATCAAGCAATCTTCCTGCCTCAGCCTCCCGAGTAGCTGGAACTACAGGCATGTGCCACCATGGCCAGCTAATTTTTTCTATATATATTAGTTGGCCAATTAATTTCTTTCTATTTATAGTAGAGACGGGGTCTCACTCTTGCTCAGGTTGGTATCGAACCCCTGAGCTAAAACGATCCGCCCGCCTCCGCCTCCCAGAGAGCTAGGATTACAGGTGTGAGCCACCGCGCCCAGCCTATACTTTAAAAATTTTAATAACTACTGTCTATTTGCCCTCCAAAGAAGCTTTATGTACCTATAGCACCATCTGTACAGTATGTGAATACCCATTTCTCCACACCCTCAACAACACTCGATATTGTCGTTTTTCATTTTTATTTATCTGATGGATGCAAAATGGTATCCAGTTCCTTTAATTTTCATTTCCCTGGTAACTAGTGAGATTAGTATTTTTTTCCATTAATGATTAGGCATTTACATTTCCTCTGCAAAGTGTCTGTTTATATCCTTTGCCTATTTGTCTATTGAGTTATCCCTTTCTTATTGAATTGTAGGAATTATCTGTATATTCTGGATATTAATCCTTTGTCAGATCTAGGTGGCTTTTGTCTGTAAAACCATCTGGGTAATGTTACCTGTTTTAAAGGCAAATCTTTGACTATCCTTTCAATTTTTTCTATGGTAATTAGTCTATTCAGATTTCCTACTTTTTAAAATTTTATAATTATGGTAAAATATATATAACCTAAAATTTACTATTTTAACGATTTTAAAATGTGTGAAACAGCAATATATTTGCATTGTTGTGCATCTATTGCCGCTATCCATTTCCAGAACTTTTTCATCATCCCAAACAGAGTATGTTCCCATTAAATAATAACTCCCCATGTCCTCCTCTCCCCAGATCCTTGTAAACTCTGTCCTACTTTGTGTCTCTATGAATTTGCCTATTCTTGGTCCCTTGTGGAATCAAACAATATTTGTCCTTTTGTGTCTGGCTTATTTCATTTAATATTTTCAAGGTTCATCCATGTTCTACCATGTATCAGAATGTTATTCCTTTTTAAGGCCGAATATTGCATTGTATGTATGTAACACATTGTGTTTATCCATTCATGTATTGATGGACATTTGGGTTGTTTCCACCTTTTAGCTATTGTATGATAGAATAGACACATCTATTGTTTGGCATTCAGTGCTGTCTATTAATGACATGAAGTCAATCTGGTTGTAACTCCCTTACAAGATAACCTATTTTTCTTTGGTTTTCTTTTGCTCTGGAAGCATTTGAAATTTGGGGGCTGGAGGAAGTCAGGAATTTTACTAGGACATAGGTCATTTTTATTTGTGATGCCCTGTTCTTATTATATTCTTAAAGACTCATGAATTTCTTAAGTTCTAAGATATGATTCTCTTGTGTTCCTTTCTTTGAGTAGTCTCTATGATTTGTCCCCTCTATTCTCTTATTATGGAATTCTTCCTACATGAATATTGGGGCTTCTAGATCTGCTACCATGTCTCTTAATTTTTCTTTCATACTTTCCATCTCTTTGTCCTTTTGGGCTGCTTTCTGAAAGAATTCTTCAACTCAGTCTTCCTGTTTTAATTTATTCTTCACCTGTGCCCATTCTGCTATTTGGCCTAGCTGTTGAATTTTTATTTTAACAGTCTAGCTTTTCAATTTCTAAGATATCTAGCTGATTCTTTTTTCATGGGCATAATATACTCTTTTTGTGTGTGTGTGTGTGTGTGTGTGTGTGTGTGTGTTTTGAGACAGTCTCACTTTGTTGCCTGGGCTAGAGTGCTGTGGCATCAGCCTAGCTCACAGCAAACTCAAACTCCTGGGCTCAAGCGATCCTCCTGCTTCATCCTCCCTAGTAGCTGGGACTACAGGCATGTGCCACCATGCCTGGCTAATTTTTTCTATGTATTTTTAGTTGTCTAGCTAATTTCTTTCTATTTTTTTTTTTTTTTTTTGGTAGAGATGGGGTCTCGCTCTTGCTCGGGCTGGTCTTGAACTCCTGAGCTCAAACGATCCGCCCGCCTCGGCCTCCCAGAGTGCTAGGATTACAGGCGTGAGCATAATATACTCTTAAATCTTTCTGAGAATATAAATTATATGTATTTTAAAGCTCTGAGTTGCCTGTTTTATTTCTTGTCCTCCGTTGTAAGGTCTTCAGTTTGTTGAGTATGGTGACTCGCTTTCTCGATATTAGCGTTCTTCAAATGTTTGGTGATTCCTAGCTGAAAGCTCATTTTTGTTGTTGATATTCTGTTAGTCTGATCAGGCATGCTCTTTTACTGCTCTCTGCTCATGGGGGAGAGGTGAGACTTGCTACTTGGCTAAGTGTATCACAGACAGTGCTTCTAACAGTGAGGTAGGGCCTTACCTAGAAGAACCTACCAGGTGGGTATGCTAGCGGCTGATCTCCTGGGCCTGGAGGCTCCTTGATCTTCCTGGGTGTTGTCAGCCCTCTGTCCTCTGCTGAGGTTCTCAGACCCATGGGCCACACCTGCTGAGCATTCAAGGTACAGATGCAGACGTGGACACTGGCTTAGTCACTCCTATTGCAGGGATCCAGCGAATCCCACTGGGCTCTCCTTCTGCTCCTGGTATCTGTTACCATTATATCTTTCATTTTTGAGAAGCATTTTTGTGCAGTGATTTCCTTGTTTAAGCCTGTGCTCCCAGGGGTTCCTCAGAGTTTCCAGTCTACCACTTCTTTTCTTGCGTGGTTCTGGATTTTTATTATAATAAAATCTTTTCATTATTTCTGAGGATCTGGGGCAGGAATGGGAGGTTGCAGTACGTGCTCAGCATGCCATCTTATAGTGGAAATGCCAAAGAACTATTAAGGAATGTTGGAACAGAGCTTGGCAGGGTGCGAGGGAAGTCACCACCCTTTCCCTCATCCTTCCTAACCCCTTCACACTTAGAGCTGGCCAATTGCCATATCAGACTGGGAATGTGACATAGCCAAGAAGGCAGACAAATGGGACTTTATGATCTGCAAGAGAGAAGGAAGCTTGGATGGAGCAGGCAGACTTGTTCTCAGGGGATGGGGAAGAAGTAGGAGGCCAGTGTCTTCTACCCCTACTCTTGTGATAAACCAGAGTTGATCTGTTTTTCACATTCATTTACTCTTTCCTTCATTTATCTAATAGATATTTCTTATGCCTTTTCTGTATCCTAGGCCCTGTGTTGGGGTACTGAAGGCACAAATATAAGAAATACACATTCTCTGTGCTCAAAGAGTTCACCATTTTTAAATGGAGAAGAAAGACACTAATATAAAATTTTAATATAACACAGATACAACAAATCTGGTATGTGCTGTACAAGGTATAGCAGGATCTCCAAAGACGACTGAAGCAGAGGCTTAGAGATGGGATCATAAAAGTGTTTGATTTTAATCTGAATTTTAAAAGAACAGGTAGGATCTTACCAAGACAAAGAGGGAAGAAGGAAAGGGGAGAAAGAATATCTTGGTAGTTTGAGAAGTGTGATATGGCTGCATAGGTTGATAGAGTCAGATTTTATAAGCCTTGCTAAAGAATTTATTTTGTGGACAGTAAAAAATTTTAAGCAGGGAGGGACATGATTTCATTTGTATTTTATAAAAGTCCGGTGGATCACAGAGGTACAGAGACCGAAGATTAGGAGTATATTCTAGAGTAGAAAAGATAAGAACCTTACAAGGCGTGACCATGAGGTCAAGATGTGTTTAGGAGTTGATTACCAGTTGGTGGTATGGGAGGGGCATTATTGATGGCAGGAATATGACAGAACTG
Source organism: Microcebus murinus (assembly GCF_040939455.1). Taxonomy (NCBI): domain Eukaryota; kingdom Metazoa; phylum Chordata; class Mammalia; order Primates; family Cheirogaleidae; genus Microcebus; species Microcebus murinus. The sequence continues at coordinate 20,150,264 of NC_134121.1, read as the reverse complement.
GATTTTATTTATAAAAAATAATATAGGAATTTAATAAGGGTGCCAAGACCATTCACTGGGGGAAAATATAGTCTTTTCAAGAAATATTGCTGAAGAAACTAGATGTCCACATGCAGAAGATAGAAGATGGACCCTAACGTAACACCATATACAAAAAAATAACTCAAAAATGGATCCATAACCTAAATTTAAAACCTAAAACTATAAAACTCTTAAAAGAAAACATAGAGCAAATCTTTACCGCATTGGATTTAGCAGTGATTTCTTGGATATGACTCCAAAATTGTGGAGCCAAAAGAAAAAATATAAATTGGATTTCAGGAAACTTTAAAAAATTTGTACACGAAAGACACTATTAACAGAGTAAAAAGGCAGCCCACAGAATGGGAGAAAATATTTGTAAATCATTTATCTGATAAGGAATTAATGTTTAGAGTATATAAAGAACTCCTAAAACTCAATGACAACCAAAAATTCAATTCAAAAATGAGCAAAAGACATTTCTGCAAAGAAGATATATTAATACAAATGGCCAGTAAGCACATGAAAGATGCCCCTGTGCCAGTGTCTATGGTCTGCGCGTGTGCCTGTGGTCCCAGCTACTCCGGAGACCGAAGCAGGAGGAGCACTTAACCCTAGGAGTTCAAGGCTGCAGTGAGCTATAATTACACCACTGCATTGCAGTCTGGGTGGCAGAGCAAGACCACATCTCTAAAAAAAAGAAAAATGCAACTCCACTGGATACAGAACAAAAAAAAAATAAAAAAAAATAAAAATAAAAAAAAGAAAAGATGCTTCCATTAGGGTGTGAGGTGATATCTTATTATGGTTTTGATCTGCATTTCCCCGGTGGGCTTTTTAGTTTGATGTAGCCCCCCTTGTTTACTTTTACTTTTGTTGCCTGTGCTTTGAGTGTGCTCTTTTCAACATTTTGTCAAAGAGGTACCTTTATAAATTTGAAGGAACTTTGTAATTCACTGTTGTAATGACTTTTCCCTTAAAAAGAGAAAATCCAACATTCTATAAATAATATTTCAGTGCTCTATCATGTAGGGCTGCTGGAAACACAGGAGAATTTACTTTTCTTTTAGTTCATTTCACACTAATGGCAATAATTTTGTATAAGTTAATATGTGCAAAGTAACACTAAAAAGAACATGAGGAGAAAGCTTCTTGTTTTCAGTGCTTGACTATAATTGTTTTTTAAGAGGTACTAAAAGTTTGAGGAAAGTCCAGACTTCTTATTTTTAGCATCATTTCTGGTGAGTTTTCCTCTCTTATGTTTAAATAGTGATGGTAGAACCATCTGGAAATGATAGAAATCGCTGTTTGTTTTGGGGGGTGGGGAGAAGGCAGGAGAGTTCCACCCTATGCATTCATTGCTTCATTTTCTCTAATTTAATATCTTGCTGTCTATAAATTGTACAAAGGTTGTGTTCTGAAACCTTCATATATTTGAAATATGAAGTTCTTGAGCCTTGCTTTGAGTATAGCTATTTCTTCCAACTACCCCTTCTGGCAAATGCTTAAACATTTAATGTAGCATTAAAGGAAAGATTTTTTTTTTCTCTAATATCTTTACGTTTCAAATCCTCCTGGCCTAAGCATATCCATGAAAGCAAATACTTCTAGTCACAAATCAATATTTCCTGACAGAGAATGGAGGATTCTTACATTTTCTTGAAAACCAGGAAATCTTTGCACTAAAATATTTTTCAGATCTTTTTCTAACCTCTTCTATGAGAGGGGCTTGGCAGGTTGGGAAGTCACATGGCATAGTGAAAAAAGTCCTGAAGCAGGGAATGGAAGGGCCTGACTAGCTGCATGGTTTTGACAAGTTCTTTCTGGGCCTCCTTCTCAGTTTTAAAAGTATGAGTATTGTCCTGGTTGATCTCAAAAGCATCCCACTGAGTCACACTGAGATTCTAGGTTAAGATTCTTTATAGTGCCTGTCTGTTTGAAAAATGTAGCATCTGACTAATTAGCCATCCTGTTCAGTACAGACTCTTTGTATTTGGGAGGACAATGGGTTTATTGAATAGGAATTGTTGAGGGTATTTTCTTTGGGACTGTCATTCACAAGGTAATGAAAGTGTCAGGGTTACTTTATCCACAAATGTCTAAATAATTTTCATAATCTCCCATCCCTTATGAAAAACTGACAACATACTTAGGAAAGGGCACCTTTGAACAACCCTGAAGTCACATGGCAGGAGAATGCCAGAAACTACTTGTTTGACCTTTCTTGCTGAGCAGCACCATGAATCTTTCATCTCCTAAGAGTGACCAACATTGGTCACCACCACGCTGCAGGCTGAGCTTGTTTAGAAGAATTGGAAGAATTGTTATTTACCTTATTGTCTATGAGGTGTAGGGTGACTTTCATAAGAATGGATAGGAAATCTTGGTAGTTGAATGCATGTATCTGCTCTGCTGACAAGAGTCTCAGTTGATCCATCCTTTTACAGTAGGGAGTTAATTTTCATTGTTTTAAGAGGAAGAAATTTAAAGGAGTGAGGCCAAAGATATATTCTTTTCTGTCTGTTGAATTCTTTCTAAGATCCTATTTAGGCAATTGATTATAAAAACTACGATGCACATCTCACCCTGCAAATACATGGGATTGTGGTTTGGGTTTACAGATATCATCAGTAATGTCTGTAAGAGGATGGTTGTTCTTTCTTCTGAATCACTGACAGCTACTTTGAAAACTATTGTTGGGAACATTTATATGCAGTTTATTCTTCTGCTCCAACATTAAGTATGCATCCAGCCTGTAGCCCCCAGTAAAGCCAGCTAGCGCTGTAAGATGGGTGTCATGGAGTACTCAGTACTGGAGAGGACACAGAAAATCGTCTAGTACAGGCCTCTATCCCCACCCCTTTATTTCATAGCTGTTCTTAGTTGTGGCCCACATAGAGGAAGTGACTTATGATTACACAGCTTACTCGTGACATAGCTAAGTCTAGCCTATCTCTAGAGTTGACTTTGAAAGTAGATTAAAGAACATGGCTAGGAGATCTACATATCAAGGTCTGGTGATTCACCCTTCCTTTTGTACTCTGATAGTGCCAAGTCCCATCCTAGGCTTTTGGTCATCTTTTTAGCCACCTCCGTTTCAGAGTCAGCAAGAATGCGGAATTATAGACAGGTGGGGATGAGGGTCGGGGGTGAAAGAGACAGTGCTGGGCCCACCAGTATTGTTGAGGTGGTCAGTAGCCCTGAGAACGTGACTGTGAGTGCCTCTGGCCAGGGGTGGGACTGCCCTTACAGGAGTCCCTGCGGCTTAGGAGGGAACTGGTACTGTTTGTGTGCTTCCAAAAAGGGTAAGAATAGAGAGGCCCGAGTCCCTGGAAGCTCTGTCTTGTGACCTAGCACCAAAGGGGGCCATGTGTTGGCTTACTGGGTGGGGATCACAGGATGCTTTCAGGTACAATTTTATGGAAGCATATTCTTTTATATTAGGGTTCACACTCAAGAATGTTTCCCACTGTCTGTTGGGCTACTCTGATGGATGGCCCTGATTCTGATCTGAGAACCTGTTGCAGTAATAGCCTTCTCTAACTCATTTCTGGCCCCCTTGAAAACCGACTGAAAAGGCTGAAAACCCACCTATAAGAGTGGTTTAAAAAGTTTTGAACGTAGTGGAAAAACCCTGGAAAGTATTTGGAATAAGGCATAATTATAAATATGCCACAGAGAAAACAGACTGTTTTGGGTCGTGCCTATCCCCTTATTTAAAAAAAAAAATCTCAGCAGGTTGCCAGACACTCATTAGTAGCCAAAGAAATTGTGGTTTTGAGCTGTTCACCATTTCTAGAAACTTCATAAAGTTAATTTGGAAGGAACTGGGTGGAGACCAAGAAAGGAAGCATGCTCTTTTATGGTGCTTCTAGCAAAGATAAAGTATTTGCCTGTGGCACAGAGCAATCCAGCAGGGCCTCAGAGCACAGCTCCACTCCAGCTCTGTGAGGCGGCCACTGACGTTAGGTGGCTGGCAGGGGACGTGGAAGACACAGGGACAAGAGGGCATGATCAACTGCAGGATGTGAGCTCATGTCTCATCCTTGTCCTTTTTCCTCTTGCATTCAAGCTGACAAATAGACCAGAGCTCCTAGTGTACGTGCAACCACTGCTAAGTACCAGCCTCTGCATTCTAACTGGTTTTTCTTGGAATTCCATCTTCATATGCACAAATTTCGGAACTTAAATCTTCCTTCAGTGGCCTTCACTCTTCATTAGCAGTTCATTTTGTCATTTGGCTCTTTTTTACTTTTACTTCAGAAAACATTCTTTGCATTCATTTATTTAAAAACTTATCCTGTTATTGGTTTCTGGGATCAAAAACAAAAACAAAAACACCACCCTGAAAAGAGTATGGAGCCCCCTTCGCATTTATGCCAGTCATCCAAAATGGATTTATATTTGAGTTGGATGTTACTCTATAACATTTTCCCACAGTATAACTACCCACTAATGAACTTTTATAAAGATTGACATATACTACCTCACAACAGGTGAGGGGTGACCTCGAAGAACTTTAGGGATATAGAAAATCCATCCTGAGAACAAATTGGATGCACAGGCCCTAGTCATAAACCTGCTACTAACAGGTGTGTGACCTGTCATACCTAGTCACACATCCCTGTCCACTTCCTGGATGTTCTCTAAAGACGTCAATAGTTCTGACCCCTAGGGATCATCAGTACATAAGCACTTGTGGGTATTGGAAAATTATACCATGTTCCCTTTTCCTCACAGAGTGAAGGCTGCACAGACTGAGTTAGGACAGCAGATCCTGGCCGACTTTGAAGAAGCATTTCCTTCCCAGGGCACCAAGGTACTGTTCTTCATTTTCCTTCCAGTCTTTAGATATTATCACCATTCTTTCCCAATTCCTACTCAACTACAGTTGCCATTTGTTTATCATTCCAAAAGTGTTTGCTGGGAGCTGCAAATTCATTTGCTATTGAATACAAGTTTGGGATAATGAGACCATCCTTGATTTTAAATCTCCCCAAGCAACATAGTTCCTCATTTGTGTTCTTCCGGCATCAAAAATGAGAATTCGTTTTGGTTTAAGTTAGTACATATATGTCAAACCTCATATCTTATCTACTCTATAGATTCCTTTTTTCTTATGGCTGTGTTTAAAAAAAAAAAAATCTTGAAACCACAATGTTTTTTAGAGTTGTTATGTAACTTATTGGTTTCGGTTTGGTGAAAAGACAACTGGGAGGAGCATCCATGGGCTTATGTAACTCTCTGAGTGACACAGTTAGGGAGCCTCACTTTTAATGACCATAATCCTGTTCTTTGGAATTAATGCCCGTTAGCTCTCACTGGTAACGGAGCTATTTGTGTTGTGTCTGCAAAGCCCACAGTATTTCACTTTTGAGCTATTGGTTACACTTCTCATGTAACAAGCTTTCCCTCACTTGGCTGTCATTGTGGTTTGGTAACTGCTTTTAGCTCTAGCCTTCAAACTGTAGCAGATGTCATCTTAATGCTTTGCATGTGTTGGGGCGGGAAGAGCCCATAGAAGCCTTTTTCCTCTATTATTTGAGCTATTTCAAGAGAAAGAATCATTCAAGGCAGAAATGTACTGAAGCACGCAGGGTAAGGAGCCTTCCGTGCTGAACTTGGTGGGTGGAGAGAGGAGACATACATTCATTTACTGAGCCAGGGAACGTTTCCTGGATCTGTTCTATAATTCAATAACTGGAAATATCTTCAGCATTTTTTGTGCGTGCGCTCCATAAAAGAAACGTAGGAAGTAGGTGGGTGTGGTTGGCCCAGCTTTTGTAGATTACTTTCTATAGGAAACCTGCTCCTGATTTTAATGCCTACATATTTTATGGCTGTCTGTTAGTAATCAGATATTTATTTATAAAGCACTTCTCTTGGAGAACCTCATATTCCTGAGTCATCTGATATAACTGCAGGGAGGGAGTAGATGTTGGAAAACCATTATTCCTGTTTACTACATGAGGAAAATGAAGGTCAAAGAAATAAAAAGGATTGTGAGGCTATTCACTAATTGTGAGCACTGGTCTCTTCTCAGGCCCCAGACAGCTTTGCTAGACTCTGCTGCCCTTTCAAGAAAGATGGATAAAGCCTATCTTTATTATTTAGAAGAAACTAACCATGACCTACTTTGTATCTTTTTTTCTCAGAACCCACCAGGCAGATGAAGTTAAATGGCTTTCTTTAATGCTTGCCTCCCATGTCTCTGGCTCGGTGACTTCGTGTTTTTTTTCTTTCTTTCTTTTTCTTTTTTGAGTTTTCTTTTGTCCTTTTTAACTATGGACTTTTCTTAAAGGCCTTGTGTTACTATTCCTATTTCACAAATGGAAATCAAAATTTAAAAAAAGAAATTATCCAAGGTAACCTAGTAAATTGTCTGTAAATGAAAAAATCTGAACCCATGAACCCATAGGTTTTAGCCTCTGTGACTTCTCCATCAGATCAAACCCTTTCATCCAGAGGCAAGAGTTGAGTAGTTAGTGTATTCAGTGGATGACATAACAGCCACTCAGCATGGAACAAGTCAGCATTTTAACAATTTAGGTCTCAGGCAGCTTATGTAATGATTTGAAGCACTTGAACCTCAGTTGAGATGGATAGAATTGGAAAGAATTGATTAAAAAAAATTAAAATAAAGATTTGGAAGAACCGTATTCATCCTCTAGTTAAAAATTATTATTTTTCAGATGAGGTTGGGTAACTGCGCCAAAGCTAAGTGGCTTTCTAGCCAAGCCAAGAGTAGATTCCAAGTGTTCTTTTTACTATAGTCCACTCAGCCAATCACATTCATTCAGTGATTTACTATAAAGAAAATTTCAGCAAGATTCACTTGCCTTTGGTAATATAAAGGCCATCCCATCATGATGTATCAGTATAGCCCCTGATAATCTTCCACTGGTCTTTTCAGGCTTGGACTGATACACAATATTTTACCTTTGGCTATCTGTCTGGGTGGTTGACTATCAGTGAAACAAGTCTGGTGTTCTGGAACCTGGTTTTAGGTTTTAAAGGCTACCACACTGTTTGACACAAATATAGCACTTTGAGAACAGGAATCCCAGAGGTTGAAATCAGGAGAAAATGGCACAGGTAGAGAGAGACTGTTGTCATTCTGGCTTGGAGGCCTCTTCGACAAAGTCTTCCGACATCACAGGCTGCTGTCATTCTGGCTGTTTAGGTCTCTTTCAGTTTTGGTATTCAGAAAATAAAATTTCCTATCATCATTGCTGGCCCTGTTTTCTAAAACGTCTCATTGCTGATTCACAGGGTAGTTTTTATATTGGCTACTGTGAGATGAGCTTAATGATTCCTTCATGGAGAAACAAGTAACTGACGTATCCATCCACAGTAGGAAGAATGAGTATCAAGGGAGTAGGAGTAATACTAACAATAAGAGAGAAACAAGAAGTAGCAGCTGCCAGAGGCCATGCAATTTAAAGGTTGTTTCTGGCTTTTGAACTGGTGCATGTTGTTTGTTTTACTAGAGGCCAGGAGGACCCAGCAATGTCCTACGAGATGCCTGTCTGGTTGCTAATATTTTGGACCCCAGAATCAAACAGGAAATCATCAAAAAGTTTATTAAACAGCATCTGTCAGAGTATCTAGTACTTTTTCAAGAAAACCAAGATGTAAGTATTGACCAAATGAGATCCAATGTAACATTTGATTTTTATTGAAAAATGAATCCCGTGAAGCCTACTGATTTATACTTTATTTAGAGTTACCGACTTACATACAACGTTGATTGTTGAACAGTGACTCCTAGGGACTGACTTTACAGTTGAGTGGTTCTTAACCATTTTGAGGTCACTGATCCTTTGTAGAAATTAATGAAAGCTACAGATCTTCTCCCCAGAAAAATGCTCCTATGTATAAAACTTTGCATAGTTTCTGGAAATTTATAGACCCCTGGAGCCCAATCGTGGACCCCAGGTTAAAACTTCTGGATCAAGTAAAAACGGTAGCTTAGATTCTTTAAAACCTTAAGAAATACAGAGATTGGTTGTCTCTGTCTTGGTTCAGTGTTTTTACTTGCTTCCTTAAACTGTTAATACTGCTTCTAAGCACTGGAGTGATTTTTGTTCCCTGCCTTCATGAGGTTGCCTGGCTGGACAAAATTGACAGACGCTATGCCTGGATAAAACGCCAGCTCGTGGACTATGAGGAGAAATATGGCCGTATGTTTCCACGTGAGTGGTACATGACGGAGAGGATTGCAGTGGAATTTTGCCACGTGACAAGGTAGAGTCCAGCTCCCTACTGGTTCTGGTGTTAATTGAAATTTCAAAATCAATTCCTCCCCATCCACTACCCCCTCCAGTCTCTAGTGGTTCCGGTTGTCCTGTGGATTGAGTATCACTTCCAGATTCCACCAAATGATTGATACCACTTACCACTACCATCCTGCTATAGCCCCACCCTCTGATCCCCCTTTTGCTCCAGAACCTTCCTTTTTTGTTACCTCTTGCCTCAAACAGCCTGCCTTCTCTACTTCACCAGCTCAAGACTCATCTGCCAGACTTACCTACAGTAATTCATCACCCCCACATTTCCCCCCACATCTGTATCACATATATCAGTGGTCTGTGTATATATCCATCATCACTTTGATTTTCTGACTTACTAGATAGATAGTTCCATAGAGACAGGGGCAGTATCTACTTTAATAACATAGCAGACACTGAGGAAATATTTGCCGAATGAATTTCCCACCCTTAATACAGTGTTTATAGTCTCTGGATAGCTATTAAATAATAATATTGGCATCTGAGTGTTTTAAGCATTTTAAAGACCTTCTCTCATTCATCTTCTCTACGGTACCCATGAGTGTAGCCCAGGGCCAGAGAGTCCCTCATATTGAAAAATTAAAGCCCAAGAAGGTTAGATCAGTGTATCTACAATAAAGCTAGAGCCAAACTTTTATATTCTTTATTTGCAACTATACTACAACAGCGTTGGTAACTGGTTCTTATTAGTTATATATTCCCTTTTAATTAACACAATTGACACCTAACTCCAGGTTAATAACAGGGGGGGGGGAAAGGCCCATATGTAAGCATAACTCATCCATCTTAGCACAGAAAGTACAAATTCCATGCTTTTTTCCCACATTCTGTGGGAAAAAAATTGAATTAAGGGATATGGACTTTTTTTAATGGACTTAATTTTTTTAGAGCAGTTTTAAGTTCACAGCAAAATTGAGCAGAAGGTATCCCTTCCCCACACATGTATAGTTTGCCCCATTATCAGCACCTTCCACCAGAGTGATAATCAGTAAACCTACATTGACACATCATTATCACCCAAAGTCCATAGTTTACTTTAGGATTCATTCTTGGTGTTGTATACTCTGTGTGGCTATTTTATTGTTGTTTAACTTTTTTTTTTTTTTTTTTAGAAATGAGCGTCTTGCTATGTTGCACAGGCTGAACTCAAACTCCTGGCCTCAAGCAACTCTCCTACCTCTGCCTCCCAAGTAGCTGAGACTGCAGGCATGTGACACTGTGCCTGCCTCCATTCTGTGTGGCTATTGTTTTAAGAAATACATATGCTACCACAGATTTACATAACTTTTTAGTATTGATTTAAAGTTAGTTGTTGTCATCTTCTAAATCCTGATTATCAAAGAAAGAGTGAATTCCTTTAGAAACTATTAACTAATTCCCTTTGGCCTACAGTTCAGCAGACTTGCAAACTAATTCTGTGAAAAAAAATGAAGCCTACAGGAGACTGGAAGTGTACTAAAGCCAACAAGTCTCTGTGAGCGTCAGTACCTGCCATTGTTGTCTGCTAATGGCAGTGTTGCTGCCAAGCTTTTATTGTTAGAATTTTGGCTAAAATCCTACAGATATATCATTCTCAAACTCAGAAGCTCTTTGTTTGATTTTGTCATTTATTTGTGTGGGAAGATGATGATAGCTTAGTCCTTACTAGGAACTCACATGTCACTGTTACCTAAAAACTTACATTCTGAATCACAACACTTGAGTGAGTTGCATGTAAGTTTTACATCCAGGGACCACCTAAGCATCTTTGTGTCACTTTTCACATGAGAATTCCCATCTCTCACATATATTTCCAGAGTTCCTGCTCTCTCGTTGAAGAGATAGTTATTGAGCTCTCTGGAAGAGGGAGGGCTTTGTAATTTAGTAATTAATGACTTGTGCAATTAGTGTGTTAAATTGTAAAAATAGTAAATGTTTCATATATATTATTAGCAAATTGAAATTAAATTAAATTGAAAAGTTTAGGCCGGGCGCAGTTGTTCACGCCTGTAATCCTAGCACTCTGGGAGGCCGAGGTGGGCAGATTGCTCAAGGTCGGGAGTTCAAAACCAGCCTGAGCCATAGCAAGACCCTGTCTCTACTATAAATAGAAAGAAATTAATTGGCCAACTAAAAATATATAGAAAAAATTAGCCGGGCATGGTGGCACATGCCTGTAGTCCCAGCTACTCGGGAGGCTGAGGCAGTAGGATTGCTTGAGCCCAGGAGATTGAGATTGCCGTGAGGTAGGCTGATGCCACAGCACTCTAGCCCAGGCAACAGAGTGAGACTCTCTCTCAAAAAAATAAATAAATAAATTGAAAAGTTTAAAGATATAAACCTAGTAGTAACCATATAAACAAATTAGCATCCATCCATAATCCTTGATTTTTTTGACTGGTAGATAACTTCACCTTAAAATTCTTATTTAGAATATATATTTCTATTCCCCAGGTGTTAGACTAAGCAGGTAACAAGACAACAGGATTTGAAATGACCACAGACATTTTTGTGTGTGTGACTATGAGCTAAAGCCATTTAGTTTGTCTTATCTTGAATGACACTTAAGATTTTGAACAACGTTCATTTTGACAACATTCTTATCTGTTTGTTTTGAAGGACAGAACTTGCCAAGATTATGCGTACCAGAGCTAAGGAAATTGAGGTGAAATTGCTTCTTTTTGCTATTCAGAGAACAACTAACTTTGAGGGGTTCCTTGCAAAACGCTTCTCTGGCTGTACCCTGACAGATGGAACCCTGGTAAGATCTTCCTGAGGGAGGCTGGAACATGAAATTGATGGGTTGGGTCATTGGGCTTCACCCCAGTGTTTCACTGTGTGACAATTCTGTCCATTGGCTTACGTGTGTAATCCCCTGTTGCAGTGATTTCTCTAAGTTAACATGAAAGTGATACAGAGTACTCTGTGTGGATTTGCTGTTTGTCTATTACACAGTATTTCATGTTTTGAGAATGTTCTATCATCATTTTATCTAAGCGTTGATCCCGTTTTACAGAATAGTCATTTTGTGAGTCACAGAGGCCTCACTTATTTGATCCTAAATACATTATTACTTTATCAGTTATCAAATTTTATTACAGTTTCAATGTGTTTTTCTTTAAGGTTTGCCTTTTAACATCTCTAGTGAGCAAACTAGGTCAGTGTGTCTCTGTAAATCTCAAAGCCAGGTAAGCAGGTCTGGGGACTGTGCGCCTCTACTGGACAGGTGAAATGTAGTAGTGCTGGTTAAAAACATTTCATCTCTGTGGAGTCAAAGACCAGGTTCGGCTGGGCACAGTGTCATGCACCTTGTAGTCCCAGCTACTTGAGAGGCTGAGGTGGGAGGATCACTTGAGCTCAGGAGTTTGAATCCAGCCTGGGCAGCATAGTGAGACCTCATCTCTTAAAAAAAAAAAAAAAGACCAAGTGCAAAATGTCTTTCTAAAGCCTTTTTGGGGGCCCCAGGATCCCTGCTAACACATCATTGTGCTTTCTTCAGATTTCCTATCCACGGAGACTCCAAATTTCTATGTTTTATGGTAATTTCTGTTTATGTTGGTAGATACACACAGGCTTTGAGCTTCTTGAATGCAGGAATCACAGCTGACTCATCTCTGTCCCCTAGTCACGCAAAGAATACACAGAATTCATGCTAGCAGGAATGGAGAGGGAGAGAAGAAAGGAGAAAGGGAAGAAGAAATCAAAGTTGAGAGACTCATACCTCTTGAATTTTCTTTAAAACTAGATTTTTTTTTTAACTGCTGATAACAATAGAGAAGCAGTGTGATTTAGTAGCAAAATCCTTGGGCCAGCCATCGACAGAGACTTGTGGTCTGGTACTGACTCTGCTGTAACTTAGTGAATCGTCCTCTCTGTTAAATGAGAAGAATACAGTACCCTCTAATAACAGAGTACCAGGGGAATAAACAAGACATAAACCCCAGAAGCCATAAAGAAAAGTACTAAAAGGTTTGGCAACATAAAAAGAACAAAATTCTGTTTGGAAAAAGAAACCATGAACATAATCAAGGGATTAAAAAAATAGTTTAAGCCCTGTAAGACAAATAATATCTAGCACATAAAAAAAGAATTGTTAAAAATCAATTAGAAAGAGATAAGCCATTAGAGGATGAGTACAGGGTCAAATAGACAATACACTGAAGAATTTAGTTGGCTAATAAATATGGGGGGGGGGAAACAACATAGGATACTATGTTTCCTACATCAGATTGGCAAAAAAAAATTACAGGACTACCAATACAGGATTTTAGTGCTAGTATACAAATTGGTATAACCTTTATGGAGAATAAATTTTTATTATCTGTTAGAAATTTAAATGTGCATGTCCCGTGAGGCAATAATTTGAGATCTAAGCAAGAAGTCTACAAAAAATCCACACACGTACAAAGGAAGAGGTGAACTACAGCCTTAAAAGCAAAAAATGGATAATGTTCATCATTGAAGAATTGGTTAAATAAATCGAGGTATATCCATACTATTGAATATTTTATAGCAATTTAAAAGTAGTGAAATGGAGGATATTTTAGATGTGCTAACGTGGGAAAAAACCTCACAGATACATTGTTAAGTGCAAAATGTGAGTTACAGCCCAGCACATATGGTTTGATTCTATTCATGTAAAAAGCAAAAGGCATGTTTATATATGTAAATGTGTAACTAAAAGGTCTGGAAATGATAACAGTGGATGTCTCTAGGGAAGGAAGTTGGAGTGGGAGTAGGTGGAGAAGCAAAGAAATGGTTTTTTTCCTTTTACTCTGGTATTCTTTTTGGAAATTATCTTAATACAAATGCATTTATATTCTTTTTGTATACTTTAACAAAGGTATTTTTCAGTTGTTTTAAAATGAGGGAGAAGCGGCAAATCAGTGATTTCCAAACTGTCTCTTCTAACAAAATCTAATGTGGAATCCAAACATAATAGCTAACTAACCTTTTTTGAGCATCCACTGGGTGTCCCACGCTGTGCTAGATGCATGTACCTGAGGCGATCACTTTGCTCCATCAACCTACCGTAGGAGGTAGGTACTATGCTTGTTGTGACCCAAGGCCACAGAGCTAATATGTAAAAACATGAAAACTTCACTGCTCCGACTGAAGCAGGGGATTTAGGGCAGGAGTCCCGCTGGACCTGGAGTCCCACTCACTTATTCACCCCTCACCTCTGCTATCTTCTCTGGCTCCCGTCTTTCCGATCCTTAAAATCCTGGGACTTCAGTGGAATCCTGTCTTTGCCCCACGAGACCTGCCTCAGAGTAGGTGAATTGGGCTGATCCCTCAGGGCACTGGGCTGCAGAGTGGTGGCGGCAGCAGCTCAGTTTTAAGGCAAGACCGCAAAGCCCTGCCTGCTCAGGCTCACTTATGACTTTATTCAAATAAAATTCAACTGGAACCATAAAACACTTTGCATACTTGGCAAACAGAAAAATACACTCCTCTCCTTGCTAACTTATGTTCAGAATTGATTTCTTTTTAGTAACAAGGGGAGAAAAAATAGGCCACAAAATGGATGAAAATGCCCTTAAAGAAAATGCAAGTCAGTAAAGGAAATAGTGAAGAGAAATGCCATTGAAGGAAGCATGTATCTCTCCTGAGAACTATGTGGTTGGCTTCAGCACCTCCTCATTTCCTCAGGCAGGCTCTCCTCTCTGCCCTCCCCAAACCATGCTTCTGGCCTGGTTTCCAGCAGAGACATGTACAACACTGGCCTCAGCCCTACAGAGATCTGCTTCGGGACAGAAAGGTTTAAGCTTTGAGTGCAGACCCCACCCTGGGAGTAGCCCCTGAATTCCCATAGCTTCTTGCTGGGCACTGTTGGTAAAACATAAGGCCAGTCTCTCTGAGCCAATAATCTGGTTAACCAGATGAGAAATAGGTCTCAATGAAGGATGCTTGAATAGCATTAGTGCCAGACACCTGTTCTGAGCTATTTTTCACCTGCTTTGGCTGGACCCTACTTCTTGGTGACTTCTGTTTTATATTCAGGGAGCTACAGGATCACAGGAGAACAAATGACCCTGTTAAATCTGATGATAGTGTAGCTGGTAAACTTAGGTCTGTTTAGAACACACTAGAATTCTCACCTGTCCAAGGAAATCCCCTAAAGGTCCAAAGCGCTAGGGTCATGAGGGCAGGGAAAGACCCTCTGGACAAGCTGAGGCTCTCAGCAGGGTAACCACGTAGAGACCATGAAAAACTGACAGGAGCTCTACTTAGGTTTGCAAAAATAATGCATTTTTGTAGAGAAAAGGTATAGGATTGTCAACGTGGCAGTGCCACCTTCTGTCCCAGGGAGGACAGGGCTGGATGTGCTTGTTTCTCAGGGCAAGACCCCTCTCTGCCTTAACTCAGCCAGAGCCGAGCTCATGGAATGGAGCTGTTTCACCTCCAGGCAGATGCTGTGCTCTGTGGTGGTGGTCAGTGGTCAGCTAGGGGCACACGAACCTTTTGCCCCAGTCCCTTCATTTTTGGTCTTACATGTTTGAAATTTTCTGGCAGAACTGGATTGTAAATCACCCTTCCAGCTGTTCAGTTGTTACTTTCCTCTTTTATCACATTTGCAGAGAGTTTCAGATAATAAATCCTTGGCCAGAAATTCCTGCTGAATGCCGTGAGCTCTTGATTTACCCCTCTAGTTAGTCAACTGTTTTCTCTGCAGGTTTCTCCAAATCATTCAATTTCTTTAATTCACCCTCTTCCTGGGACCATTGTTTGTCCCAGTTACCATGAGCCAGCGACCATTCTACATTCCAAGTCCTGACAATGGCTGTCCAACAGCCTTTAAGGATTTTTTATTTTATTAAAAAAAAAAACACCTCCCAATTGGTGAGGCTGTTACAAAACCTAACCCCATCTACACTGCTACCAGTAGAAGGCTGAATATGAATCTAATCATCAAGTCACTAATAATGCATATAGATATAGTCAAATCACATCCAGACATTTGCCTTAAAGTTGAATTTCTAGAAAGGGAGCAGAACCGCTGTGGCCACTTCAACTAGGCAGGCCAGGTCTTGAAGAATTCACGGCAGCTCTGCTGTGGGGATTTGTGAAGGTTCTCACTGTAGGTGATGTTCACACTGAGCCTGGTCCCTGCCATCACCTCACTCTGGGCCAACTGGGGCCTTCTTCACCTTTCTTCTTCAACCCTCAGTGTCAGGGACCCAGTTATCCCAGCATAAAGTACTGGGAAGAGGCTGGGCTGGGCCAGGCCAGGGGTTCCAGCTGACCTGACCCACCTGAAGGCTTGCTCTTCCCCAGCCCTTGCTACCTCCCATGCTGCCTTGCTTCCAGGATATGCTTTTTTGGAAATCTTTTTTGGCTACCATTTTGTTTCATGGTATCAGAATAAACTATGAAATGAATGAACCAAGGTATATCTTGAGACCCTTTAATGTATTCCATATTTCATAGAAAGTTAGTGAATTCCTTGGAAAGGTACCATAGAGTGAGGAAGAAGTCAGCCAAGGAGCCAAGCTGACCAGAGACCCTCCCTTGCTGCCCCTCCCCAGGCCACACCCCTCACCTCTGCCCCTGCCCACCCCTTCCCTGCATCATTCAGAACCTTTCAAGTCTTTGAGCTGTTACACAGTGAAACAATGAGGGTAAGCTTGAGAGTGCGACTAGCTCACCAGAAAGACCTGCCCCAGCTCAGCTTCTCCTGTCTGATCAATGGATGCATCATCTCTTGTTCTTTTTCAAGAGATGCAACTTTGACATCTGAGGGAACATTCTACTCAAAGAGCCTTAAGGACAGGGCTTGTTTTGTTTCTACTGTACCAGCCCTAACAAGTTGTATGATGTCCTGGGCTGTAATTGTGACTTCAGGAAGTGGGCTGGCAGTACTTCTTCCAGTTGCCTTAAGTTCTGACCCTTTAGGACAGATTCAAGATAGTCTGTAAATTAAAATGCCTTGAAATTAAAAGCAAATGTCTGGATGTGATTTGACTATATCCATATGCATTATTAGTGACTTGATGATTAGATTCATATTCAGCCTTCTGCTGGTAACAGTGTAGATGGGGTTAGGTTTTGTAACAGCCTCACCAATTGGGAGGTTTTTTTTTTTAATAAAATAAAAAGTTTTCCCATTTCATGCAGCTGGATTTCCCTTCCTCTTGGCCATTGCGTAAGTTGCCTTTCTAAATAGAATTGTCCTTTGGCTTACAGGGATCATTTTAATATACATGTATACTTGCCCAGTTTTTAAAATTGTATTACAAAGATAGAAGCTATATAGGTGTAATTTTCAACTGCGCAGTTTGAGTGTAAGAGTGTTGGCCAAAGGCTCTCTACTTATGAAAGCCCCCATACAGCGTCTCGTCCTACACTTCTGTCTTCCAGCAAATTGACGCCTGCATTGGGGAAACCGTGCAAGAGGAAGGCGGGCAGGGCTTCCCAGTTCTGCCACAGTAGGAGGACTTCTGTCTTGAACAAGGAAATAGCTTTGCCTTATCTCATCCAACCTTTCAGTGTGGGAAAATAACTCATAAATGTTGTATTGATGCTAAAGGAATGTATTCTTCCATTTGAATAACATCAAATTCATTAGATTAACTTTGTTTGTTTCTGAGAAGAGAGTGATACATGATCAGTTTAGAAAATTTGGAAATTATAGGCAAGAAAAAAAAGTCATTTGAATCAGAGATGAGGATTTTGGTGTGTTCTTTCTATATATTTTATACAGTTGAAATTGTACTTTTTAAATACATTTTTCCCTCTGCTTATTTTTAAAATTGAGATATAATTCATATAACAAAATTTCACATGAAATTTGTCATTCAAAGTGTACAATTCAGTGGCTTTTAGTACATTCACAAGGTTATTCTATTATTCCAACTGTCTACTTCCAGGACATTTCTGTCACCTCAAAAAGACATACCCCCTTCAATTTCAATTCCCTCCTTCTTCCAGCCCCGAGCAACTACTAGTCTACTTTTTGTCTCTATCAATGTCTATTCTGGAAATTTTACATAAATGGAAATCATACAATATGTGGTTTCTTGTGCCTGGTTTCTTCACTTTAGACAGTGTTTTCAAGGCTCATCTATGTTGTAGTATGTATGTACTTGTTGTAGTATGTACTTCACATTTTATAGCTGAATAATATTCCCTTGTATGGATATATTACATATTGCTTGTTCACCAGTTGATGGACATTTGGGTTGTTTTCACTGTTATAAATAATGCTGTGAATATTCCTATACAAGTTTTTGTATGAACATGTTTTCTTTTCTCATGAGAATATACCTAGAAGTTGAACTGCTGGGTCGTATGGTAACCCTACATTTAACTTTTTGAGAAACTGCAAGCTATTTTCTAAGCAACCACAGTGTTTTATATTCCCACCAGCAATGTAGAAGAGTTCCAATTTCTTTGCCTTTTTGCCGACACTTGTTATTATCCTTTTCCCCCTTAATTATAGCCATCCTCATGGGTATAAAGTAGTATCTCATTGTGGCTTTGATTTGATTTTTCCTAATGATACTTTTCATGTGCTTCTAGACCATTAGTATATCTTTTTTTTTTGAGACAGCGTTTCGCTCTGCCCCTGGGCTGGGCTAGTGTGCTGTGGTGTCAGCCTAGCTCACAGCAACCTCAAACTCCTGAGCTCAAGCAATCCTCCTGCCTCAGCCTCCCAAGTAACGGGACTACAGGCATGCACCATCATGCCTAGCTAATTTTTTCTATTGTTAGTAGAGACAGGGTCTCGCTCTTGCTCAGGCTGGTCTCAAACCCCTGACTTCAGGTGATCCTCCTGCTTCAGCCTCCCAGAGTGCTAGGATTACAGGCATGAGCCACCATGCCCAGCCAGTATATCTTCTTTAGAGAAATGTCTATTCTTTTGCCCATTTTTTAATTGGATTGTTTATCTTTTTCTTAGTGAGTTATAGGGATTCTTTATATATTCTATCATATATCAGATGTATGATTTGCAAATATTTTCTCCCATTCCGTGGATTGTTTTCACTCACTGGATAGTGTCTTTTGACACACAGAAGATTTCAATTTTAATGAAGTTTATCTTTGTTGTTGTTGTTGTTCTTGCTTATGTTTTTGTGTCATATTCAAGAAACTGTTGTCTAATACAAGGCTACTAAGATTTACCTACAATTTTAGCTCTTACATCTAGATCTTTGATACATTTGAGTTAATTTTTTTATATGATGATATATATATATAATTTTATATCCTTCTTTTCTTCATGTATCTTAAGTGCCTTCTCAATCACTTCATAATATTTCCTTATGTAGATATTCCATGATTTCCCTAAACACTCTTTTCTTGTTAGACCCTTAGTCATTTTTTTTTTTAAGGGACTGGGTCTAGCTCTGTCACCCAGGCTGAAGTGCAGTGGCACAATCATAGCCTCGAACTCCTGGGCTCAAGTAATCCTCCTGCTTCAGCCTCTCAAGTAGCTGGGACTACAGGCATGCACTACCATGCCTGGCCCAGCTAAATTTTTTTCATTGTTTCCTTTTTTTTTAGTGTGTGTGTGTGTGTGTGTGTGCGCGCGTGCGTGTATGTGTATATATATAGTTGTTGTTTTGTTTTAAGAGAGAGGCTGTCGCTATTTCTCACTATGTTCCTCAAGCTGGTCTTGAACTCCTGGGCTTAAGCAATCTTCCCACCTCAGCCTCCCTTGTTGCTAGGATAACAGGTGTGAGCCACTACACCTGGCTCTTCACTTTTGTAAATAAGGCTATGTGAACAATTTTTGTTTACAAATGTCTAATGGAATTATATGGTCAAAGGTAGGAGCATTTTCAAGTTTCAGACAGCCTCTGTTTTAAACTGCTTTCTGGATTCTCAATGGTTCTTAAGAATGCAGCTTGATCTGAGTCTTAATATTAGTCATGATTTATTAAAATTCAGAAGAAGTAGTCACTCTTCGTTTTAGCACATCTCACAGTGTTAATGCACTGATTCCTAATGGAAAGGGGTAACTCTCCCAAATAAAAAAAGGCAAAGCAATCTGATATAAGTTTCCACTCTAGGTATATACCCAAGAGAATTGAAAACATATGTTCATATAAGAACTTCATACACAAATGTTCGTAGCAGCACTATTCATAATAACCAAAAGCTAGAAACACCCCGTATGTCCATTAATGAACAAATGGATAAATAAAGTATAGTATATCCATACACTAGAATATTTTTTAACCATAAAAATAAATGAAGTACTGACACATATCACAATATGTATGAACCTTGAAAACACTATGCTAAGTTGAAGAAACCAAACACAAAAGGTCATGCATTATATAATTCATTGATAAGAAATGTCCAAAATAGGCAGATCAACAGAGATAGAAAGGATTGAGAAGTGACAGCTAATGGGTATGGATTTATTTTTGGAGTGAAAAATATTCTGGAATTAGATATTGGCGAAGGTTACACAACCTTGTGAATATACTAAAAGTCACTGAATTATAAATGACTTTAACATGGTGAATTTTATGTTACATGAATTACATTGCAATTTAAAAATGCTAAAGGCTTTAGAAAATACTATATGAGTTATTTATAAATCATCTTCACTCTTCAGGTAAATATCCTATCTACCAAAAAAAAAAAAAAAAAAAAGAGCAACACATGTTTTTAAAAAACTCAAACAGAATAAAATGTTTTAAAAAGACAATCTCTTCTTTCTCCAAATCCCCAGAGGTATCCACTGTTTAATAGTTTGGGGTATAGTTTTGAGACTCTCTTACAAGTTTGCATGCATACACATAAACAGGCTTTTTGTTTTGTTTACAGACAATAGAAAATGTTGCTCATGTTTCTGAAAGGAATTTTATTGAGGGCTTTTCATCTAATCAGCATTTATTCACTAATAGTTTTCAAGCTTCCTCTTTGTGCAAGGCCTTAGAAAAAGATGAGAAATTGAGTAAGACAGGTGCTTATGGTCTAGTAGGAGAAAGAAACCTATACATAAATGTCACAATATAAGATATGAATGCAGTGGTGGCAAGAGAGTGGTCCCAGTAATAGTAAACACCAGGTGTGCATGGCCCTGTGCTTATAATCTTGACTATCAGCTAAAGCCCCCATGCCATCTCTTAAGGACAAATTAGGAATCGGGCTGGAGTAAAGCATTTATGGAATGGGAAATGCAGAACTTTCATCTCATAACTGAAAGCTTTCTCCTCCAGGGAAAGAAAAAAAGTTAGTCTTAAATTTCAGTATTCCGTCTCTGATAATTTGACATGTCCAGCTAGGGCCTCACAAAGGGATTTGCGCAGGCAGGCTCGTGTGGATATGCTGCTGACTGAAGCCAGACTCTCCCTTCCTAACAGTAAATTAGGCAGCTTGGTTGTCATGCAGCCCTTTTTGTTTTGGAGGTGCTAGAAATCCCATGTGATTTAATCAGTAGGAATTACCGTGCTGTCTGAAGAATTTTGCCTTCCTGTGTGGACTTGAAATCAACTGTCATCATAGCAAAAAGAATGAATTCTTTTAAAACTGGGAAGTCGTTCACTTCTTGGCAAATTTTTGGTTTTATTTAGCAGCCCCAGAGTTCATGGAATATATGTCATTTGAGTTACTACAAATCTAAACCCAAACTTGTATTTCTCTATGGTCCACAACAGCTGCAAAGCAGGAGCGAGAAGTGCGATCTTGTTGGCTCTGACAACAGGGCTCTTGCACAGAAGGCCGCCTTGTGCCAGTGATTGCTCTGTGCAAAGACCTGTTCTTTTATCACAGCAAATTAATCTGAGCAGTAATGTAGCCCTCTAAGTAGCAGGAGTCTATATCACACCTCAGGGTTTCGTAACATAATGTTTCCCATCAGGGTGGTGGGTGGTATGTGCAGTACTGTGAGCTCTTTGTTGTAGACCAGGGAAGAAGGGAGCAGCGCGGTGTGCTTTTGCACTTGTCAGCTGATGGGCCCGTTGCTTTCATTTCCTGGAGAGATCCCGAAGAGACAAAATAGTAGGGATAGGATCTCACTTGTGATTAAAAGGAATTCTTTCTATAAGACCTTTAGCCTTGTGCTCCCATGTCTTTCCCTTCTGAGAGTTTCTTCATTAAGAGAAACACAACAGTTCTGCCTAATTTAGTTGCTCACCCTGTTCCATACTACGGAAAGCTTCCACTTACCGAGCTTTTCCCTATGTGCGAGACAGTGTGTTAAGCCACTTTATATGTACAGCCATGTGTTGCTTAATGACAGGATATATTCTGAGAAGTGCATCGTAGGTAATTTCATCTTTGTATGAAC
Source organism: Microcebus murinus (assembly GCF_040939455.1). Classification (NCBI taxonomy): domain Eukaryota; kingdom Metazoa; phylum Chordata; class Mammalia; order Primates; family Cheirogaleidae; genus Microcebus; species Microcebus murinus. Next base: position 20,128,727 of record NC_134121.1, on the reverse strand, counting down.
ATCCCAGAACACCGTACTTACACAGGCCCAGATGGTATAGCCTACTCCAGTATATAGCGCCATTGTAATCTTATGGGACTCCCATCATCTATGCAGTCTTTCATTGACAGAAATGTCATTATGGTACGCATAACTATATATCTCATGCTTGGAATACATTACCTCGTTTAATCCTCGTAACACTTCTAAAGAGGCAGGTGTTACTGTCCCTTCACATTGCAGATAAGAGACTGAGGCTTGGAGAAGGTAAGCAGCATACCCAGTGGTAGAGCCTGGACTTGAACCCAGGTTTGTCAGATCCAGAGCCTGTGCCCTCACCTCTATATGTGGGTGCCCCATCTCAGTGAAGGGCAACACCAGCCACACAGTTGTTCAGGCCAAACAGTGAGTGTCCCTGACTCCTTTCTTTTCCTTTGCCCTCATTTCCTCTCTCTTAGCAAGTCCGTGGCTTTATCTTCTAAATGTATCCCAATCTGGCCACTTTTCTCTGTCTCCATGTCACCAGCTCAGTCTGCTTTCCCATCAGTCCTTGCCTGGAACACTATAGTAACCTCTTAAACTGTCTTCTTGCTCCCGTTATCGTCCATGGATGGCATGGAATATTTTAAAAATCCAAATTAGATCATATCACTTCCCTGTTTAAAACCCCCAGTGACTCTCAATTTCAGTGAGAAGGAAATCTAACTGTAACATGGCCCACAAAAGACCATGCGATCAAAGGCCAATCCCTTGATAATAAAAAAAAATAATAAAAAATTTAAAATTTTTAATGAAAAAAAAATGCAACTAGGTTCCTACTACCTGTCTTACCCTGTGCCTTCATCCTCCTTTCTGTCCTCCAAACTCACTGAGAGTTTCCAGCCTTTTCCCCTAGGTCCCCCTGTTGGGAGGACACCCCCCCCCCCCATTTTGTCTTATCAGCTGGCTCTGTCTTCTTATCCAGGGCCAACTCCCACATTCTCAGAGAGGCCTTTTCTGATCACCCTGTGTGTAGAAGCACTTCCCCACCCTCCCCCCCAGCCCAGCCCAGTTCCTCAAGTTTCTTTTTGTCTCAGTGCCTCCCTTTCTTATCTGGCTTATTCCATTGCATCCCCAGTGCACAGAAGCGTTCCCGGAACAGAACAGATGCTCAGTGTGTAATTGTTGAGGGAATGGCAAACACATGCTGTTCCTGGGCCTAGAAAGATCTGCTCCATCCCCGACCCCACTTCTCTCTGCCTTCCTATGTTTAACTCTGGGGGGCCCCTTCAGTTCTGTCTCAAACATTATTAGAGAAGTTTTCTGTGACCCTCTGTTGTGTGCTTTCCTAACTCCTACTTCTCCTTCATGGCCATTATGCTTGTGTGATTATTTGATTAAAGCCTGTCTCCCCCAGCAGACCCTAACCTCATTAAGAACAGAGGGTGGTCTGTCTGTGCACTGATTTACTCCTGGCACCCAGCACAGCCATTCGAACACAGGCATGAATCACCTGTCTTGGACTAGCTCGGTCCACACTCGGAATGGGTGTGCCACGGACAAATGAACCAGGAGCTCCTGAGTGTCCACGACTGCCCACAGTCATTTCATCAGTCTATAAATAAAGATTAACTGTGGAGATGGAGAAGAAATCTTGGGAATCTTCTGGCCCAGTAACACTAAACACGTAACCCACGCGTACACTGCCTCAGATGCTGCTCCGCTTGTTCTGTGCTGCCTTTTATGTTTTACTTCTTCCTACTGTATCCATGCACTTGACACTCTACACCAGAGTCCAGAAGCACCCGCAGTCCACCTCCTTATGTCCACTTTGTGCCATGATTTCTAGTATCACCTTTTTGTTTTAAAAATGAGGCCCACCTGTATATAATCGTGAGATGTTCTTATCAACCCTGGTAGACCTAGATGAGGAACATTTAGCTCAAAAAATCAAATCCTGGAGGCCGAGGCGGGCGGATTGCTCAAGGTCAGGAGTTCAAAACCAGCCTGAGCAAGAGCGAGACCCCGTCTCTACTATAAATAGAAAGAAATTAATTGGCCAACTGATATATATATAAAAAATTAGCCGGGCATGGTGGCACATGCCTGTAGTCCCAGCTACTCGGGAGGCTGAGGCAGAAGGATCACTCAAGCCCAGGAGTTTGAGGTTGCTGTGAGCTAGGCTGACGCCACGGCACTCACTCTAGCCTGGACAACAAAGTGAGACTCTGTCTCAAAAAAAAAAAAAAAAAAAAAATCAAATCCTGTTTCTATCACTGAACAATTTTGAACAAAGCTTTTAACTTCAGTTAACTGACTTGCTTTCCACATCTATAAAGGACAGAATCACAGTGACTAGCTCAACAGCATGATCTTGAAACCCTCTATTAAGCCAGTGGAATCAGGAATCTAATGCTATTGACTAACTTTTTTATTCTTGAAGATTAAGCTTGGTAGTTTCCCTTTCGTACTATTGCCCTCTCCCTAAGATACCAATAACCCTTAAAAAGACAACTAAAACTTAGAAATACTGCTTTCTAAAAATAAGTAAGTTTATAGAGATTTTTTTCTCATATAAGACAAAGAAGCCAAAATTCAGAGTGTGCAAATTTGAAATGTGTGCTTGGTTTTTAGACCATGTTGTTTCTCACCAGGATATCACAAAAATCATCATCTTACTAATTATTACCTTGAGCTAATGCAGTCATACAAGGCTTTCTCATACACTGAGGCTATGTCTATCTACATAAGTAGCATCCAAGTGTTTTGGACAAAAATTAAGTAGTGGAAATGAGTATAAGCAGAATTGTCTTAAAGCCAAAACCAGACACAGGTGTGGTTTTTCTTTCTTGTGTTTGTTTTGTTTTTTGTTTGTATAATATCTTCAGGTGATTTTCTAGCACTGGGTGAAGTCATCATACTGCAGTCCTTCTGCTATGCCTCTTGGCTTAGGCATTATTTCAGGTTGCTCTACCAGTAGTGGCTAAAATGTCACAAGTACGTTTAGAAACTGCCTCTCTACTTAGCTGCTTGATCTCAGAGAGCCATCCCTTGCCCCATCTCCTCCTTCCCAGCGCCAGCCAATCCCTTTTATCCTGCTTGTCCACTAGGCTTCCTTTCTGCTAAAGTTCCTAGCTCCTGGGCATGAATAACATCTCTAGGTCAAAATTGTAAAAAATTCCAGAGAGTTGTCTCGATTCTGTAGTCGTACTGGAATTAACAGTATCAGTGACCATCATATGTATCGTGTGCTTCTTCCAGGTTTTCACACACTTTATCACATTTCATCCTTCAGATAGTCCTGTGACTGTATCCCCATTCAGCAGATGCAGCTGTTGTGGCTCAGAGAAGCTAGATGGTTTGGCCAGGGCATCACCATTGGAGATAAACCCCATGTCTTCTGCCTCCAGCTTTCCCACTAGCCTGTGGTCTCACTCAATGATCTGTTTTGAAACAGCAGTCATAGGCTGGGCATGGTGGCTCACACCTGTAATCCTAGCACTCCAGGAGGCCGAGTTGGGAGGATCGCTCAAGGTCAGGAGTTCAAAACCAGCCTGAGCAAGTGCGAGACCCCGTCTCAACTAAAAATAGAAAGAAATTAATTGGCTAACTAAAAATGGTGGCGCATGTCTGTACTTCCAGCTACTCAGGAGACTGAGGCAGGAGGATCACTTGAGCCAGGAGTTTGAGGTTGCTGTGAGCTGAGCTGACGCCACGGCACTCTATCCTGGGCAACAGAAGTGAGACTCTGTCTCAGAAAAAAAAAAAGAAATAGCAGTCATATTTAGGAGCAGGGAAGAAGTAATTTTTCTCAAGGAGATTTCTACATTCTTTGTTGTAATGGGACTTATTTGGGAAGAGACTTCTGTCTATAATCTAGAACACATGAGATCAACTTTGTAGTTTGTTCTACAGTTCAAACCCATCTGGCATTTTGATTCATTTGTATTTATTGAGGACCTACCACATGCCAGACACCAGAGATAGGATGGGGAATATGACAGCTATGGTTCCTGCCATCAGAGTCTAAAGGGGAAAAGACAAATAAATGGGCAGTTGTAATATTTTATTTTATTTTATTCTATTCTATTTCACTTATTATTTATTTATTGAGACATGGTCTGGCTCTGTTGCCTGAGCTAGAGTGTATTGACATCATCATAGCTCACTGCAACCTCAAACCCCCAGGCTGAAACAATCTTCCTGCCTCGGCCTCCTGAGTAGCTGGGACTACAGGTGTGCCACCATGCCCAGCTAAGGTTTGTATTTTTTATCGAGATGGAGTCTGACTATGTTGCTCAGGCTGGTCTTGAACTTCCAGCCTCAAGTGATCCTCCCACCTTGGCCTCCCAAAGTGCTAAGATTACAGGCAGGAGCCATTGTGCCTGGATCAATTGCAGTATTTTAATAAATACCTGGGTAGGAGACTTATAGCATGTGGCAGGGACATGTAACTCAAACTTGACAGATGGGGAAGGTTTTCCAGCAGAAGGGGCTTCTAATTTGAGATCTGCAAGATGAGTGAGAGTTTAGCCAGATTAGAATTGGGGCGGCATGGGCAACAGGTTTCAGAAAGGTAGAGGTAAGAATGTGATCCGCTTTGCCTCAGTTTTTATGTGTTAGATCAGATTTCATGATCTGATCTCCTTACCAAGTGGGAGGAGACTTGGAAAAAGCCGAAGATCAATGGGGAAGGCTAATGAATATGCTCAAAAAGTACTTCTTTCTCATGTCTACTTAACAGAAAAAACTCGAGTCTCCACCCGCATCTACCAATCCTTTCCTGGAAGATGAGCCGACACCAGAGATGGAGGAGCTGGCAGCTGAGAAAGGAGATTTGGATCAAGTGAGTCTGGTTTGCATTGCCATGAACGGGTAACCTACCTAATGTCTGCTTCTGCAAATGGATCCACTTGCTCCAGATACGATCCTCTGGCTATTGACACATTCCGAGATTACAGCTTTGGTGGTCTTTAGAAAAGGGCTTTCTCTGAAAGTGCATTGAGAGAACTCAGTGAAAGGGCAGCCTTTCCTGCCCCACGTCTCTGCTCCTGAAGAGCCTCCCCACCAGGACTTAGCAGCACACACAGCTTAATTAGCCCATGCGGTAGGGCCAGCTGAATTCTGCTCCGCCTCATTCATCATCTCCCAAACTTGTCAGCTTAGCTTTTGGTCATACTCTCATCTGCCACCGTGATGATGTGAGAGGCTGAAAGATCCCGGGGAAGCTAGCAGCACCGTCCATTAGCAGAGGCCTCCCCGCCGTGTAAGCTGATCACTTTGGGTCTGGAAGCCATTGGGGAGGCCTGGAAAGAACAAGGTGGCCAATGGCGTATTTGGAGAGTTACTTTTCAGAGCACACTAGCACTTTAATTTCCTTTGGATTTTTCTGTCCAACTCTAAATTTCCTCTCCCTTCATCCTACAGAATGGTGTTTTTGTTTCATTGCCATTTTATGACAAGAGAGGTTAGAGCCATAAATCAGGACTTTTCCTTTCTGGATTAGTGATCCTTCTTTTTAATTTTCTACACTTGGCTGCTAGAGGATTATTTCATGGTATTATTTCAGCTCCAGACACCACCAAAAAGGAGGCTGGCTGGGAAGACCAGCTCTGGGAAACACGTAGCCACAGGTCTCACATCGAGGCCTGCATTCCCAGCGTGGTGAGGGTAGGTGTGTGAGCCTGGCAGGAGCTGCGAGAGCAGAATTTCCCGGAGCGGTTCTGAAGTCACGCAATAAAATGTGTCTGGTCCATTGATTAAATGACAGTAATAAAAATGGGTACCTTACATTTTTATAGCGCTTTGTAATTTAAAAGTCTTTTACATGCTTTATTTCATTTTGTCCTCACGATGCCGGCCTCTCGTTTTATAGGTGATGAAACTGCAGCTCAGAGAGGTTGAGTGATTGGCTCACAGATGCGTAGTTTGGAAGTGGAGGAGCTAAGACTGAAAGCCAGCTCTAGCAGTCAGAAACTACAATTTGTTTCCCAGTGCTCTTTTTTTTTTTTTTTTAAATACCTTCACGTCTCTACTTAAAGAATGAAGGACATAGAAATGAATCTCAGGAATAGAAGTGAATGAACAAAACTGAGAGGATATCCCAAAGATGTATAGGATTAGCTATAGTTGACTTAAAGCCATCATGTTATTGGCTAGCATGGGAGAAAACAAAAGATTTCTTCTGACTAAATAAATGCAACTCCTACATTTTGGGACTGAGGACTCAGTAGAAAAAGGAGTCCTGGCTGGAGAGCTCATTTTTCTGGTGTGTCCTCCACCTACACGGGGGTCACCTGCACCCTCTGAGCCTGCTAGGTGCAGTGGTACCCTTGGCAGGCCCTCAGATCTCCCCAGTGCTAGTGGCTGCTGTTGTCATGTCCAGAATCATGCAGTTGAACACTCAGGTGCTTTTAGTGCGGCCACGAAAAGTTATCCCCTTAACTAGTAATCTCTGGATGTTATTAAACCTGGATTATGATAGAGAGGCCTATCATATTATACCTACAAAACCAGTTTTTCCAGGTAAATAAAATATGATTTTTCTTTCTCTTAGAACTTTTTGCTCATCCTGGAACCTGGAAGTTGTTATTATAAGGACCAAGACGTGCTCATTGTCAAGAACACAGAACACTGACATCCCATAAATACGTGGGGTAAAGCAAAGTCATGTGGTGGTGAAAATGCTAGACTCCAGTCTACCATTCACTGACCATGTGACCTCACATAGGTTATTTACTCTCTCTAGACTCCCCTAGTTTCTTTATCTGTAGAGAGGGCTAATGGTTTCCAAACCAGGTTCCTTGGTATCCCCTCAGATGTTGCTGTCCTCTCCTGGGAGGAGACCAGGGACCTAGGTCCCTGCAATCAGAGCAGTTCTGTCTTGAGTCACTTTGTATTGTGGACTTTCTTTTTTTTTTTTTTTTTTGGGGGGGGGCGGCCCAGAGTTTCACTTTGTTGCCCAGGCTAGAGCAAGTGCCGTGGCGTCAGCCTAGCTCACAGCAACCTCAAACTCTTGGGCTCAAGCAATCCTCCTGCCTCAGCCTCCTGAGTAGCTGGGACTACAGGCATGTGCCACCATGCCCGGCTAATTTTTTCTATATATATTAGTTGGCCAATTAATTTCTTTCTATTTATAGTAGAGACGGGGTCTCGCTCTTGCTCAGGCTGGTTTCGAACTCCTGACCTCGAGCAATCCGCCCGCCTCAGCCTCCCAGAGAGCTAGGATTACAGGCGTGAGCCACCACGCCCAGCTGAACTTTCTTTTGAGTCAAGGATTTTAGGCCTGTTTTAAAAAAATCTAAACTAAATGAATACCCCCAGGACAAGATGAACCACCCGCAATCTCATGGGCTATTACTCATTAGTAGTAAAACTTATGCACCAGTGACTAATGCCTCCTCAGATGCCATCCCTGACCTCCCACTGCCTTGCTGGCACTTGTATTGCCTGTGGGAGCACCAGGCGGGAACACCAGGATCTCCCTCTTCTCAGCAGCCTGATGGCTCCTGGAGCTGGGTACACAGGAACAGAGGAGGCCTGTGGGGTGTTAGGGAGGAACTCCACAGATGTGAGTGACAAACTCAGCCAGAGGTGGCTGCAGCGAAGGCCCCTACAGGTTCCCTGGGTTATCCAGCCCATTGTGTTGCTGTAATTAGTAGGCAGTTGGCCCTCAAGGTAAGGGTCACTCCCTGCTCCCTGCTGCAGTTCACACCTGGCTGTTAAAAAGGGAGCCTGGACTTGAAAAGAGGTATTTAGTTTACAAGAGGGCCCGAGCAATCAGTTGCCAAGATATTCCTAATGATAAAATATGACATCTGAAAGGGGACTGAGAAAAGTATAAAAGAAAGAGGGAGAAGGAATAAGGAATTTCTGATTTAAAAATGTACCCTTCTGGTGATCCGAGCAGTTAGATTTAATCTGTTTACATTGGATAGTAATAAAAGGAAATGGGACCAGCTGCAGACCTCCTTACTGTGACAACAGTAACCTTTTATTAGTCCATCAAACTGCAGGAGGAAATAGCTTAAACATCTGCAGGTTTGGGGCAGAATTCACACACTCAGAAATCCAGCCTGAATGCTACTGCTAAATAACTTAGTATAGTTTTTAAGCTGAGAATCAACCCTTTAGGGAGCTGGGTACTGCAAAGGGAGACACACTAGTTTGAGCTGAAATTCCAGCACCTACTATCTAAACATGAGCACATTCATAAAGCAGGCAGAGGCAGGAGGCAGCCCTGCCGGGGAGAAAAGAAAAAAGGAAACTTCAGCATCCCTCCCATTGTTCCCTCTTGCTTCAACTCACACAAAAAACACCGCAAGAGGACCTGGGTGCCATGGTGACAGGGTCCAGTGTCCCTTCTCACTGCAGAAGAGCACCTTAGTGGGCAGAGCAGGAGTGGGATGCCAGCGCTATTTGGTCAGGACTGATGGAGATGAGTTTGTGGGAATATCACATAGCCATCTTCCATTATCACTTAGAATCTGTATTTTATACTTACTGAATGAGCTCTTCAGACTTATACATAGATTTTTTTTATCATATATCACTTTTGTGCATACATAAAAAGGAAACTATAAGCAAAATAAATAGATTAAGATATTCCTAAAGCTTCCTCACATGCAGGGCTCACTTCTTCTGAACTTTCCAAGTAACAGTCTGGGGACCAATGCTGGTCTAGTGTTTTAGTGGTCTAAGGTAAAAAATAAAGACAATATAGTCTTATCAATCTACCTACAATAAAGTTACCAGCTATCCTTTCTAAGAAAGGACTGTCCCTATGCTGCTATTTTAGCCTTATAAAATTTGGAGGTATAGAATACTTTTTTAGGAACTTGTGGTAAGAATAGAAATTAGCAAAATAAAAAGTTGGCAACCCTATGTTGGTTCCCCACCCTTCATTTTCTTACATTTACTTATTTATATTATGGAGTACTAAAGTCTAGGGACCATTGCACGAAAATAATGCTATAATAGAAAGAGTCTGGTTTAAGAGAAAGCTTCTGCACATGCCTTTGGGCGGGCTGTTAGGACCCTCTGAGTCTCCATTTCTTGAGGTATAAAATAGTAGTAATAATTGGATTATTGTGTGGCGTAGATGACATATTATTTGATATCAAAGTGCTTGGCCCATAACAATCAGTGAATGGAGGCTATCAAAATTAGAACGTGTGAAAGCACTTTATAAATTCTAAAGCACTACACAAATACGAGGTGCTATTATTAGCCAGGATTTAAATTTTTAAAACATCAGTCAGATGATGACTGGATTCCAAATTGAAAATGCATGTGTTATCAAAGCAGCAGTAAATCTTTCACCATACAAAGCAAGTAAATGATGCTAACAAAGCTGGCTTCTTGTTCACAGACAGGGATGAATCATAGTGCGGGACATATTCCCACTTCAGTTACATTGAGTGCTCTCTTAGCTATAAGTTAAGAATGAACTTTGGAGGGATGTCTTCTTTGAAATTGCTTGAAAATTTGCAAAGATCGCTCAAGTATAGGGTTTCTTTTTTCTTTTCTTTTTCTTTGCAGCCAAAGAAGCCCAAAGCCCCAGATAATCCATTTCATGGCATTGTTTCCAAGTGTTTTGAGCCTCATCTCTACGTGTATATTGAGTCCCAAGACAAGTGAGTGATGAACATCTTGCTGTTTTCTGCCTGCGTTTCTCATCCCTCTGGTCACAATTAGGTCTTAGGAAGGCACAGCTCCTTCCAGAGGCTGAAGGGGGGACTTGACCTGCCCGTGACCCTCCCTAGAAACCCGTTACGGATATTTTTATGTCTTTTGAATGTTATCATTTATTGTGTCTATAAATCTCAGAGGCCTGTATTTGATTCTAATAAGACCCCATGTGGATACCAACATCCCCTTCCCATGTGGGTGCTGAGCCCCTGACATGTGTCAGCCCACAAAGCTTTACATCAGGCCCTGCCTATTGTGAGAAAGCCTAATGTCTCATATACATGTTCTCAGGTGTAATTTAACCTTTCATTTTGAAATAATTTAGGCTTATAAAAAAGTTGCAAAAATAGGACAAAAATATTCTCACATACCTACCCTTCCCCAGAGAATGTTAACATCTTATGTAACTACAGTTGTCAAAATCAGGAAGGTAACATTGTCTCATTAATGTCCTTTTTCTGATCCAGGACCCAATAGTCATGGATTTAGCTGTCAGATCTCTTTGTTCTCCTTTAATCTTGAATAGCTCCTCATCTGTTCTTTGTTTTTCATGAACTTGAGACTTCTTTTTTTTGAGAGAGAGGGTCTTTTTTTTTTTTTTTTTTTAGACAGAGTCTCACTTTGTTGCCCAGGCCAGAATGAATGCTGTGGCATCAGCCTAGGTCACAGCAACCTCAATCTCCTGGGCTCAAGCAATCCTCCTGCCTCAGCCTCCCGAGTAGCTGGGACTACAGGCATGCGCCACTATGCCCAGCTAATTTTTTTGTATATATATTTTTAGTTTTGTATATATATTTTTAGTCAATTAATTTCTTTCTGTTTTTAGTAGAGACGGGGTATCGCTCAGGCTGGTTTCGAACTCCTGACCTTAAGCAATCTGCCTGCCTAAGCCTCCCAGAGTGCTAGGATTACAGACATGAGCCACCATGCCTGGCCAGAGAGTGGGTCTTTATTCAAGTGCGGTGGCACGATTCTAGCTCACTGCAGCCTCAAACTCCTGGGCTCAAGTGATCCTCTTGCCTCAGCCTCCTAAGTAGCTAGGAATGTAGGTGTGTGCTACCACACCTGGCTAATTTTTAAAGTTTTATTTTTTTAGAAACAGGGTCTTGCTGTGTTGCCCAGGCTGGTCACGAACTCCTGGCCTCAATTAATCCTCCTGCCTCAGCCCCGCAAAGTGCTAGGATTACAGGCATGAGCCACTGTGCCTGGCAACCTTGATACTTTTAAAGAATATTGACCAGCTATTTTGTACAAAACCCTCAATTTTCATTCATTTATTAATTTATTTTTTTAGGCAGAAACATTTATTTGCTATCTTATAACAATAATCTTAAGAGTTTAAGATTGCTTAAATCTTAAGCAGTTAAGATTGCATACTGGGATGCAGTTGCTTACTGAGATGATTTGCATTGGTTAATCTCTATACATAATTAGCTGACTCAAGTCATTTGAGAAAAATATGATATAAGTATAAAAATATTATTAATAGGTTATGTCTTCTTCTTGTTATTTCCTGTATATCACAAGGAAGGTTTAGTTGTAAAAAAATAATAATAAGTAAATGATACTATTATTTTAAACTGGAAATGCAATATAGTTCTTTTTTTTTTATTTCAGCATAGTATGGGGGTACAGATTTCAAGGTTTCAATAAATGACCATTACCCCCCAGCAATATAGTTCTTTATCTCATTAGATTTTCTGTAAAATAATACAGAACTTAATCCATAACCCAAGTACTTCAGGGGAAAGGAATGAGTATATATAATTTTTTTTCCAGAATATTACAGGGGCACAAATATTTTGGTTACATGAATTGCTTTTGTACTGCTTGAGTCAAAATTATAAGTGTGCCCATCACTCAAATAATGTGCATTGTACCCATTAGGTGTGATTCCCCCCATTCCCTCTTCTCCCCTCATTTTTTCTTGATTAAATCTATTTCTGTCAAGAATAGCATAAAAGTGACATTGTATCTTCTCAGTGCATTGTGTCAGGAAGCACATCATGTTGATTTGTCTCATTACTGCTGATAATTTTGATTACTTGCTTAAAGTGGTGCTTGCCAGCTTTCTCCACTTGGAAGTTACTATTTTTCTCTTTGTAATTAATAAGTATGTTGTGGGGGATACTTTGAAACTATGTAAATATCCTGTTTCTCATCACACTTTTTGCCCACTCATTTTAGCATCCCTTGATGATTCCTGCCTGAAGCAGTTATTTCTGTAGTGTTTGCCAAATGTTGATTGTCTATTTCCATCATTTCTTCTACATTTATTAATTGAAGTTCTACTGTAAGGAAGAGTTTTTTTTCTTCTCCCCCATTTGTTTTGTTTATTTATGTCAGTATGGACTCGTGGGTTCTCATTTTATTTTATGGATCATCCATTTGGTATAGTATATGCTTTTCACAAACTCCCGGCCTCCCAAGGTTTTTATAGAGCAGCCCACCACAGCCAAATGTCTTCACTGCCAAACAATGTGTTCATGTTCCAGTGTCTGTTGTTTTTGCGAGGAGGTATTAGCAAAGAAGGAAGACTCTTGCTCATCCCTGAAGCTTTGTCCACAGCCAGAGTACCTGTTGAGGGCCCTTCCATGTTCGAAGGCACATTTTGGAAAGGACAGGTTTCTGGAGCAGGCCAAGTGGACTGGAGACAGACAGATCTGTTCTCTGAGAGGAGGCCATGCTAAAGAACGCACTTAGGAGGGACCAGAAAGTGGCTCACACAGGGAGGAAAGCAGTAGCTGTGAGAAAGTTCTTGAGGGGAGTTCTCTGGGAAAGCATTTAGGTCCTGATTGCCCAGTCTTTTGTTAATGTTTCTGTCATGGGTTTAGCAGATTCTTGTTTCCAAATATGTTTCAGGGGTAAACCAAAATATTAAAAGAATGTTCCAAGTAGAAACACTACATGAAACAATGTTGCTATTCACCTATTTGATTTTATACATTGCTTCTATGCATTTCATGCCTAATTACAAAGTACTTCATATTAAAATCCTAGAAAATGGGCTGGCTGTGGTGGTTCACACTTGTAATCCTAGCACTTTGGGAGGCTGAAGTGGGAGGGTCACTTGAGGCCAGGAGTTCAAGACCAGCCTGAGCAAGAGCAAGACACTGTCTCTACAAAAAAATAGAAAAATTAGCCAGATATAGTGGTACACACCTATAATCCCAACTAATCAGGAGGTTGAGGGAGGAGGATCACTGGAGCCCAGGAATTTGAGGTTGTAGTGAGCTGTGATGACTACTACTATGCTCTAGCCCAGGCGACAGAATGAGACCCTGTCTCAAAAAATAAAATCCCAGAAAATGAACTTTGTGTAATAGCCTCTGCATTATCAGATGCAACCCCTCCTCCCACCCCCTAAAAGAGTTTGTCTTGTGAAGGCCCCATTGCCCTCCTCCCCTCTACTCACTGGGCGTGTCCGGCAGGCACACAGAAGGGCAGTGGTTACTATCACTGCTCAGACCTTGGAGAGCACCTTGTCTTCTGCATTCAAAAAGTTTCCTCCCAGGAATTTAATAAGACACCCCTGAGGAGTGGACAAAAATGTTATTTGCCTGTAACAATCTCAGAGCAACCCACCTGGATGACTATTTTCAGCCAAAGCCTCATTTTCTCTTATCAGCCCAAATTTTTATTTTCAAAAGGCTTAAAAGTTATTGGGTCCAGGGTTCAAAGCGCATGTCTGATATAACCACATCCTTTCCCTAAACCTACCTGGTCTGAAGAGTCATTTTTCTGAATTATTACAATTCTGGCGTCCACTGTCTTCACGTGGCCTGGAGTTATACAAAGTACACTCATTGTTCATGAGACTTTGGGCAAAGAGCCAGACCCCACTCACTTCGGGACTCTCCATTTCTCTATGAAGGATGTAGTGCTGGCCGCTCAGCCTGCCATTGGCCTCCCCAGGATGTTTCCACTGCACGAGGGAGGGAGCAGAAGCTACTCAGAGAACTGCGTAGGTTGTGCTGTTGTCGCTCCAGAATAAACAGCAAGAACTTGAAGCAGAAAATAGAGTTAAAGAACTCCATTTCCTCATCTGTCAAAAGAAAGAATCAGACAAAGTCATGCCTAAAGCAGTGGTTATTAACCTTTTAAAAGTCACAGATTCCTGTGAGCTAGCCTGATGCCACAGCACTGTAGTAAAAAAAAAAAAAAAAAAAAAAAGTCATAGATCTTTTTAAGAACCCAATGAAGGCCATAGACCTTCTTGTCAAAAAAAATCCACATATACCTACACATTACGATGAGTGTAATTTCAAGGAGTTCTAGGAATCCCTTCCTCCCTTCAGTCAGAGAATCCTGAGGCTGGGGAAGGAAGTCAGGTAGGACTGATTTTGTGCAATTTACTACTCTTAGTGTAGCTCTGACTCAGAAATCTGTAAGGGAGGAAAATCTGAGACCATTCACAAGCTCCCAGATGACAGAGACTCAACACAGTGTAGTGGAAAGAGCTTGGGCCTGCTGCCACGCGGACCTGGATGTGAAGCCTTGCACTTAATGGCCCAGGACCTCGAGCATGCCACTTACCCTCTCCAAGTTTACTTTATCCCTTCTACGATGACAGTAGTAATGCCCACCTCACAGGCTTTGTGGCGAGGATGAAACGTGATGACATATTGGCCCTTGGCACACATACATGGTGCTCAGGGACTGTGCCCGCCCAACCTTCCCTCTGATGTGGTTCAGGACTCCTATGTGGGTGAGTGGCCTTATCAGTGGTTCCAGCTTTCTGTTGGGCTTGGCATGGGGTCTACCCTCTCACCTCCCTCGGCTCCCACCTCCCAGGGAAAGTTCTGGCAGCACTTTCCCCAGCCAAAAGTCAGACAGCCATAGGACAACTGCAAAGCCAGGGAGGAGGCAGGAAAATGGGATGTCTCTGTGCCACATCTTTGGTAGGCTGGACTAAGCTGTCCGTACATGCTTGAAATGGCTTTCTGGCTTCTCAATTTTTATTATGTTCAAGGAGGAAGTTAATATATCTCTTACTTGTGGGAATGTGTAGTGATTTCTTTTGGCTGACTCTTGCAGAAGAGATTTCTGCATGCCACTTTCTTCACTCCATTCTGTGTATTCTCAGTCAGCGAAGTCATTGGTGACTCCATGTCTGACCATTTTTCTGAGTTCCTTCTAATAACTTTTGTTAAAATAGAGCCCCTGCCTTTCCCAGTTTCATCAAGCCTAGAATCTCTCTGAAGTACTTTCAATTAGTTTCAAACTTATAGGAGAATTACAAGGATTGTATGTAGAGCTCCTGTATATCCTTCATCCAGATTTCTCAATTAACAATTCTCTTTTCCTCCCCTGTCTCACATAGTGGCTCACAAATGTGTGCACATGTGTACTTTTTTCCTGAACCATTTGAATTCTCAAGTTGCAGACAGGATGCCCCACTACTCCTTAATAGTTCAGTGTATATTTCCTAGAAACAAGGACACAATCTACAATACCACAGAACAGCCATCAAAATCAGGAAATTAACATTGATGCAATATTACCATTTAATCCATAGACTCCATTCTGTTTCCCCAGTTGTCCAATCATGTTTTATAAAAGAAATCCAGGATCACAGACTGCATTTATTTGTCATGTCTCTTTGGTCTCTTTCAATGCAGAATAATAACTCTTTCTTTGTCTATCATGACCTTGAAATTTTTGAAGAGTACTGGCTAATTTCTTTGTGGAATGTCCCTCATTTTGAGTTTATCTGATGTTTCCTCATGATTTATAATTTATACAGAAGTCGTGCTGTGTTCTTAGTAATTTATGTCAGGAGGCACAAAATATCAGTTTGTCCCATAACTTATGATATTCATTTTTGTTACTTAGTTTAGATGTTGTCTCTACCAAGTATCTCTATTTATTAGTAAGTAGTTAATAAATGTTGGGAGAAATGTTGAAACTGTATCAATAGCCTTTTCCTCATCTTTCACTTACTTATTTTTCCACCCATTAATGAATCTTGCCTGAATCATTTATTACTAAAATGGTTGACAAATGGTGATTTTTCTAACTCCATCATTTCTTCTGCCTTTATTAGTTGGCATTCTACTTTAAGAAAAAGCTTTCACTTCTCATGTATACATACATACATATATATATGTGGCTATGTAGATATCAGCATAGACTTGTGGATTCAATAGGTTATAAGCATTACTATCTTTTTTCTTTCTATTTTATATTGGAATAAATTTATATCTATAGAAAAATTTCACAAATAGTACAAATTTCCCATGTTCCTTCACCCCGCTTCCCCTAATGTTAACATCTTATATAATCCCAGAAGAGTTATCAAAACTAGCAAGTTAACATTGGTACAACACTATTTACTAATCTCCAGAGCATTGAATTTCACCAGTTTTTCCACTAATGTCCTTTTGTTCTTCCAGGATCCATCATTATTTATTTTAATGCTCAAATTGTCATTGATTTGGTCAGTAGGAGCCTCTTTAAGCCAATTCTTCACCCTTTTCACTTGCCCCTCTCATTTTTTGAGCACATCCTTCCTCTCTGGCACAAGCAAATATGCCAAGCTTATCTTGTGCTTTCATAACCCAGCTCTGGAGTCTTCTGTTTTCTCAAGGATCCCTTGTTCATTTGGTGGAGAATGCTATTTAGAAACCAGGTTCTGGGCATCAGGTGTGCTCATTGCTGCTCAGGTGTCATTGCTTCTAGGTCCTCTGGCTGAGGGAGCTAAGAAGATTATCTATGTATGTATAAACATTCACATAATATACACTTCACATGCATCTGTATCTATTTTTATACCTATTCGTGTATTAAAACCCATGAGTTTACGCTGATAACTCCAATTCTAATCTAACACCACAGGGTTTATTTTAGCCTCCTCCTTTCCATGTTGGTAACTACCCTCTACAACAGCAAGGAACTTGGCTCCCAATAAATATCCTCAGTATGTTTACTTATTTGCTCCATTTGCCTCAATGTAACTGAGGCAAGCCAAACCTTGGCGCTCCAACCTCACTGGCCACACCAAAGCCCAGTCCTCAGCTCCAAGAAAAAGGGAAGTGGAAGGGATAAAAATTAGCGTGAGTATCCTTGAGTCAACAAGTTCTATAACTTTCTGGGGCTCTTAAGCTGCTTTGTTCTTGCTTACCTCCCTTGCTGCTCTTCTGACTACTATCTTCCTCTTCCGATGCCTCACTACCTTACTTTCCAATTAGAATATTTTCCTACAAATGCTGATTGCAGATCAAGCAGAAGAAACTGCCTTGGTCATCCATGGGTAAGCCCAGTCTGCAGTGAGATTTTCTTTTTCTTCATTTTAACATTTACGTCTACTGATACCACTCAACCATCATCTTTATTCATAGTGCATATAATTTATCAGTGGAACTCCCAACAGCACTTCACATGCCACCCTAAAAGACTTATATAGTTCTTGGGTACAAAACTCAAGCTGTAGGGAAGAGGGTAAAAGAAACCACACATCTATGACATGTTTCTTTAAGTTGAAGGGAAAGTAAATGATAGCAGTAATAACCATACAACTGTGTAGTGCTTTACAGCTTCGAAATTAGATCACGGTATAGTGGATAGAGGTTGGGTCAGACCCAAGTTCAGATCCCAACTCCAATAAATTCTGTGACCTTGGGGAATGCTTCATATTCTCAACTTTAGTCTGTTCATCTATAAAGTGGGGATAACAATGCCTTCTACTCAGGGCTGTTGTGAGGATTAAATGGGATTGCATTTATAACGCACCCAGCACAGTGCCTACTTTACAGGCTTGCAGCCTGGTGGGGAAGAGAGAGAGTGAAAAGACTGTGGTACACAGCATTAAGGGATGGTGGTATGACTAGTTTGGTATGGGAATACAGAAGAGTACATAAATCAAACTGAAGGTCAGAATTTTCTCAGTTTGTATCTCCTACTTCATCCAAACCTCTCTCCCCTTCCCATCTTCTCTTCCTCACACAGACATGCTGGGCTCACTTCTGCCTTGTGCTTTTATTCTCTCACCCGAATCTGCTGCAGAACTTTCTCTCGAGCTTCCTCTGTTATTTCCTTTGTCTAAACCAGATTGTTCGTATTGTCTGTACTACAAAATTAGCATTTTGTTGCTGTCTTGAAATCTATATATTATAAATATGTAGGGCCAATCTCCCCAAATAGGTCTAAACCTTCAAATGGGCAGAGATCGTGTCTTAACCCCTGCAGCACCTAGCTCAGGACTTGACCCTTTATAAATACTCGATTATACTTGCTTTAGGGCCTAGAAAGCACCTCCTTATAATTCCATTCCGCAGGTCATTGTGCTGTACAGCCCTTTCTCCAGTAGTCAAGCAAAAAGATCTTGTCAAAACTCAGGGTAGTGTTTAGTGCCTGGAAGAAATCACAACCTTTTTTTTTTTTAAGTTGAATTCATTTGCATCTTATACTTAGAGCCCACTGAGCCTTCCACATAGTAAGTGCTCAACCAGTATTTGGTTGGATTGGATCATCTGTCCAAAGCTAATGAACCTTACCCATTCCC
Organism: Microcebus murinus; assembly: GCF_040939455.1. NCBI lineage: Eukaryota > Metazoa > Chordata > Mammalia > Primates > Cheirogaleidae > Microcebus > Microcebus murinus. Next base: position 20,110,576 of record NC_134121.1, on the reverse strand, counting down.
ATTGGGGTAACTTGTACTCTTCTGTGAAACACTGATGACTTATTTCCTAATGTCTTATGTGGTAGTGAATGCTGATGCAAAGTGGAAGATGGAAGAGGAAGGAAGGTCTCCCTGACTGTTTTATTTCTCATCCACTCTAGAGAACGATGTCAAAAGTAACCCAATAGACATTCTGCAAAATGTAGCTCTTTAGAGGTTTTTAAAGTGGAAATTTTTTTTATGCTCTATGATCATAATTAATTTATGATCTTACTCACTGGGTTGGCTCTGAAATAGGAAGGGGAAGTATCCATCTTCTAGGGGAATAGATGAGTAATTAAAGCAAAAACACTTCAGAGCTCTGGGCCCTGTTTTGGTTGGCACTGTTGTTTCAGAGATTAGAATCTCTCATAAGAAGACTGGTGGAATCTTTGCCTTCTGTTACATGTTCTCTTCCACTGCACCAGCCCCCATCTCATCTCCACTTTCCCAGCCCTCCATTCCCATCCCTTAGGAACAGAGTGTGGAGATTGATCAGCTAAGTGTGAATGGGTCACCGGCATGAAGATTCACCCCACACGTGGGCATGAGGGGAGCCCGGGGGGCAGCAGAAGTGGCATAAACATCATTCTTGTTCTCAGGGAGCTTATGATAACACACAGGCAACAGAAGAGTCTCCTTTCACCTTTGGTACTAACTTGAGCTTATTAGAGGTGACTGGCTGGAGGACTGTCTCAAGAAGGATTCCAGAATTAAAAGAAAGATCAGTGAAAAGGGGGGGTCGTTGTTAATTAGCACTGCCTGCTGTGGGCCCAGGATGGGAGAAGGTTGGCATGTTTCTTGAGTACATTATGTCCTTACGTTGCATAGTAAAATTAAAAAAAAAAAAAAAAGCATCAGGGAGTGACAGATGGTAGAAGTCCCAACTGAGAGATAGGCTTGGTATGAGTTCACATTGTGTGGGTGAGATGAGCCAAGCTAGGGTAAGTAGGGAGGTGGCCGGAGAGTGTGTTGGCCAGGGAGGCGTACAGGCAACGGCCCAGGAGGAGGTGGAGCCTTTGAGAGGCGACTCTGGCTGGAGTGTGGGGTCAGCTGTGGGGAAGAGGCGGGAGATTCGATGGAAAAGTGAGGGGAAGAGAGGTTGTGAGAAATAGGGGCGGTGACTGTGAAGCTTTCCAAGGTCAACTAATGAGATCCTTCCCCCCGCTTTCTGACCATCAACACGGACAAAGACCTAGCCTAGGTCTGAAGTTCTTTAAGGGCAGAGTGGCCACATCTGGATATAATAAACTTTCAGTAACAAAAGCTCTTGAGAAGAATGCCAGTTTTCTCCTATTCCTGCTCGTTCATGGTGTGTGTGTTTCTTGTCTTTTTCTCCCTGACTATTATATAAATACATTTTTAAAACACAGCTGGATTCCTGTATCCCTACATAGCAACCTGAAAAGATGCAAAATGTTAAGGGTGGTGGCTACTCCTCCCATTTTCACACCGCCCAGCTGTGTAAAGAGCAATTACTACAGCCCTTTTGGATTCTAACCGTTGGTGACTCAATGTGACTGAGACAAATTCAGGGATGTTTGAATGGGAAATGGGAGAAAAACATAACCATCATCCCCACCATGCCTGGGACAAGCCTGTAACTGCTCATACCCTCTCTTTTCCTAAGACTTTTTTACACCTCTGATTCTGGACATTCTAAGAAAATAAAAACACATTAAAGGAGAAGGAAAGAATTGGAATATTTTTTACAGACTCCCTTTGTTTGGTCATCTATCTTGGACACAGGTTCATAATGTCTAAATATTTTCTGACTTCATAAACTTTGTGTTTTAGGAAGTAAAGTGGTTAAAAGCATGAGGCTTAGAGCTAGGCTGCTTGGTTGTGGGTCCTGGCTCTCCCACTTTCTTGCTGTATGACTTTGGACAAGGCACTTAACTTTTCTCTACCTAACTCTTTGAAAATGAGGATAGGAGTAGTACCTACTTCAAAAGGTTATTGTGAGAAGTAAATAAAGTTGGATGAGATGGTGCTCATAAAATGATCACCTCTAATGACATTCCACATAATTTAGGGTCCATTTAGGACCCTAAATTATTATTTAGGGTTTCCATTTGCGGAAAAGGGAAATGGTCTAATATGGTAGTAGGACCAGTATGCCTACTTAAATGGTAGATTCTAGGCTCAGCTCTGCCACTAAATTGTGTGATAAACTTTCTAGGACTTAATTTTCTCATCTTTTAGAGGGGCTAGTAATATCCTGTCTTACTCAGAGAGTTTTAGGTCAAATGTGATAATGGTAAAAATTTATAAAACAACACATAAATGCCAAATGTTATTGCTGCTGTTATTGTAGGAGTGGTGGTGGTGGTGAATGATGATGATATTGATAAAAATGAATCCAGTTTTAAAAGCATTAGGCATGATTATTTGTGTCAGTAATTTATGTACATTGCAAAACACATTAGCTTTATCTTTCTTGAAGTAAACTAATATTTTAGGTTTTCTTTTTCCTAGGAACCTTGGAGAACTGATAGATCGGTTCGTGGCTGATTTCAAAGCCCAGGGGCCACCTAAGCCCAACACTGACGAAGGCGGTGCCGTGCTCCCCAGCTGTGCTGACCTTTTTGTCTACTACAAGAAGTGCATGGTGCAGTGCTCTCAGCTCAGTACGGGGGAGCCAATGATCGCTCTGACCACCATCTTCCAGAAGTACCTCCGAGAATACGCCTGGAAAATCCTCTCTGGCAACCTGCCCAAGTGAGTCCTGTTCTTCGTGGTCTGAGCAGTGAAGTTAGATCCAGATATACCTAAATATGGGAATCTTTAAGGAAATCCACTCTGAGGTTGTTTACTGAACTACTAAGAGCATCAGGGGAGGAAAGCACTGTTACTGAGTTCCCAAGGGTCTGCAACTATTTCCTCTCTAATGACATTCCACAGCTGATCAAGACCATTAGAGGAAATGCCCATACTGGCTGCCATTGTAGGTCAAATCTTACTGCAGTAGACTCAAGGGAATCAATCCTATTATATCTGTATCTAATTGACATGGATTCAACTATAGGTACTTGGCAAAAAAATATACAGTTATGGTAGAAATAACTATTAAGTAGCATAAGCAATTTCATTCAAGCCTCATTCAATGAGACTGTGCCTAATTAGACATGAGGAATGAATCTGCTCTTCTCTCAGGCTGGTTAGGTTCCCAAGTCTCTCTTATGGTATATGCACTTGCTGTGCTGGACAGAGCCTAATGTTTAAAGATGCCATAGGATTTGGGCAGAGGGCATTGCATAGCACAGCTCCTAATTTTGATGACTCTACTGTATTATTCTGGGACATTAGAATATTGTTGGATTGCTTATTACTTGAAATAAGTGGGTCACTCAACTAGGATTTTAGAGATGTTTTGGTTATATAGCAATTTTAACTGTAATAGAATATGACCTAAAGTAATGCTTCTAAATTTAGTATTTCCAAATCATCCCCAAAACAATTTTAACAGTTCTAGCATTAATTTCTGTCATTGTCACTAAAATATGTCATATATGGGAGTTTTACATTTTTCGGAAGAAAGAAGATAAAATCCTATGTTCTCTGGGAGATATGAAGTGACAGGTATGTTTTACTAATGAGAACTTCTTTGACTGTGATAAAAATTATTTAAAAATTTTTAATAACTTTTGCCCTGATTATATCAAGATAATATAAGTTTATTATAGCTTAGAAAACACAGACAAGCCCAAAGAAGAAAATAAAAATCATATGCAATCTCACTACCCAGAGAAAACTTCTTTAACTTCTTGGTATATAATTTTCCATTTTTTATTCATATATATACACATACATAATACGTATGATATATGTGCTTCTGTTTAACAAAATTGAGACTATTCTGCTTGTCATTTTATAACCTGGTACTTTCACTTAACATCATCCTTGACATTTTCCCATGTGTGTTAAGAGTCCCAACAGGAAATGAATGGCATACTCGGCTGGGATCTTGTCGGTAAAGAGACTATTTAAAGAAATGGGGGCAAGGTGAAAGGAACCTACAGAGGACTCTGAGGCATGCAAATACTAGTGGGTAATTGTTACTACCTTAGAACTCATTTGGGAGCTAGGGCTACCCTCAAAAATCCATAGTCATAAGAGGATGTGCAGTGCGTTTTGGTCTCTTGAAGCAATTAGGGCCTTGGGCAGGAACCATGTGTTAACATTCACTTATGTCCTCCTCCACAAGCACACATATAAATTCCCATGCAGACTTTTCTTAACTGAGAATAACAGTTGTGGAGCTAGCTTTTGTGCTACAGTCGATCCTAAATGAGTTCCACATATCAGGAAATTCCAAGCTAAAGAGAGAGGCGGCTCAGCAGCCTTCTCTGCGAGTATCAGATCATAGTCAATGTAACTAATTACTGGCTGACTCTTGGAATCACCCCTTCCTATTTCTGATGGTGAGAGGATCTAAACAGAGGGTAGTCAAGGTGAGGTCAAAAGGAAAAGAATTCATTGTATATGGTTTAATTTGGGCCATGTCCAGCCTTTCCTTCCCCCTTTTCTTTGTCTTAAAATGTGCAGTTTCCAGTTCAGGAAGCAAATTAGAAGTTCTAGCCTGACTAGTTCCTGTTCCTTTTCCTTAGAACCACAACCAGCAGTGGAGGGCTGACCATCAGCAGCCTCCTCAAGGAAAAGGAGGGCTCAGAAGTAGCCAAGTTCACCCTAGAGGAGCTCTGCCTCATCTGCAGCATCCTGAGCACAGCAGAGTACTGTCTGGCCACCACCCAGCAGGTGAGCTGTCCCGGCTGCCCCCTCACCACCTCCTTTCCCTGAACTATCTGAGCCACATAGCTCAGTAAGTAAGAGTATAAGCACCTAACTAGGCCACATACAACCTTGGGTAGACCAGTTGGCCTCCCACTGAGGAAAACTCACTGTCCAGCCAGAAGACTACCCAGGCAGCTGTCTTACAGAAGGGCCTTGTTAAAAGGAGACGGGGCAAGAAAGTATGACTGGTCTCCTCCCTGGAGTTGTGTAAGCCACTCAGAGAGGGCATGACCTCTTGAAAGTAGGTCAGTAGCACTGTCTCCCATATGAGAAAAGCAGTAAGAAACTAGATGGTACTGGGACCCAGCCTCTGGTGGCAGTGAGTCACTGGCAGTTATTCCATTCTCAGATGTGTTACTAAGCTAAGCAAAATCCTTTGGGCTTTTATGTGTCTCCTATTTACGTGGCATTCTTAATCTGCCCAAACAAACAACCATTGTTTGGGATGCTGACGTTCAGAAGCTGGGAAGCAGGAAGGAATGATGCCTCTCCTAGAGCCCCCCAAATGGCAATAGTTTGGCAAACTGATTTAGCAGAAGGAAGACCCAGAATAACTTTCCATTCAGCCTTAGACATGGGATTAAAAGTTCCTTTTCACATTTGGTCTGGGAGTCACCTAAGGTCAGGAGGAAGAAAATAATTTGGGACAGTTCAGCTCTTCCACCCTCTTTGTGTTTATTATTTACACACTTTTAGATCATAGGAAGACAATCATAAATGATAGTTCAGACAGTACAACTTGGAGCTTTTGTGAGTCGGGGCGAGAATATAGGAGGCTGCTGCATAGGAAGTTTGCCTGCAAGAGCTCCACAGCTGAGGCCAAGCCAGCCAGAGGCGGAGACAGCAGCATGCTCTCCTTGGGGATCTGGTCACTTTGAGTTTTATGTAAAGGTTTGACCTTGGAGTTAGAGGCAGTAATCCAGTTAGCCCCAAGGACCCCCCAGGGCAGGACAGCAATATCTTTGAGGACCTCCAAGGCAGGGGTCCCAGAGTACTTTGATGAAGAATCATTGTTTAACTGTGTGTGTGTGTGTGTGTGCGGGCACGCAGAAAGACAAAGATACATACAAACATGGTATTTTAAAAGTAAAATAACCATAGCCCCCCCCAAAATAAAAATAATCGCTCTTAATCACCCTCAGATAATCATAATAGCAATTGAGAGTATTTTTTTCCAATTGTTTTTCATAAACATAGTTCTGTGTGTTATAATCTTAATTGACTTTTATATCCTTTTATTGTTATTAGTGTCATAGCATTAGCTTTTTTTCTGTTGCTAAATGTCTATTAAATCATTGTTTATAGCCATATAATATTCCATTAAGGGACTATATCAGAAATTATTTAGCAGCAATCCTGGTAATTTTTTATGCTGCTTCAAATTTTTGGTTTTATAAATAATCCTACAAAATATGTCTTTTTGAATATAGCATCTTAAATGGTTTGCATTATTTTTCTAGAATAGATTCTTTAGAAATTCTGGAAGTATTTGTGGGTACTTTTATTTAGTGAAAATTATTTTTATTGATTATAAAAGTAAATACATGCTTAGCACCTATATTGTGATCTCTAAGTACCATTTTCCACTAAAAAGAACCAGAGATTCCTGGAGAAATGATTAATTCCAGATCTAGGTCAGGAAATGTACAAGATGAACATAGAACATCATGTCATACAAAAAGCAAGAAAAACATCAAAGACATTGTGTCATCTCAAAAGACTCAGAAACGATAGTGGGTTGAATTGTGCCCTCCCCTTAAATATTTCCAAGTCCTAGGCCCTAGTACCTACAAATGTGACCTTATTTGGAAATAAGGTCTTTGCAAATGTAATTAAGTATCTCAAGATGAGGTCATCCTGGGCTTTGGATGGCCCTTATCTAATGACTGTTGTCCTTAGAAAAGAGAAAAAAATTTAATACACAAAGGGAAGAGTGCCACGTGAAGATAGAGGCAGAGACTGGAGTGACACTACAAGGCAAGCAACATCAGAGATTGTCAGAAAACACCAGAAGCTAGAAGAGAGGCATGGCACAATTTCTTTCTCAGAACCTCCGGAAGCAACCAACCCTGCCCATACCTTGAGTTCAGACTTCTAGCTTCCAGAACTATGAGAGAATAAATTTCTATTCTTTTAAACCACCAAGTTTGTGATAATTTGTTATAGCAGCCCTAAGAAACTAATGTAGGAGCCAACCTGAATAAACTCTACTGGTCAGATATAGTACATATAAACATTACTTGATATCCAGGAGAATATTAACTACAATGGATTGAAAACATGAAATATGTTTAAATCCATTTTGTTGTAAATATTTTTCTTAATTCATTTATTGCCTTTGAAGATGCTGAGGAGCAACTGATATGAATTACAACTGGTAAATGAAAGTTCTTACCTTGCCTTTCCTATGTGATATGTACCGCAGGATAACCAGATCATTTGCAGTGGGAAGTGTGTGTTTATAGCAGAAGTTTAGTTAATAAGTGAAGAAGAAAAGAAAATTAGAATATCTAATGGAATAATAGATCTGGGTTTTGAGCATCAATGGCTGCTGACATCACAAAAGGAGAGACAAGTAAATAGTATGTATCTCCTGATAGAAGCACATAGCACCATCAATGAAGTACTTTTTTGGAAAAAGAACCTGAATCAGATTAGGCTTCTATATCTACCTACCAATTTACAGGAAATGCAAGGGACAGAGGAAAATGCCAATTAATACCTGTGGATGCAATCAGCAAAATCCAAACTGTGGGAAGATCTACAGGGGCAAAGAACCTATTAATAGTTTCGGGTTTTTTGGTTCCTTTTTTTGTTTGTTTGTTGAGACAGGGTCTCGCTCTGTTCCCCCAGGTAGAGTGCGGTGGCATCATCATACTACAACCTCAAATTCCTGGGCTCAAGTGACCTTCCTGCCTCAGCCTCCCGAGTAGCTGGGACTACAGGGGTGCGCCATGACGCACGGCTAATTTTTTCTTTTTTTAGTAGACTCAGGGTCTCACTCTTGTTAAGGCTGGTCTCAAACTCCAGAGCTCAAGTAATCCTCCTGCCTTGGCCTCCCAGAGTGCTAGGATTTTAGGTGTGCGCTACCGCACCTGGCTTAAGAACTTAATTTCTTTAAGAAAAAATTGTAGAGGAGCAAAGAGAAATAGAGAAAGAAACCAAAGAGACTTAAGAATCTGAGCAACAAAGAATTGAAAAATAAAATTTAAAAACCAGTGTCAGTAATATATCAATATTGGCTCATTAATTGTAACAAATATGTCACATTGTTAATAATAATGTGAGAAAATGGGTATGTAGTATATGGGAACTATCTGAACTATCTTTGCAATTTTCTATAAATCTAAAACTGTCCTGAAAAATATAGTTTATATTTTTAAAGTACTATTTATAATAGCAATTTAAAACATCATGCTATAGTTTGAATGTGTCTCCCAAAGGTCATTTGTTGGAAACTTAATCCTCAATGCAACAGTGTTGAAAGGTGGGACCTTTAAGAGGTGATTAGGTCATGAGGGCAAAGCCCTCATGAATGGTTAATGCCATTATCTCAGGAATGGGTTAGTCATCACAGGAATGGGTTCTGATATAAGAATCAGTTGGCCCCCTTCTTGTCTCTTTTGCCCTCCCTCACTCTCTTGCCTTCTGCCATGGGAAGACATAGTAAAAAGGCCCTCACCAGATGCTGGCGCCTTGATATTAGACTTCCTAGCCTCCAGAACTATGAGAAACAAATTTATTTTCTTTATAAATTACCCAGTCTGTGGTATTCTGTTATAACAACACAAAACGAGCTAAAATGCATCAGGTTTCTAATAATAAATCCAAAGAAGGACACTGCTATGGTTTGAATATGGTTTATCCCCACCAAATCTCATACTGAGGCTTGGTCACCAATGTGGCAGTGTTGGGAGGTGGTGACTTTAAGAGGTGATTAGGTTGTTAAGATGGATTAATGTTTTCTTGCAAGACTGGATAAGTTATCTTGGAAATGGATTAGTTTTCATGGAACTGGATTAGTTACTGCAAAAGCAGGTTGTTATAAAGTGACACTGCCTCTTATGTTTGCTGTTTTCACACATTCTCGGTTATCCTTCCATTTCTCCACCATTTTTAATGCATTGTGAAGCCCTAATCAGAAGCCACCAGATGTGGTTACCTAGTCTTGACCTTTCCAGCCTACAGAACTATGAGCCAAATAAACTATTTTAGCAACAGTTATAGCAACACAAAACAGAGCTAAAATAGACATGCAAGACCTCTACTTTGAAGATACAAAATGTTGCTGAGTGAAATTAAAGACATGAATAAATGAAGCGGTATACCATGTTCATGGATTGAAAGGCTTTGTTGTTATGATGTCCATTTTCTATAAAATGATAGATTCAACACAATCCCTTACCAAAATTCCAACAGGCTATTTTGAAGAAAGACGTAAGAAAAATTTACAGAGAAATGTAAAGGATCCAGTAACCAAACAATTTTGAAAAAGAAGAAAAAAGTTGAGTGACTTAAACTACCTGATTTAAAAACTTACCATAAAGCTATGGTAATTAATACAGTGTTGCACTAGTGTAATCATAGGCAAGTAAATTAGTGAAACAGAATAGGGAATCTAGAAATAGACTCACATGTATATGGTTAATTGACTTTCCACAAAGATGCCAAGTCAATTAAATAGAGAAAAGAAAACCATTTTAATGATCATGGTGGTAACAGTAGATTATACATATTAACAACCTCAACCCCTGCCTCTTACCATATCCAAAAATTCAAGATGCATCATAGACTGAAATATAAAGCCTAGAACCACAAAGCTTCCAGAAGAAAAACATAGATCTTCACAACCTTGAGTAGGCAAAGATTCCTTGGTCAGTGTATAAAAAGTACCACTCACACACACACACACACACAAAATTAAATAAATTGGACTTCATCAAAAGTAAAATATTCTGCTTATCAAAAGACTACATTAAGAAAATAGATAAGCCACAGACTGGGAAAAAAAACTTGCATCACATATAACTGATAAGGATTTGTACCCAGTATATATAAATAACTCCTAATAATTCTAAAATGGCAAACTACAATTTAAAATGGGCGAAAGACTTGAAAAGACATTTCACAAAAGAAGATACACAAATGTTCACTAAGCAAAGGAAAAGATGCTCAATATTATTAGTCATCAGGGAAATGCAAATTAAAACTGAGAGCCATAGCTATTAGAATGACTATAAACTCAAAAAGAATAACACCATCAATATTGACAGGGACATAGGCCAGGGGTGTAATCCTAGCACTCTGGGATCGTTTGAGCTCAAGAGTTTGAGGCCAGCCTGAGCAAGAGCAAGACCCCATCTCTACTAAAAATAGAAAGAAATTAGCTGGACAACTAAAAATATATAAGAAAAAGTTAGCCGGGCATGGTGGTGCATGCCTGTGGTCCCAGCTACTCAGGAGGCTGAGGTAGAAGGATCACTTGAGCCCAGGAGTTTGAGGTTGCTGTGAGCCAGGCTGATATCATGGCACTCTAGCCCAGGCAACAGAGTGAGACTCTGTCTCTAAATAAATAAATATTAACAAGGATATAGAACAACTGGAATTATTATATACATTGGTGACAGGAACATGAAATAGTATAACCATTTTGGAAATGGAAAGCAGTTTGGCTGTTTCTTATAAAACCTTATGACCCAGGAATTCCATTCCCAGATATTTCCCCAAGATGAATAAAAGCATAACCACAAAGAGACACATACAGGGATGTTTATAGTAGCCCCATTCAGAACAGCCCCAAATTGGAAGCAATCTAAATGTCCCTCAACAGGTGAATGGATAAACAAGTTGTGGTATATCCATACAATGGACTGCTACTCAGTCGGAGACTGAACTACTGACATACGCAGCAACATGAGTGAATCTAAAAAATATTATGTTAAACAGAAGAAGCCAAACATCAAAGAGTGCATACTATATGATTGCATTTATAGTGCTCCCCCCTTACCCATGGAGGATACATTCCAAGAACCCCAGTGGATGCCTGAAATTACAGGCTAGTACAGAATCCTGCATATAGTACACTGTGTTTTTTCCTATACAATAACAAGGGCATAGTGTATACAGTATGGATAGATGGACATATTTCTGGAATTTTCTATTTAGTATTTTCATGGTTGATCATGGGTAAGTGCAACCTTGGAAAGCAAAACCATGGATAAGGGACTACCGTATATAACATTCAAATATTGTACAGGCAAAACTGATCTGTGGCGATAGAAATCAGATAGTGGGGATGAGGATAGGGTTGATTGGAAAGGGGAAAAAGAACATGAGGAAACTTTCTAGAGGGAGGGAAATGTTCTCTATCTTGTTATTATTGGTAATTACATAGGTGTATATGATGGTCAAAACTCATCCAACTAAACACTAAAGATTTCTACATTTTGAATATGTTAATTATATTTCATTTTTGTAAAAAAGACTTAAGAGACATATCAACCAATTGCCATATATGATCTTTATTTGGATCCTAATTAAAACAAAGTATTTAAAAAATCGTAAGACAGGCCAGGCACAGTGGCTCACACCTATAATCCCAACACTTTGGGGGGCCAAAGCAGGAGGAGCACTTGAGCCCAGGAGCTCAAGACCAGCCTGGGCAACATAACAAGACACTGTGTCTACAAAAAATTTAAAAATTAGCTAGGTGTGGTAGCACATGCCTGTAGTCCCAGCTACTCAGGAGGCTGAGGCAGGAGGATCGCTTGAGCCCCGAAGTTTGAGGTTGCTGTGAGCTATGATGACACCACTGCACTCTAGCCCAAGTGAGGCCTGTCTCAAAAAAAGAAAAAAAATTGTAAGACAATGAGGGAAATATGATCACTGACTAGATATGTGATGATTGATGTTAAAGAATTATTGTTCATTTTTGTAGGTCTAATAATGGTATGGTTATGATTTTTTAGGAGTACCTATCTTTTAGAGATACATATGAAAATGTACAGATGAAATGATAGAATGTCTAGGATTTGCTTCAAAATAATTCAAGATGTGGCAGAGTAGGTGAGACTGTAAATGAAACAAGACTTGCTATGTAATGGCAATTGATGACACTGGCTTGGTACATTGTACTGTATTTTTGTAAATGTGTGAAATTTTCCTGTTAAATATAATAGTATAAGTTATATACACTCCTAAAAAGTTTCAAATATTACAGAAACATACACCTAAAGGATGAAAGTTACCCATAATCTCACACCTTCAAAACCCACTACTAACCACTGTTAAAAATGTGTATCCTTCCAAACATTTTTTTTTTATCTTTTTAAATAAAAATGGGCCCATACTCTATATACCGTTCTACAACAAAGCAACATTGTTCTGTTTTACCTAAATCACGGGCATCTTTCCATGTCACTATTACCTCAGCATTTTTAACACCTGCATGGGGTGTTCCATTCATTCTTTTCTTCTTTCAAGAGATCTTTATTAAGCACTTATTAAGTACGAGGCTAATTAACAGTGTTAATTAACAGTGGTGAATGGAGTAGACAAGTTGCTTTCTGGCATGGAACTTAGAACTAATAGGGAAGCCAGATAATAAACAAGCCAGCCAAGATGTAACTTCATGTTTGAGGTGTGAGGAAGGAACAGGTGTGGCCATGTTAGAATGAGGGAGTTGCCCACTGAAGGAGAGTGGCCAAAAAGGGCCTCTGAGGAGGTGACACTGAAGCCGAGACCTGAGTGCTGCGAAGGAGACAACCGAGGCAGGAGCCGGGAAGGGCTGGGACGTGAGGGAGCTGGCTGGGAGGGTGAGTGGGACGCACTTCAGGGAGAGGAAGTAGGAAGTGTGAAGGATGAAGGTCCTGAGGGAGGAGGACCCTGGTGTGTCCCAGAAACGTAAGAGGCCAGTGTCACCAAACCCTAGCAGGCAAAGTAGAAAGTAGGAAGATGGGGCCAGAGAGCTAGACAGGACCCAGATCATGGTTAGAAAGTCTGGATTTTATTTTCAGTGTCATGGGAAAAGGCCTCTCAAGAGTTTGAGCATTATGAGCCTGTGCCATAATTTGTTTCATCAATCGTTTGTAGACACACATGGACATTGTTTCCAGTTTTTCAATAATGCAAAACAGCACTAGAATGTGAGCTTTGTGAGAACAGGATCTTACCTGTTTTGTTCACTGAACAACTCCCTTACTCTGTTACACAGCCAGGCGCAAAGTAGGCTTTCGGTAAATAGTGGTTGAATTGATGAATGCTGCATGGAGTATTCATATATCTTTGTACGTTATTATTTCATTGAAATGTATTTCTAGATGTGAATTGGTGATTTAAAGAGTACGTATATTTAAATCTTTGGTGTTTCAATAAATTGCCTTCTAAAAAAGTTACACAATTTACACACCCCTAAGAGCATTTTAAAAATTTAAGACAAAACATTAGTTATTCTTAGAGTTTGCATAATAGGTTTAAGAGTGATGATGAATCAATTAGCAGGGATGTTTTTGGGTATTTATAATTTCTGGTCCAATGGTATTTTTCTTTGAGGCTGTAGGAGCACATTGAGTGTTTCTATCCTAAACCGTAGGCTAATGAAAGCAGGGACCACATTCATTTTGTTTACCTCTGTATCTCCAACACCTCAGCAAGGTGCTGGGTCTATAGCTTTATAGCACTCAATAGTTTAGCTGGTTTTACTGCCCCTTACACCAAAGATTTCCAGTGTTAATGGGCAAGTCTGCAGTTCGTGGTGCAGAGAATATCTTAAAATCAGGGTCTTTTCAAAATTAATGACATGAATTATAAATGTGTCAAGAAACACCTATAGCACAGTGCTAAAGGATACAGGTTGAAGGAAGTTTGACTCCTGGCCCTATCACTGACTGTCTTGGGTAGGCTCATCCTCCATTTTCTCATCCATAAAATGAGGATAATAATAGAATCTTCCCCGTAGGGTTGTGAGAATTAAATGAGTCAATACATGAAACATGTCTAGAATTATGCCTGAATCACCAAACTCAGTACAGGTTAACTATTGCTATTATGGTACTCTTTTGAATAATCATTAAGCCTGTTTCTGTTTCATTTTCTAACAGCTCGAGGAAAAACTCAAAGAAAAAGTTGATGTAAGTCTGATTGAACGAATCAATCTGACTGGAGAAATGGACACCTTCAGCACGTATGTACCTTGCGTGTATTTGCTCAAGGCCTGCCCTTTCTCCTTTACCAAGTGGCATGTCTCAGGCTGTTGGCTTTAGTCACTGCAGAACCTAAGAGGTTTCCAGGGCTTTCTGTTGGGTCTGAATTATTCTCCAGTAGCCCCTAAGAAGCAGCATTAGAATTAGTGCAGCTGCCTTCCATTCTGCCTCCTCAGATGCAATCATGCTTTTGGCTTATAGCATCTTTATTGTTGCACTATCTAGAATAACTGAAGAGAAGACATTCTCCCTTGTCCATGTCTGATCTGCCCCCACCTAAATCCACGGAGGGCCAGGCCCACCTCCAGTGTTTCAGAATATGAAGTGTAAATGGCCTGGTTTTAACCATTGGGGATGTAAGAGTGTGTATGTGCACGTGCATGTGTGTGTGTGTGTGTGTGTTTGAGGGGTGAGGGATGTCTGACCAAGAAGTTCAAACAATAAAGCCTTCTTGGAATATTTCTTTCCCTGTTACTACCTTGTAATATTTTTGTTGCTGTCAGTTTCCGTTCCACTGCTATTAAATGAAATAGGCATGGGCCAAGCTTCAGCTGTGATATCAACCACTTATTGAGGAAAAATCGAAATTCTCTTCTAGTTTATTTCTTCCCCTTTGCTTAACTTTTTTTCCCCTTCAGTTCTGAATTAAATGTTTTTTGGAAATAGGTACTTTTGGAGGATGATGTGAAGAGGGGTTCTTGGGGTGGCGATCAGTGAGACTAGCCATGGAATTTTGTGTCCTGATGAGATGGGGCACACCCAGATAAGACCAGGACATGAGGAAAGAGCCACACTTCTCCTCCACTGTCATTAATTAAAGCTTGAGCTTTTCTGATGAAATGATGAACCTAATTTTTACAGGGGGCCTAAAACATTTATAAGGGGCTGTGTCAGTCATTTAAACAGTCATTTTTGTAAGTCGTGACCACAGTATGTTGTTTGATCTGCAGTGTCATCTCCAGCAGCATTCAGCTGTTGGTGCAGGATCTGGATGCTGCCTGCGACCCTGCCCTGACTGCCATGAGCAAGGTAAAGTGTTGAGAAACGGCTCCTTACTAGGCTTCCAAGCGTGGCCCTAGATGGTTTCTATGGGCCCTCGCCTGTGGCTTCTTCAGGCTCTTCCGTATCAGCGGAGAGGAGAATGGAAAGACCTCGTGGGGTCCCTAAAGCACTCAGTTTATCTTGTACCTGAGGTCAATTGCTTGTCCTTTCAGAATGAGACTGGGAGAAAATGTATTTGCTGAGTCTAAAGGAGATGTCTTTGATTAGCATCTGACACATGCTAAAAACCTTAGTGTGGTCTCGCCAGAATGGATGTTTTTGTTAGCGCTTAAGGCTGTAACTTCTGACTCATTCTTCATTCTTGCCCACTGAGAGGTTTTTCCGACTCTTGCTGAGCTCTGGTGCCAATGCAAGATGATTTGATCAGGTTGTGGACTCCGGTTTTCTAATATCGTGGTGGCCCATCAGTCAGCCCTTGGCCCTCAAGTCCCCTCCTTTGGCACTTACCAGGTACTATCTTGTGTTGCTATTTTTGGATTTTATGTGCCTGTGCCTTTTCTTCCCAAAAGAATGTATTATAAATTCCTTAAGTGTATGGACCATGTCCTATACTGCTCTTTATCTCTCATAGTGTCTTAAATGTAGAAGACTGTCATGTATGTTAATTTAGCTAGAAAGGGGCAATTCTTTATTGATTTCTAAGACTGAATGACATGAAGCTGCCCACCCTAGAACCTTCCAGAGCAGGGGTTGGCAAACTATAGCCTGTGGACCAAATCTGGCCCACTGCCTGTTTTTGTAAATAAAGTTTTATCAGAACACAACCATGTTCATTCATTTACATATTATCTATGGCTGCTTTTGTGCTACAGTGGGGAACTAAGTAATTGAGGCCATATAGCCTACCGAGCTTAAAAAAATAGGAAAATATTTACTATCTGGCCCTTTACAGAGAAAGTTTGCCAACACCTATTCTAGAGTCATAGGCTCTTGTAGCATTCTTGCAGATTCTGGAGAAAGAACTTCTCTGGGGCGTCCTAACCAATATCAGAGGGCAGTGGAAAGAACGCTGACTTTGGAGTAAGACAGAGCTACTTCTTCCAGTTTCTCCTTTGGGGGTGTTGAGCAAATGACTTAACCTGTCTGGGTCCAAGTTACATCATCAGGGCCCACGTATCTCCTGTGAAATGTGGATATCTGCCTCTTGGAGTCGTTGTGAGGGTGGAACATGAAGAAAGTGACTGGTCTGATGCCAGTCACATAACAAGTGCTCAATAAATAAATCTTTTTCCCTCTTGTCAGGAGAAGTGGCTGTGTCACAAGGTTGTGCAAGCAGACATTTGGTCTGAATTTGGTTTTGCAGTAGATTGTAAATATTTAACAAAAATAGAATTAAAACCAAAACTTAGGCTTTGGGGTCTTATGAATTGGAGTGGGAAGTCCTGAAATAGCTGATGTCACAATTTTCTATTCAAAAGGCTGATCCTTTCACCAATCAGATGCTGACAGACATTTCTAGTATTCCCAGCATTTATAGGCAGAACACTGCAAGCAGGCAAATCAAGGCTAATCCATTTTCTTAGAGGAACATGGCTCTGAGGATTCATTTTGCAGGCTCTGATTATCCCCTCGCTGCTGGTAAGCATTCTCTACATCCTGAATGTGATCTGTTCCAGCTGCCATCTCTCCTGAACTGCCACACACTTTAGATTGGAATGCAGCTGGCAAAAGAATTTTTACATTTACTGAAGGAAGAATGGAATTTTTTTTTTTTCAATAAAATAACAGTTGGAGAGGGTTTAACACTCCAGGTGTTGCTTATATGAACCGCTGGTTCATTAGGTGGACTTCTCTCATACCTCCCCCTACCCCACCCCACCATCCATTTCTCCCCCAGACCCATACCAGCAAATATTAACAGAGACCATAACTCCAGAATCTTTTGTTTATATCATAAGAAAACCACAGACTTGGGAACACAGCAGCTGGGAGGCCATTACTTTTGTCTGAGTCTTCTGGAGTTCTAGCAAAATGAAATCCATGTGATGGAAATAAACAAGCCAAGTGGTCACAAATTGATTCAACATATGCTCTCTGTTATTTGTGCCTGCATCCTGTTTTGTGTAGTTTCTTCTAGGATAATGAGTATTTCTGTCTCTGATTCTATCATTTTTGCCACTAGTTGAACAGTTCAATTTAGACTCTACCCAGCACAGTGCTGGGAGTTGCAAGGCTTGGAAAGGTGTAGACCATTTATGCCAAGGCGTTTAGATTCCAGTAGGTGAGGGGCAAGAGATGTGTGAGATGAGAGGAATGCCCAGATACCTATAATGTAAGGTATGAGGAAATCAGTACTGTAAGAAAAGTATATAATATACCCTCTTTAAAAGAGGCGAGAGTTCAAATCTAGGGGAGGGGGAAGGAAAGCCTTCATAAGGAAATGGCATTTGAAATAGACCAGGGCAGAGTTTTAAATGAATTTGTGATTGGGAGGGCATTTCAAACAGGGTGACAATGTGAGCAAAGGTTTGTGAAGTTAGAAAAGTTCAGAGTTATGTTGAAATCGCCAATGTCATTCAACATCTTAGGAATTCCATAGGCTACTCCATTTGGACTGACATAGTCAAGATTGGAAACAAAGCTGTCCCCAAGGAGTTTCTACTCAGCTGGAGAGAAAACAGAATAATCAGTGCTTTAAATAAATGTATTTTATACATGATAAGAAGAATGAGTGTTGGGCTTGCCAAGAGGGACTGAGCCAGGCAATTGGTTATATCATTCTCCTGGAGGAGATCCCATTCTCATTGGAAGTACCCCATGGCCTCCTCCTTGGTTGGCATGTAGGGCTTTCATAATTGTCCCTTCACTACATTGCTAGCTCAGTTTCTGCCACACCCTATACTCCAGCCTCAGAGCCATTTTCGCTTCCCTGGATGTACATCGCTCTTTTGTGACTTCCATGCCTTTTCTCATTTTATTTTTTCTTCCCACTATTGTCTACCCAATGAGCATATCCTTTAAGATCCAGTTCAGGCCAGGTATGGTGGCTCATGCCTGTAATCCTAGCACTCTGGGAGACCTAGGCAGGAGGCTTGCTTGAGCTCAGGAGTTTGAGACCAGCCTGAGCAAGAGACCCTGTCTCTACTAAAAATAGAAAAAAATAGCCAGGCATGATGTAATGTGCTTGTAGTCTCAGCTACGTAGGAGGCTAAGGCAGGAGGATCGCTTGAACCCAGGAGTTTGAGGTTGCTGTGAGGTAGGCTGACACCATGGCACTCTAGCCTGGGTGACAGAGCGAGACTCTGTCTCCTAAAAAAAAAGATCCACTTCAAATGTCTGCCCATCTTTTTAAAAATTGAGGTATAATTTGCATACCACAAAATTAACCCTTTCTAAGTGTACACTTTAGTGGTTGTCAGTGTATTCACAAGGTTGTGCAGCCACCACCACAGTCTAATTCTGGAACATCTTTATCACCCCAAAAAGAAACTCTAATACTTATATTAGCAGTCATTCCCCACTCCCTTGACAACCATTAATCTACTTTCTGTCTCTAGGGATTTGCCTATTCTGCACATTCACATATCATACAATATGTGGCCTTTGGGGCCTGGCTTCCTTCACTTTGCATAGTATTTTCAAGGTTCATCCATGAATATCACATATCAGTACTTCATACCTTTTTATGGCTGGATAATATTCCATTACATGGATATACCACATTTTGTTTATCCATTCATCAGTTGATGGATGTTTGAGTTATTTCCATTTTTTAACTATTTTGAATAATGCTATGTACATTTGTGTATAATTTTTGGGTGGACATGTGTTTTCAGTTCTCTTCAGTATATACCTAGGAATGGAACTGCTGAGTCATGTGGTAACTTTAAATTTCACATTTTGAGGAAATGCCAAACCGTTTTCCAGAGTGACTGTGCCATTCATTTTACATTCTCACCAGCAAAGTATGAGCATTCTCATTTCTCCACATCTTCACCAACATGTATTTTCCATTTTTTTAAATTATAGCCACTCCTGTGAGAATGAAGTGGTATCTCATTGTGGTTTCAATTTGCATTTCCCTGATGACTAAGATCTTAAGCATCTTTTCATGTGTTCATTGGCAATTTGTATATCTTCTTTGAAGAAATGCCAATTAAATTCTTTGCCTATGTTAAAATTAGGTTATTTGTCTTTCTGTTGTTGAGTTGTAAAAGTTCTTTTCAAAGTCTGCATACTAGACTCCTTGTCAGATATGAGATTCACAAGTATTTTCTGTGGGTTGTCTTTTCACTTTCTTGATAATGTCCTTTGATTTTCTGTACTCAGATTTATATATATATATATATATATATATATTTGTGTGTGTGTGTGTGTGTGCTTGTGCTTTTGGTATCATGTCTGAGATACCTTACCTAGTCCAAAATCATAAAGATTTACTCTGTGCTTTCTGCTATGAGTTTTATAGTTTTATACTCTTAGCTCTTACATTTAAGTCATCAATCCATTTTGAATTAATTTTGTATATGGTATGAGGTTAGGATTCAACTCCATTTTTTTTTTCTTTTTTTTTTTTCTTTTTTTTTTTTCTTTTTTTTTGCCCCGTTTAAACAGTTTGAACAACTCCATTTTTTTACATGTAGATATTCAGCTTCCCTAGCATCGTTTGTTAAAAAGACTATTCTTTTCCCACTAGATGGGCTGGACACCCTTGCCAAAAATCAGTTAACCATTGATGTATGGGTTGTTTCTGGACTCTCACTCTATTCCATTGATCTATATGTATCTGTCCTTAGGCCAGTACCACACTGTTTTGATTCTTGTAGATTTGTAGTAATCTTTGAAATGAGGAAGTATGAGTCTTCCAACTTTATTCTTTTTCAGCATTGCTTTGGCTATTGTGGATTCCTTGCAGTGTCACAATTTCTTCCCTCAGTCAGAGCATTCCTCTTTCTCCCTCAAAACACCACAGTACCAGGCCAGGCATTGTAGCTCATGTCTGTAATTATAGCACTCTGGGAGGCTGAGGCAGGAGGATCACTTGAGGTCAGAAGTTCAAGACCAGCCTAAGCAAGAGTGAGACCCCATCACTACCAAAAATAGAAATTATCCAGGCTTGGTGGTGCACACCTGTATACCCAGCTACTCAGGAGGCTGAGCCAGGAGGATCGCTTGACCCCAGAAGTTTGAGGTTGCAGTGAGCTGTGATGATACCAGTGCTCTCTACCCGGGGCAACAGAGCAAGCCTCTGTCTCAACGACAACAGCAATAACAACAATAACAAAGCACCACAGTACCTAGACTGCATCTCTACTTTGTTAACAATTATTTTTATATCTTTGTCTTCCCTGTTAAACTTTGAACAACTTGTGGACTGTGTCCTACTCATTTTTCAATGCCCATAGCATAGTGAAGTACTTGCTAAACAGTAGTACTACCTGAATGACTTTGAAAGTAAAAAAGGCAGAAAGAAGAAAGAACTAAAGTATTGCAGATCTCCATTTGACCAAAGAATGGTAAAAAAAAAAAAAAAAAAAAAAGACATAGATAACATTACTAGGCAGTTTTGGCTTGGTGGAGCTGGTAGACTAAGAGTAAGAGACTTGGACATCTTTGTAGGAGATGGTGGGGTCAAAGAATCCCTCAATCTTTAAAAACATAACAAGCGCTATTGAGGATGATGCAGTGCTCCTTGGTGGTACTTAATAGTAGGGCTTCTATGTCAGCAAGTAGCATCCTGGCACTGATTGGAGAAAGGTCAGAATTAAGAAATGCCCACATGCAGCTATTAGCTCCCATGGGTGTGGACAAGAGCCCCACTGCTAGATAAAGAGAGAAAAATACAAAGTGGCAAAGTTTGATTAAAAAAAAAAACATATACAGGAACAACCTTAAATAGACCAGGCCCAAGTAGAGGAAGCAAAATATGATGAAAGTGTAGTGGTCTATCTGAAACTGTAACTTTGAGATTACAGTGGTGTTGCTGATAAGTTATGTCAGAATTACCTTTCAGACCACTCTCCCTTCCCTTGTTGCATTATTTTCTTTTTTCTTTTTTTTTTTTTTAATAAGAGATAGGGACTCACTCTGTTGCTGAGGCTAGAGTGCAGTGGTGCAATCATAGTTCATTGTAGCTTTAAACTTCTGGGCTCAAGCAGTCTTCCTGCCTCATCCTCCTGAGTAACTGGGACTACAGGCACATGCCACCATGCCTGACTAATTTTTTTTTTTTTTTGTACAGGGTCTCACTGTGTTGCCCAGGCTAGTCTTGAATTCCTGGCCTCAAGCGATCCTCCCGTCTCGGCCTCCCAAAGTGCTGGGATTACACACTATGAGCCACCGTGCCTGGCTCCATGTTGCATTATTTTCTTAGATGAGCTCTGAGATGATAAGGAGTTACTATTTATTGAGCACTCAACCAAGAATCAGGCACCTAAATGCATTATCTTATTTAATTCTAACAATAAATTGACGAGGTAGCTCTATTATTTCCCCCTTTCACAAATAAGCTGAACCACAGAGACATTAAGTCTCTTGTTCAAGATCTCAGCTAGCATGTGGCAGAGCCAGGGTCCAGACTCCTGTCTCTCTCTCTCTCTGCATGCTTATACCACACCATACATAGTAAGCCTTTTTGGCACATGTGGCAACTGAGGCAAAATCAGCTTAAGCAACTTGCCTGAAAGCAGAAGAGCATGAGTCAGTGTGTGCCCAGTACTGCTAGGTTCTCATGAGTATTCATGCCGGCCTGACTGTGGGCCCCTCCAGCACTCGCAGTCATCCTGTTGGAGATTAGTCTTCAGCTGTTCATGATCTGACACCATGACTTCCCTACAGGGGAGAAAATGTGTTGAGCAGCCAACCTAAGCATTCCAGTCTGCTTTGTGTATTCTTCTCTGAAAACTAATGAATTGTCCTTCTGGTATGTTTGTTTGTTTCTTTCTATTTCATTTTCTGCCCAAAGCTATATAGCTTATAGTAGTGAAGCCAGAAGTAAAACCAACTCTCTTGATTCTTAAGAAGGTAGTTATTTGAAGTGTTTTGGTGGAAATACAAAGAGTTCTGTCTTTTAGGTGTAAATTTTGCAAATCCTTAGGATTTAGTATATCTGATTATGGCCTTACAGCAGGATTAAAAGAAATCTGGCCTCCTGAACAGAGACTGTTGGTCCCATGAAACCTTCCTCACTATGTCCTTTTTCTTAAGGCTGCTCACATCACTTGGTTGAAAGAATCTAAGTCGCTATCCAAAATCAAATAGCTTTTTGCCCATTAATGGTAGTTTTAGGAAGAAACTGAATAAATTAAATTTCCTTACAGTCTGGCATGCAATTTCTATTAGGTTTTACGATTATGAACATGTACTAATTTAGGAGGCTGCATTACTATCCCCCAAAGACATTTTGAAATAGTTAGAACAGTCCTCAAATCTGTTCTCATTTTCCTCAGTCATGAAAATGCAGATCTATTTCAGAAAGCCCACAGAACACCAGGGTTAAGAAATCCTCCAGTTTACTTTCCACTTATAATCAAAACGCAGCTTTCTTTTTTCATAAAAAGATTTTTTATTAATGATAAAAGCAAATCACCTCCATTATAGAAAATACAGATTTTTTTATTTTTTTATTTTTTTCTGTTTTTATTTTTTGAGACAGAGTCTCACTCTGTTGCCCGGGCTAGAGTGCTGTAGCGTCAGCCAAGCTCACAGCAACCTCAAACTCCTGGGCTCAGGCAATCCTTCTGCCTCAGCTTCCTGGGTAGCTAGAACTATAGGCATGCACCACCATGCCCAGCTAATTTCTTCTGTATGTTTTTAGTTGGCCAATTAATTTCTTTCTATGTCTAATAGAGACGGGATCTCACTCTTGCTCAGGCTGGTCTCAAACTCCTCAGCTCAAAGGATCCTCTTGCCTCAGCCTCCCAGAGTGCTAGGATTACAGGCGTTGAGCTACAGTGCCCGGCCAGAAAATACTGATTTTTAAAAGAAAAAAATTTCAATCATCCATAATTTCAATTAACATATATATTTCTTTCAGTCCTTTTTAAAATGCTGATATATTCGCAAATAAAAATAAATTTATACTTTATACACTGACAACCTGTTTTCCTCACATAGCAGGTTTTAATAGTTTTCTGTATCATTTAATCAAGGGCTACAGTGTTTTTAGTGTTTGCATTGTATTCCATAATACAAAGTATTCATTGTTAAAATTGTAACAGTAGCTAACATTTGCCATGGAATTAATATATGTGAGGCATTATATTAGTAGCATTCCATGTATTATCTCTCAATAATAGATTATAGATAGTATCGTCATCCCAGTTTTATAGATGAGAAAACTGAGGCTCAGAGAGGTTAGATAACTTGCCCAAGTTACACACTTAGAAGGCTGCACAGTGTTAGAACTCAGACTGGCTGACTCCACGTTTCATCATCTTAAGTACTATAATCTGCTTCCCTTAAAATGCATTTAATCCATTCACTTTTGATGTCTATTTAGGTTATTTCCAGGTTTTTTGAGGGGGAGGCTTTTATTACATTTTCTTTCCTCCTCTTTTCCCCTTGTCTTTATTTTTTCTTCTTTAAATTCTACAAAGGAAATGCAAGGTAAGTCCCTCAGCCACCCACTTCCTCTCCCCAAAGCAGCCCTATTTCCAGTTTTTAACATTTATAGATAGTCTGGCAGTGGGCAGCCTCTTTTTTATGTGTGTATTTTTATTTTCTGAACATTCATAACTGTTAACTTTAGATTAGTTGCCTTAAAGGGAATTGCAGAGATCAAAGGCTATGTAAATGCCAAGATATTCGATAGATATTTTCAAATTGGTTTTAAGAACAGTTATATGAATTCACCTTCCCATTGGCTCAGCAGTGAATGGGAAATATATATATATATATAGATATGTTACATAAATATGTATGTATCTATATTTTACATATATGTGTGTGTGTGTGTGTATCTTCAACCCCTTGTTACTCTATTTTCTATTCTGGATCATCTTGATTTTCCCCTTGGAGTTAAGGAACATGTATCCCTGAGCAAAAAAGTGGGAGGAGGCTTTTCTTCCTCCTCTGCAGCACCATCACCACTGCCAAGTCATCCATATATCTATAACCTCATTCTAGACAAAGACTTTGCTTGTCCCAGTTGCCCCAGTTAATTTCAAGTTCATTTACGATGGTAACTCTTCTTTTGGAAAGTAACATGGTTAAATGGAAAGAACATGGACTTTGGAGTTAAACAAACCAATGTGTAGATTTCAGTCCTGCTAGTTACATTTCCTTAGGTGGGTCCCTCACTGTCTTAAAGCCTGTCTCATCATCTGTAAAGCAGGAACATTAATAATAATACCTCCTTCACTACAGCATTGTAAGCAGTAAGTTCATGTGAAAATGTCAGTCACAGTGTCTGGGTGCATAGTAGTCGCTTGGTAAATGTTCATTCTCCCTCTTTGTTCCCCACACAATGCTTGGTCCAGTGCTGTGCTTGCAGAAGGTACCTGGAAATATGGCAGATGTTCGTTGTAGGAGTAAAAGTAGCCCCGACAAGCATTAGAACGAGTGAGAGAGTCAGTTTGTTATATGCACATCTGAGAAAAGTCCATTGCTTGGGGCCAACAGCAGCCTAAGCCATAACACTAGATTTCCAGTTGCCTGTCCCAGAGTCTAAATGTCTGAGTCTATGCTATGCATCTTTCTAATCCAGTGATCAAAATGAATAGCTTGGAATTTTAATTTTCTGTTGAGAAAAATTAGTTTCTCGAGAGACCTCTTTCCAGACTTCTTATAACAATAGGAAAAATCAAGACCAGGCGTGGTGGCTCTCACCTGTAATCCTAGGACTCTGGGAGGCCGAGGCGGGCAGATCGCTCAAGGTCGGGAGTTCAAAACCAGCCTGAGCAAGAGTGAGACCCCATCTGTACTAAAAATACAAAAGAAATTAATTGGCCAACTAAAAATATATAGAAAAAAATTAGCCAGGCACGATGGCACATGCCTGTAGTCCCAGCTACTTGGAGGATTGCTTGAGCCCAGGAGTTTGAGGTTGCTGTGAGCCAGGCTGACGCCATGGCACTCTAGCCCGGGCAACAAAGTGAGACTGTATCTCAAAAAAAAAAAAACCAACAATAGGAAAAAACAAGTTCCATAGCAAGATTGTTGTGGAGTTCTGTTCTGTGATCAACGAATTGGTTGGAATTGTCTGCGACAGCGGGCTTTCTCTGGGAAGAGTGGTTTCCCCTCAGCCTTCCTCGTGAAGTGTCAGCACAGACCACGCTCTCCTTCCTCAGGCAGCAGAAGCAGAGCACGGGGGATGCTCTGGGCCCCGAAGTCTCTCCTTGTAGGTAAATGTGGGGTCTCCAAAGATCTGATAATTACTGTCTTCATACTGTCGTTTCTTTGCTCTTTCTGTCAACCCTGCGTCTTAGTTACTACTCCTTTGCAAACTGTTTCTTATTATTTATATAGTGCCGGTTACACACTATCTTGTATTCAACCCCACCCCCATCACCCCCCCAAAAAAAGCACAGAAGGAAAAACTTGTCAGTATAGACGGGTGACTTCTAAATGTCAGATGCAAACTCTACCTGGAAATGTTGAAGTCTTATTTCTTCTGATGACTTTTCATTATGTTGTTCTTCCAATGCAAGCTACCGTTTCCTTTTTCCAAAGAGACCTGTGCTTGATCACTGTATATTTCATTAGCTTCTCATTGAGAAACAGGGCTCACCTTGAACTAAGGCCCAGTTAAGTACTTTTGTGCTTTTCTCTTCTTTTTGACAAATGTCTAGCAAGCAGCCTGGTATAGTGCTCAGATTTCAGACAGACCTGGCTGTCCCAACTGTGTCATTTACCAGCTGTGTAACTGTGGGCAAGTCACCTAATCTCTTTGAGCTTCGTGGGTTTCCTCATCCACAAGATTGTTGTGAGAACTAAATGAGATCATGTATGAATTGCAAATGAGATGGCCTATGTTTAGGGCCAGGCAAGGTGACCTGCACGTGGTAGGTCCTAACGTAGGTGTCTTGTTCAGGTTACAGCCCAGACCTTCCATCATCTGGGATAGGTAATGGCAAGCATCAGCCACCTGAGGTGATCAATGACTGTTCAGAGTCACTGCTAACTCTATTTTGCACACTTTTTTAAAAATAGTAGAAACAATGTCAACTTTCGTTGTTTTCCAGTACTTTAAACCATTTTCTGCCTTCATTAAGTTGATTTAAATTTAAAATCATCCACCTGGCCTTTGCTAATATTCTTTTAACTTGTTCAAACATGGACATATACTGACGTGGCCAGTGGTTATCACGAGGGACGAGATGATGTCTGTACAGACTAACCAGCAGAAGCTCAAAGATACTCCTTGTCCTGTGCTCGGTCTTGCTTCAGAGTTGCTTTGTAACTAACGACAGAGCATGTCACCACCTCCTTTTATGGTCTTCTGTTAATGGAGAACTGTGATGTTTAGATAATTGCTTGTAAACTGTTTTGAGATTTTGAAATATACAATGCTGCTAACTTGGAAAACTGTAGTCATTACTATGGAAAAGCTTAATGTTGATTGGCAGTGGAGACATCAAGCCCTCCACAGTTCACTGTGTTTAGCCAGAGCATTCTGCTCCAAGTCTTACTGCAGAGCTGGAGAAATGAAAGCACCTGTCAATTTTGGCCTCACCCTATGAGCTCATTTAAAATCACCAAGGAAGGCCAGGCACAATGGCTCACACCTGTAATCCCAGCACTTGGGGAGCCAAGGAAGGAGGATCTCTTGAGGCCAAGAGTGTGAGACCAGCCTGGACAATGTAGGAAGACCCCGACTCTATAAAAAATTTAAAAGTTGCCTATCGTTATGGTGGTGCCCACCTGTAGTCCCAGCTTCTCAGCGGGCTACAGCAGGAGGATCACTCAAGCCCAGGAGCTTGAGGTTACAGTGAGCTATGATCATACCACTGCATTCCAGCCTGGATGACAGAGCAAGACCCTGTCAAACAAACAAATAACTAAAATCACCTAGGGTGCTCATGTTTGATTGGGTCATGTCTTTAAAATCAGATGGAAAAAGAAGCATATTAAATAAGATAAAAGATAATGAGGAAAGTGTTACCCATAACCGAAGCATTAGAATATAAAGTCAGTTCATGTTAACCTTTCTACTGTTTGTCCATTGTTTGTTTCTATCTTTTCCCAGTAAAAAAATAGAGACCTTTTCCTATCTGCAGCCAGGTACTGAAGCCTTGCGTGAGACTCGTAATGCCTCTGGACCTCAGTTTTCTTATCTATGAAATGAAGGTCCCTTCGAGCTTTTCTGTGGTCCTGTGCTTACATATCCCTAAAGCTTTTAGAATACAAATATCTGGTGATTTGAAGAAACATTAGGACAAAAACATGGAGTCATCTGAGCTTCCCAGGGCTGGAGAATCATCCATGTACAATATGATTCTTTTAAACAAGTTCTCTCAGTATTGGATTTTTCCTTTCCCCAAGAGCTCTGTAAAAATAGTGTTTTCTTGCCAGAGACATCAAGGCCTCAGAACTACTGACCTCCTTCTGTGAACATATTATATGGTTTGTGTTTGGCTCAGGATCTTTTTAACAGACCGGCCAGCACCACTCAGAGAGGCTGACTCAGCAGAACTCCTCCAGCACCTGCCAGCCCTTCCCAGGGTTAGAGTGCCCCTCCCTCGCCAGTCTGGGAAGGCTGGGGCTGGTGCGGGCCCTGTTCCCCTGTGGGTTCCCATAGGGAAAGAGACACTGCAGCGTGGCTTCTTTCTGTTCTGCAGGGTCCAGTACTGCTAAGTGCCACTTATTCCAAGAAGTCCAGCCAGTTTCCTGTAGATGTTTTCCAGAGCATGTCTCATCAGTTTTCATCAGGGTGTTGGAGCTTGAGCTAAAGGGGTCTCTGATTTTTTGTTCACAGCCTGCCTGGTCAGGGACCACATTGGTGCTCTCAGTGATGTCCGTCTTCCCCTGTGACTGTCACCTGCACAGTCCCTGTGCCTCTCTCCTGCCCTGGCCACCACGTCACTGTCTTACTCTCTGGTCTGCCCCTAGAGTTTGCCAGAGATCCCCTTTCGCTTCCCTTCATTGAAATCCTAACATAATCCCAAAGGTTTTAGGAGGGTAAGATTCTACATACACACCTTTTTAAATGTTTTATTATGGAAAATTTCAAATATATTCTAAGTAGAGAAAACAGTATGATGAACCCCATGTACCTGTCACCCAGCTTCATTGATCTTGTTTCACTGACACTTTCCTCCACTCCCCCAACCCTAGCTTATTTTGAAGCAAATCTCACACATCATACCATTTCTACTTTGCTTTTTAAAGAATCCAAACTCCTCCTAATTTATTTGAGAGAA
Source organism: Microcebus murinus (assembly GCF_040939455.1). NCBI lineage: Eukaryota > Metazoa > Chordata > Mammalia > Primates > Cheirogaleidae > Microcebus > Microcebus murinus. The sequence goes on along the minus strand of NC_134121.1, from coordinate 20,082,201 downwards.
AGGTATATTTTAATTCTCCTCCAGGTTTCATTTCATTTAGCCCAGCCACCTCTCGGATCTCCCAAGCTCCCCGTCTGCTTGGAAGTAGACGTCCCTCCTCTGTTCTGCTGCAGTCTTCTCCTAGTGAAACAGCTGACAGAAGAATAGGATCCCTATTCATCTTTTGGGCAAGGGTTCCCCTACAAGATGGCAGCTTAGCTGGGAAAGGAAGGCATGATGGGAACAGGTAGGAAAAGGAAAGGGCCTACGTTACACTTCACTGGCAAGAATAAGGTTTTTATTCACGGTAAGCCACTACAGAATGAGTACGACAAATTCCCCAAGACAAAAGGAACCAATTCCTGTGATACCAAGCTGTGACCTGATTCCCACTCCAAAACAGGTGCCCCTTCCCCCAAAACAGGTGACACTGTTCTCCCACAAAAGTTCCAAAGCCTTGTCCTGTTTCCATTTCAGATGCAGTGGCAAAATGTGGAGCACGTTGGTGACCAGAGCCCCTACGTTACCTCTGTCATTCTTCACATTAAACAGAACGTCCCCATCATCCGTGACAACCTGGCTTCTACACGGAAATACTTCACTCAGTTCTGCATTAAATTTGCAAAGTAAGTCCTGGAGCATTCCTCATCACTGAGTTGGTTTTTTTTTTTTTTTTAATAGACTTTATTTTTTAGAGTAGTTTTAGGTTCACAGCCAAATTGAGCAGAAGGCACAAAGATATCCCATATACACCTGCCCCCCCACACACACACACACTCACAGTTTTACCGTTGTCAGCACCCTCCCCCAGAGTGGTACTTTTGTTACAGTTGATGAATGTACATTGATACCTCATTAATCCCCCAGAGTCAGCATTCACAGTAAGGCTCATGCTTGGTATTATACAGTCTATGGGTTTGGACAGATGTATAATGACATGTGTCTACCATTTTAATATCATACTCAACTGGGTTATTTTTAATACCATACCTTCCCTGCAGCATGCTCACAATTCAGATGTCCCCACCTTCCAGCTGGGGCTCATTCTGGTGCCTGCAGGCAAACTGATTTTAATTTGTACCCAAAAGAAGTATAATAATAAAACTAAATCTGCTCATTGAAGTCGTAGATAACAGTAACAGCAATATAATCATCGGCCATGTCAAGTACGAGTAGTTGGGGGGGAGTCCTGTCATTTTGAATTATGTGGACCTAACCACTTCTTGCCCAGGTTTGGATAATTAGAATTATTCTTCAGTGATTTTATATATGCTTGTTGTCTCTGACTTGATTATAAGCTTTTTAAAGGTAGGAACCATCAGTTCTGTCTCTTCTGAGCCTTCTCTCCCTCCCTCCTCATAGTACATGTTATGTGGCTGCTAGAATTTATCCACTTGTGGACATTCTCGGGTCCAGGGAAGGTACTAGAACTCGGGCTGAGCAAGTCGGGGAGCGCCACTCCCACAGGAGACGGAGTGCACGCTGGCCTGCATGCCTTCCTGCCACATCCTCGTGTGTGGCCGGGTCTGGCTTGCGTTTTGAAGCAAGGAAATAGTTTTGATCTTTTGCCAGTCAGCATCTGGCTGTAGCACCAGTTCCCGTGAGACCAGGCGATGTAGAGGGTCAATGTCTCCTCTGACCAATTATCAAATGAGCATTTTGGCAACCTGCTCAGTGAAGGGCTTCAGGAAGGTCAGCCCAGTCCAAGCTACTGTATTTGGGTTATTCTCATCCAGGTCCCAAATGGTGATTCAGGACTCCAAGTTTCTGTCTTCCTCAGATCTCTCCCAGTTTGTATTCAATTAGGGCTTCCCCTTTCCCTCACAAATAAAGCCCTAAAGAGCAACAATTATGCAGTGGCTTCTAACGTTCGCTTTAGTTTCTAGATTGTCAAGAAAGGATAGAGTGGACTCTCCAGGGAGGCGTTAATGTTTGCAGTACGACAGATGGACCAGGAGTTGAAACTCCCTTCGCTCTCTGGGTGCTCATTACAGTGTGTTGAAAGCGTTGCTGATAAATCACATGGTGACACTCTGCATAATGGCTGGTGGAAGTAGAGTCTCTGTAAAACTTTACTATAACTGAAAATCTCCAGCGTGGTTGCACAGGGTCTGATTGAGCTTACGTTACAGTGAATAAGAAGCCCACTGACTTAGCTCGACCCAGCATCAGCCTCACATTCTTGCAGAGCCCTCAGGGCCCTTTAATTTTATTACTAAGCCCATATTGAGTGATCTGGGACTAGGATGCCCATCTCTCACATCTGGAAAAGCTCAGCCTGTGATCTAGAAAGTAGTTTTCTGTTTTAATCCATAGGTGCCCTCTCATCCTTGTGAAATCCCAGCCTAAGGCTAGAAACCTCAGAGGTGGGGGTTGTGAAGAGTCCTTTCCCCAGCCAAGGGCAATAGCCACCGCCTCCCCCTCCATGGCCTGGAGAAGCCCTTGGCAGTTAGCCATCACATCATGGGGACTTCTCCCCCAAAGACATGTATCTGATCCCTGTATCTTCCCCCAAACTAGTACTCAGAGCCAGTTCAAGGGCACACCAAAGCTTACTCCAGCGTGAAGTAGCTTAGGGTGCGAACTGTGTGTGCAGCTGCAATTAGTAATGAATTCAGTCTCACACTACTTGCATGGCCCTGGTTTATAGCACTGAAGAATCCCTTCCAAATAGTCCCTTGTTTGCATTTCCTTCTGATCAGCAGACCTTCCCCCTAGACCTGATCTCTGGACCTGAAGTTCCTTTCCTTCCCTACCATTGCCCAGCCATAGATATTTCTTTTGGCCTCCATTCGGTGTCTGAAGCAAGAGCGGCCTTTCCTATTGAGACATCAAGATCCACCCCGGTCAAAACTGCAGCAACTTTGAACTGCAACAACTTCCCTCGTCCACTAAGCTGGCTTTCTTCCATTCAATAATGGAGATTCTAAGACAAATCTATGAATAGTGGTTGGGAGTATAGAATGACACGTAAACTTCTGAGTAAAGTGCTGGTACCAAGCTGACATTCAAAAAGTGATAGCTGCTACTATTCATATTATTAAAACATTTATTATTTATTCAACAGTCATTCACTTGAGCACCTGCTGTGTCCCACACACAGGAGTTAAGTGCTTTGGCTTAATAGACATGGCCCGGCCTTCATTTGCCTTAACAGTCAAGTGAAGAGAAATAGACACGTGTGCAAAAAAAAAAGTAGGTTAGATGTTAGGAGAGGCCTGTGGACTCCAAGTAGGGTGTGGTGGAGGTGGCTAAGGAACGGCGTCCTAGAAGAGGAACAGGGTCTGAGAGATGTGTGTGTGACCCACAGGGACCTAGGAAAGGGCACTACAGGCCGAGGGAGCAGTGTAAGGAAAGGCACAGAGGCATTAGGTAGCCAGCAGAATCCTGGGGTCTTGCAGGCAGCCCAGCCGGGTTTAGGCACAGGGTGCCGAGGCATGGCGTGATGAAGCTGAAGACAGAAAGTTGAGACTCGAGGAGGCCATCAAGCCCCCTTATGACTGTCTGCAGCCATTGCAAGGATTCTAGTCAGGGAAGGGACTTGATCAGGTTTGCATTTGAAATAAACGCCTTTGGCAGCAGCTGAGTTAGAAGGGGTGAGGCTGAAGGTAGGGAGAGCAGTTAAGAAATGCTTGGAAGAGTTCACGGGAGAAGTGATGAGGGCAGTAGCAGTGGGGACAGGCAGGTGGGGTAGATGTGGGGGTTCAGGAAAAGAGTTGGTGACTGATTGGATTTGGGGGTTGAAGGTGAGGGAGTAGCCTTGGGTAGATCCCAGTTTCTTTCTCGAGTGACTGTGTAGATGAGACCCAGTCCTCTGACCTGGATTCCAGGTGGGGCTGAGCTTGGATGTACTGGAGTCAGGTGCTAGCAGCCATTCCATTAAGATGTCCAGTGAGTCATTAGATATTACAGTGGGCACAAGCGTACAGGAAAAGATACTGAGAGACTGAAGAAGATAGAGGTTACCAGCCTGGGAGCAGCATTTGAAGAGTAAGGAGAGAGGTGCTGGGCAGCCTGGATCTAAACCTACAAATCCTGCTTCATTTCCATCATCTCTCCCTGGGTCGTGGGCCCTCGTGACTCGCCTGGTCAGCTCACTCTGGATCCTGCCTTGATAACAGGCGTTCCCAGTTGCTATGCCTATGTTCTTCCCCAGCACAACCCTGCTGTCTTAGCTCAGGCCTCTGCGATTTTTTGAATTTTTTTTTTTCTGAAAAGCCCTCCTGACCTATTCCAATTTCACCCAATTTCCCCTAGACCAATGTCATCAGCCCATGTGGTCCAGGTTATCCTTCAGTCCCCAGTAAATTTTTAGAGGATCGTGTATTTTGTTTCTTGATCTGACAGTTACTCCCTTAGCAATTATTTCCTGTTTTTACATTTATGACCCTATAACTACCTCCTGTATATTCTGTTCTTACATCTGTTTGGGTGTTTTTAGCTGCTAGCAATAGAAACCCTAACTTCAATGGTATGTTAATTTTTTATTTCATATAACTGGAAATACAGAGGTAGGACAGATCTGAGAATGGTTGATTGGGTGGTTCAGTCATGTCATTGAGCCCCAGATTATTTACCCTGCTATCTTTGGGGCTGGCTTTATCCTCAGAATGGTGGTCATATGGCAGCTCTTGATGTTATATCCAAATGCAGCAACGCCCTAAGAAAGAAGAGAGTCATGCCCCAGCCTCACAATGAAAGTCCTCCCCTCTAGTCTGATTGGGCCAGCTTAGATAATGTCCCCCTCCCAGGACCAACAGCAGTCACCAAGGGAATGCCATGCTCTGGCTGGCTGACAGTAGTTAGAGTTTATCTCTGTAATTCAGGATGGGATCAACTTTTCCTTGGCATATCAAGGCTTGTATGCCTAAACAAAACCAGTGCTTCGGTTGGAAGGAAAAAGAAGGCAATGGATGCTGGTGGATGACAATAGTGTCTACCTTGATTCTCAGTTTTCAAATGGAAATAAGTGGGACCTTAAAAAAATTTTCTGTAGTTCTTTACAGAAGAGAAAAAAGCCTAATTTGTCACTTCTTTTTTATCCACAGCTCCTTCATTCCCAAATTCATCACTCACCTCTTCAAGTGCAAGCCAATTAGCATGGTGGGAGCAGAACAGGTGAGATGAAATTAGCATACAGCCTGGGCCTTACAGTTTTCGTCATAGATCAAACACATCCTTCTAGTACAGATCTGCTCTGGATGATACTGATGACCTGGCAACTTTCTTCATTCATTCATCCGTTATTTTTAATAATTTTGGTTGAGCGCCTGCTAAGTGCTATGTGTTGTTCTGGTTGCAGGGGCTGCCACAGTGAGCACAACAGAATAGGTCTCTCCTTTATGACGCTCATACTCCAGTAGGCAGAGACAGATATTATACAAGCTAACAAATCAATGAGTAGGCAAGATAAGCAGGCCGAAGTTTGGAAAGCTAGGTCTCAGGTGCGTGAGGGAGTCACAGTTTTAGACGGGGATGATCAGAGAAGGCTTCTGCAAGAGCCAAAGTTTAAAAGAGGACCAAGAAGAAATGTTCCAGGCAGAGAGGGCAGCAAAGGCTCTGATGACCTTGGATCCCACCATGGCTGGGGCAGAGACCACTTAAGAGCAAGCAAGGAAAGGCTTATGTACTGGGGATTGACAAGCTCTGTTCACCTCACCCAAGGAGCCTTCTGGATTAGTCCCACTCTGTTCACTGGAATTCTGTGCTTCAGGACATCTCCTCATAGCGTGTGTCACCTTAGCACTGAAGCGAAGTTGTCTCTTTTCAGCTACTATCTATTCGTACCATCTGAGATTTGAGCAGCATGAGTTCAGAGAGCAGTTTAGGCCGGGCGTGGTGGCTCATGCCTGTAATCCTAGCACTCTGGGAGGCCGAGGCGGGCGATTTGCTCAAGGTCAGGAGTTCGAAACCAGAGAGCAATTTAAACTACTTTAAAAAGAAAGAAACAATAACATTTAGCCCCTAATTCTTTCAAAACACCCACTTTGATGTGGACAGTTCATATGCCCATCAAAAATGGTTGTTGAAATATTCATTAAAATAAATCCTCTCTAGACTTCAGTCTGTCAATGCTTAGAAAACATGTTTCAGTTACTTTTTTACATTTGAAAGAACTCAAACTACATTTTTTAAGTAAGAAGATTGTATAATTCAAGATATATCCACAAATCTTGCTCTGCCACCAAATGAGGCAACTTGGTAGAGGCTCAGCTCTCTCCCAGCCCAGGGCCCTGCCCCCACGCCGGCCCCTCCTGTGCTGGTCTGAGTCACGCCTCAGCAAGGTGGCAAGTTAGCGAGTGCCACAGCGCATCGTGGGTCTCTCACGAAGAGTCAAAGTAGGATATATGGTCATCCGTTGGTACCCATCTGTTAATAGGTTCTAGGACCCCCTGGATGCCAAAATCTACAGATGCTCAATCCCCTGATATAAAATGGTATGTACGGGAGGCTGAGGCAGGAGGATCGCCTGAGCCCAGGAGTTTGAGGTTGCTGTGAGCTAGGCTGATGCCACGGCACTCACTCTAGCCTGGACAACAAAGTGAGACTCTGTCTCAAAAAAAATAAATAAATAAAAAATAAATAAATAAATAAAATGGTATGTAGTATTTGCAGGTAACCTGCACACATCCTCCCGTACACTTTAAATCATCTCTAAGTTACTTATAATGCCTAATGCAGTATAAATGCTACATAAATAGTTGTTATACTGTATTGTTAAATAATTATAAGAAAAAAAGTCTGGGCTAGGCACAGTGGCTTACACCTGTAATCCCAGCATTCTGGGAGGCCAAGGCGGGAGGATCGCTTGAGCTCAGCAATTCGAGACCAGCCTGACCAAGAGCAAGAGCGAGACCTCATCTCTACCAAAAAGAAAGGGGGAAAAAAACCCAGCTGGGCGTTATGGCAGGTGCCTTTAGTCCCAGCTACCCAGGAGGCTGAGGCAGAAGGGATAGCTTGAGCCCAGGAATTGGAGTTTGCAGTGAGCTACAATGACGCCACTGCACTCTACCCAGGGCAACAGAGAGAGACTCTGTCTCAACAATAACAAACAAGGCAACTGATCACCCCTCCTCACAACCCTCTACCCCTTCATATTTAAAAAGAAAAGAAGGCCGGGCGTGGTGGCTCACGCCTGTAATCCTAGCACTTTGGGAGGCCGAGGCGGGCGGATTGCTCAAGGTCAGGAGTTTGAAACCAGCCTGAGCGAGACCCCGTCTCTACCAAAAATAGAAATAAATTAATTGACCAACTAAAAATATATATACAAAAAATTAGCCGGGCATGGTGGCGCATGCCTGTAGTCCCAGCTACTCGGGAGGCTGAGGCAGTAGGATCGCTGAGCCCGGGAGATTGAGGTTGCTGTGAGCCAGGCTGACGCCACGGCACTCACTCTAGCCTAGGCAACAAAGTGAGACTCTGTCTCAAAAAAATAAAATAAAATAAAATAAATAAAAAGAAAAGAAAAAGCTCTATACATGTTCAGTACAGACACAATTTTTTCCACATAGTTTTGATCGGGGGTTGATTGAATCCGTGGATGTAGAACCCATAGATACATAAGGCCAGTTGTATAGTACTTGTGCATAGCAAGATCTCTTGAATCTGATAAGTGCACTGTGTTTTTAATCCTTTTTTTTTTGTAAGCGAGTGGCCTTCCTAAGTTGTGGAAAAAAAAGCAGTATGGGCTGAGCATTAAGGTCATGGGCTCTGGAATCACAGAGCTGACTCCTGTCTCTGCAACCTGGCAACCGTTTGTCCTTAGACAAGTTATTTAACCTCGCTGTGCTTTAGTTTCCTTGCCTATGAAATGGGGACAATCTCATTTGTGAGGATTAAACAGGACAATGCACATAAAGTGCTTGGCACAAGTGTGGCTCATGGTAAGCCCTCAATACATGCCAGCTCTTAGTAATTCTAAGCTTTTTAAGACCAGGGACATGACTTTGCTTCTGTTTTTATTGCCCATCTTCCCTAATAACTCCCTACGCGCAGCCTGCACAGAACCGTCTCGTCAGCGCTTGCCACTGGCTGGCTGACCAGCTGACCAACCAGCTCTAGCTAGAGTCAAAGTGTTCTCAGAACTTCCTGGGCGATTGTGTGGATTCAAACATTGACTGTGCCTGACTGTAGCATTTCAGTGTTTTGAAATTCTTGACCCTTGTATGTCATAAGCACAGAACTAATTCCCTCCATTGGAAACAGAATAATGCCCTAACTTGTTTCATTAGCACATGTTTACTGGGAATTTATTCTGTTCACCTCATTGTTGTGTGTAATCAGAGAGGATGTGGAATGATTAAGATCTGTGTATCTGGGAGAAGCTACAGAGTTCTTAGTTACTATGTTTCTGGCTCCAGACTGGATGAAGCCACTGGAACACAAAGTTGACTCATTGGGAACATGTTTTCATGACTCTGCAGCTTTGCCCAGGCCTTGCTAACTGATTGAGCATCTAATAAGCGTGGCATTTTTATTTTGTCACATAAATCTAATGTCATATCTATTTTCCTAAGATTCTCTCTTCTTTAAAAGAATATTAGACTAAGCTCAGCTCAGACCCACCCCAAACCAATAACTTCATAGAAATATCAATTTGACCAGTGTTAACTCCCACTTTGGGATGTGGATAAGAAAAGCATCTGCTGGAACTAGAGTTTTACTCAATCAGACCCCAGGCAAATATGAGTTGGGAGTGTGGATTGCTACAGGCCTAGCCCGGAGAGGGCGTGGAAAGGGTAGAAACTACAGGGCAGTGTGGCCCTTAAAGGATTCTCACGTGAAGTTCAGGTTTAGCTGGGTCCATGCTTGCCCTGAGTATATAGGCCTTGAAACCCAAACATGTAGCTGCAGGCATGTTCACTCAGACAGCAGAGCCATCAGAACCAAGAAGTTAACAAAGAGAAGTTCAGACTGAAACAGATTTTTGTCTCAAGTCATGGAGTGGCTGTAATCCAAGCTTTAACAAAAGCTGTGAAATTCAAAGCTAAAATTTAGCCTAATCTCACCTGTGTCTGCTTTGCCACATAGGTGCTAGATCCTAAATTTAGGTTATGCTTTAATGCTTATGCTGAAAATGGGGAAGGAGACATTTTCCTGCTCTTTCTTCTGTCCCTGATTACTATATAAAGCGAGTTATTTATCTTTGGGCCCCAGAGTGCTCTTGAGCAATTGCAAGGGCACAAGGAATTGAACCATACCGGCATTTGTAATGCTTCTTGCCAGTTTGTAATTTTCAGAGAATCTTGTGGGATTTGCAGGGTCATTAATTAGTCTATGGCTGTGGTTGTCTTATGAACGAGCACACAGTAGAAATGGAATCCATTCGCCCAGACTTACTATAGAGAAAGCAGCAGTGTGGTATGGGGAAAAGGAGACCAGAGAAAGGGGGTCCAGTCCCCACGCTGTTGTTAATGGTCTCTGTGGTCACAAACAGTTGCTTCCCTGCCCTGAGCTCAGTTTCCTCATGTTTAAATAAGAGCACTGAACCAGACACTTTCAAAAGCCCCTTCTAGAGCTATTACATTGTGGAGTCTGAAATACTTTGAGCAACATAGTGCATGTCTATGAAGTTATTTTCTTTGCCTTTGTATTATTTTTATATACTATATTCACTTTTTAAAAATTTTGGTAAAAGGCCGGGCGCGGTGGCTCACGCCTGTAATCCTAGCACTTTGGAGGCCGAGGCGGGCGGATTGCTCAAGGTCAGGAGTTCGAAACCAGCCTGAGCGAGACCCTGTCTCTACCAAAAATAGAAATAAATTAATTGACCAACTAAAAATATATATACAAAAAAACTTAGCTGGGCATGGTGGCACATGCCTGTAGTCCCAGCTACTCGGGAGGCTGAGGCAGTAGGATCGCTGAGCCCCAGAGATTGAGGTTGCTGTGAGCCAGGCTGACGCCATGGCACTCACTCTAGCCCGGGCAACAAAGTGAGACTCTGTCTCAAAAAAAAAAAAAAAAAAAAAAAAAAAAAAATTTGGTAAAATATACGTGACATAAAATTTACCATTTAGTAATTTTTAAGCCATTTTAAGTTCAGTGGCAGTAAGTACGAGCACACTGCTATGCAACCAACAGCACCATCACCTCCAGGCCTTTTTTTTTTTTTGAGATACAGTCTCTTTCTCACTCACACTAGAGTACAGTGTTGTCATCATAGCTCACTGCAACCTCCATCTCTTGGGCTCAAAAGATCCTCCTGCCGCAGCCTCCCAAGTAGCTGGGACTACAGGCGTTTGCCATCACGCGCCCAGCTAATTTTTTCTATTTTTAGTGGAGTCTGGGTCTTGTTCTTGCTCAGGCTAGTCTCAAACTCCTGACCTCAAGCAATCAACCCTCCCACCTCAACCTTCTAGAGTGCTAGGATTATAGGCGTGAGCCACCACACCTGGCCAAATTTTTTTATTTTTTGTGGCGTCAGGTTCTCACTCTTGCTCAGCCTAGTCTTGAACTCCTGACCTCAAGTGATCCTTCTGCCTCTGCCTCTCAGAGTGCTGGGATTACAGGCATGAGCCACCATGCAAAGCCTCCAGACCTTTTTCATCTTTCCCACCTGAAACTCTATATCCATTAAACAATAACTCCTTACTCCCCCTTCCTCAGCCCCTGGCAACCCTGTTCTATTTTCTGTCTTTATGAATTTGCCTACCCATATAAGTAGAATTACACAGTGTTTATCTTTTTGTGTCTGGCTTATTTCACTGAGTATAACATCCTTGAGGTTCATCCATGTTGTAGCATGTGTCAGAAATTCCTTCCTTTCTAAGGCTGAATAATATCCCATTGTACGGATATATTACATCATGGCCATACTGACTTTTAAACTGAATTCAAAATTATCTAACTGCATGGAAAAAGAGAATGAGGTTGTGTGTACATCATGGCAGTTGGAAAAATTCTCAGGCACACTTCTAGGAAAATCTCTAAAGCTGGCAAGGTATTTTTAAGCAATCTGAAAAAATGGATTGGTAAAAATATAATACCCATTAATAATAATAATTCTTTACAGCAAAGTAGAAATAGAAGGAAAATTATTAAATCTGATAAAGGGTATATACAAAAACTTAGGAGAGGATATGGATTACATGGGTATATCCATTTGTCAAAATAACACAGTTAAAGGCTGTGTGCCGTGGCTCACACCTGTAATCCTAGCACTCTGGGAGGTGAAAGTGGGAGGATTGCTTGAGCTCAGGAGTTCGAGACCAGCCTGAGAAAGAATGAGACCCTGTCTCTATTAAACAATAGAAAGAAATTTGGTCTGGCAACTAAAAATATAAAAAAAATTAGGGCCGGGCGGGGTGGCACACACCTGTAATCCTAGCACTCTGGGAGGCCGAGGCAGGAGGATCACTCAAGGTCAGGAGTTTGAAACCAGCCTGAGCAAGAGCAAGACCCCGTCTCTACTAAAAATAGAAAGAAATTAATTGGCCAACAAAAAATATATAGAAAAAATTAGCCAGGCATGGTGGCACGTGCCTATAGTCCCAGCTACTCAGGAGGCTGAGGCAGAAAGATCGCTTGAGCTCAGGAGTTTGAGGTTGTTGTGAGCTAGGCTGGCGCCATGGCACTCTAGCCAGGGCAACATAGTAAGATTCTGTCTCAAAAGACAAAAAAAAAAAAAAAAAGAAAAAGAACCCCACAGTTAAGAGTTGTACATTACAATATATGTAAATTTTACCTCAAAAAATTGCTTGAGGATTAGGAAGTGAATTACAGCAGGATTCTTCATCCTCTGCACTGTTGACATTTAGGGCCAGAGAACCCTTTGCTAGGGGCATGTTAAGCAACATCCATTACCTTTTTTTTCTTTTCTGCCCCTGCCCTCCCCCTGGCATCCATTACTTTTGCCCACCAGATGCCAGTCACACCCTCTAGATATGACAACAGCCAAAAATGTCTCTTGATATTGCCAGATGTCCCCTGTTTGGGGGAAGCAAAAATCGCCTCTCGTTGAGTGCCACTAGAGTAGAGGCATAGATGAGATGAGAATGATGGGATGTTTTTGGTTATTGAAGCTAGGAAGTGAAGGCTCATTTTACCATTCTGTTTACTTCATATATATTTGACATTCTCCATAATAACAAGATTGTTTTTAAAAATTGTAGTGTTCCACTGCCACCCATGCCCATTCATGTTTAATCTAAAATAAAATTTTATTTTGGGAATTGATACAAAACTTCCTTGCTTCTGAAATTACACTAGCTTCCCTTCTAGATTTTCTTATTGCAGAACTTATGTTCAGAAAAGCTAAATTTTCTTCTTCCTTTGTGTGTGTATGTGTGTGTGTGTGCACTTCTGCCAGATAGAGTTTTCCCCCTTTTGCACAGCACTTTTTTCTCTCCGAAGAACTTTTCAAATCTCTTATCTATCCAGCCACTCAGTTTTCTCTGCCCCATTAAGCTGCGACCCATCTTGATTTCTGTGAGGCCATCCTTCCTGCTGGGAGCTCCAAGCCTCTCCTGTCACTCAGTCAAAAGGGTCCTCCCTTTGTGCCACACACAGCTGGGAGACAGGCACAGCCATGCCCCAGAGGAGTTGACAGCCATCGGCAGGGTCATCAAGGCCCTAGACATGGGAGGACTGACCAGCACTGAGCAAGCATGTGAAGTAAATGAATCAATTAATGAAAAAAACTGGGGCCGGGCACAGTGGCTCACCCCTGTAATCCCAGCACTGTGGGAATCTGAGGCAGCGTGAGCCCAGGAGTTTTAGACCAGCCCGGGCAAAAGAGCACTACAAAAAAAAAAACAACCTTTTTTTTTTTAATTAGCTGGGTATGGTGACATGAGCCTGGTTGTTCTGGCTGCTCAGGAGGCTGAGGCAGGAGGATCGCTAGAGCCCAGGAGTTTGAGGCTACAGTGAGCTATGATCGCACCACTGTACTCCAGCCTGAGGAATGGTAGAAGACCCTGTCTCAAAAAAAAAAAAAAATTACAATAAACATCATTCTTAATGGCCAAATATGGAAAGGTTTTCTGTCTCTCGAGATTAGGAATAAGGCAAGAGTATCTGCTATCACCATTTCAATCCCACATTGTCCTTGAAGTTCTAGCCAGGACAGTAAGGCAAAAAATAAGATATATTTAAAAGAAACAAAAGGCGGCCAGGCGTGGTGGCTCATGCCTGTAATCCTAGCACTCTGGGAGGCTGAGGTAGGTGGATTGCTCAAGGTCAGGAGTTCGAAACCAGCCTAAGCAAGAGCAAGACCCCCATCTCTACTATAAATAGAAAGAAATTAATTGGCCAACTAATATATATAGAAAAAATTAGCCGGGCATGGTGGCGCATGCCTGTAGTCCCAGCTACTCGGGAGGCTGAGGCAGGAGGATCGCTTGAGCCCAGGAGTTTGAGGTTGCTGTGAGCTAGCCTGACGCCATGGCACTCACTGTAGCCTGGGCAATGAAGCGAGACTCGTCTCAAAAAAAAAAAAAAAGCAACAAAAGGCATAAAGATTAGAAAGGAAGAAACAAAACTATCACTTTTTACAGAGGATGTGATTGTGAATAATAATATCTAATAGATAAACAATTAAAATGTAAAATAATATAAAATATAGATAATGAATATAAATTAATAAATATAAATAACAATAGATAAACTATTAAAATATAAATTTAGCAAGGTTGCTGAATATAAGGTCAGTATTAAAAATATGCTTTTATATACCGGCAACAAACAATTTTAGAATGAAAATTTTTAAATGACATTATTTATAGTAGCATCAGGAAACATTAAGTACCTAGGAATAAATCTATCAAAAAATATACAAGTCTTCTATACAGAAAACTGTACAGTATTAAGACATATTAATGAAGACCTTTAAAATGACAGGATTTTCATGTTCATTGCTTAAAAGACTCAAAAAGATAAATTCTTCTAAAGTTAATCTCTAGAACCCCAATCAGAATCCCAACAGGGGCGTGTGTGTGTAAATTGATAAGCTGATTCTAAAAGTTAGATGGAAATACAGAAGACCAAGAACAGCTATAATAATCTTAAAGAAAAAGAACCCAGTTGGAGGACTTAAACCTCAGTATATCGAGACTTCTTTTATTACTGTTGTAATTAGGGCAGTGTGTCACTGGCACCAGGGACAAAGAGCCAACAGAACACACTTAAATTCAGAATAAACCCACACACATGTATAGACACTTGACTTATTTCAAAAGTGGCCTAATCGAGTTTGGAAGGGCTGGTCTTTTCAGTCAGTAGTGCTGGGTAATTGGATATCCGTATTGGAAAAAAGTTACTCTTGACCTCCACCACACACCATGTACAAAATCAGTTCCAGTGAGGGTTTCATGCAGTTGGAACCCTCACATGTCGCTGGTGGGAATGTAAAATGGCATAGCCATTTAGGAAAACATTTGGCACTTGCTCAGAAAGGAAAACATAGAGTTGCCATGTGACCTAGTGATTGTGCTCCTGTGTATATACCCAAAAGAATTGAAAAAAATTGAAAAAAAATATGTCCACACAAAAAACTTACACACAAATGTTCATAGCAGCACTATTCATAATAACCAGAAAGTAGAAACAAATCATATTTCCATCCACCTATAAACGGATAAACAAAATGTGTTGTATACATGCAATGGACTATTATTCAGCCATTAAAAGGAATAAAATATTCATGCTACAACATGGATAAACCTTGAAAACATGTTAATTGAAAGAAAGCAGACACAAAAGGCCATATATTGTGTGATCCTATCTATGTGAAATGTCCAGAACAGGCAGATCCATAAAACAGAAAGTAGATTAATGTTTGGCAAAGGCTAAGGGGGAGAAGGAAATGGGAAGTGACTACTGATGGGTGCAGGATTTCTTTGTCAGATGGTGAATGTTCTGAACTACATAATACTCTGAAACATCACGTTCACAATCTTGTGAATATATTAAAAAACCACTGAAATGTATACTTCTAAAGAGTAAATTTTATGGTATTTGAATTATATCTTGATTTTTAAAAAATGAATTCCAGATGGATTATGGCTCTAGAAGTAAAGGATAAGACATTAAAGCTTCTAGAAGAGAATATAAGAGAATATCTTTATGACCTTGGATTAGGCAAAGATTCCTTAAGTAAAACATTGAAAGTGTTAATCATAAAAGATTAGTTTTCAGGTACTTAAAATGAAGAACTTCTTTCCATCCAAAGATACCATTTAGAGAGTTAAAAGGTAAAACCACAGGTAGGAGACAATATTTGTAATACATGTAACTAACAAAGTATTCATATTCTAAATACATATTTTTAAAAAATTTCTAACAAAGCCATTAGAAAAAGATGATCAACAAACGGAAAAATGGCAAAAGATAATGAACAGGCACTTTAAAAAAAGGCTATCCAAAAAGCCAATAAGCATGGTAATGTAAACTAAAATCACAATGATATCAGACGAGCTGAAATTAAAAAGTGACTAGATCAAGTGTGGGTGAGGATGTAGAGCAACTGGAACTTTTATATGTGCTGGTAGGAATGGAATTTGGTACAACCACATTGGAAAATTGTTTGACAGACATATGCCGACTGCATGATCCAGTGATTCTACTGTGAGCAGCTTCCTCCCTATAGAAAGGAGAGCTTATGACCACCAAAGACAGGTAGAAGAATGTTCATAACAGGTTTGTGAGCAGCAAACTAACCTACAGTGATAGCAGAAGAGTGGTTACCTTTGTTGGGGAGGAAAGGAGAACATTGACTGGAAGAGAGCATTTCTGAGATGCCAGAAATGTCCTGTATCTCCAATTAGGCAGTAGAGTGTGTACCTATGTAAAAGTGTATCCACCTGTATACTTTGTGTTTGTGTACCTCCCTGTATGAAAATTATACCTAAATTTAAAAGAAAGAAAAAAGACATGCCCCAACCTTGGTCCATTCATCCTTGATATCTTGAACTGTCTTTTTTGTGTCACATCATTGAAGAATTTTTTTTTTTTTTTTTTTGAGACAGAGTCTCACTTTGTTGCTCAGGTTAGTGAGTGCCGTGGCATCAGCCTAGCTCACAGCAACCTCAAACTCCTGGGCTCAAGCAATCCTCCTGCCTCAGCCTCCCCAGTAGCTGGGACTACAGGCATGTGCCACCATGCCTGGCTGATTTTTTCTATATATATTAGTTGGCCAATTAATTTCTTTCTATTTATAGTAGAGACAGGGTCTCGCTCTTGCTCAGGCTGGTTTTGAACTCCTGACCTCGAGCTATCTGCCCACCTCGGCCTCCCAGAGTGCTAGAATTACAGGCGTGAGCCACCGCGCCCGGCCTCATTGAAGAATTTTATATGGGTTGGAGCAAAAAGATTCACTTATATGGCTTTGTTCACATATATGGCAGCACATACATGGTTCCTTGCCTTCAAGGAGTGTGTGCCTTTATTTCATCTACTCAAGATTCTCGTCACTACTTATAGCCATGGTGTCCCCCAAGAATTGTAGGAGGCTCTTTAAGAAGTAAAGTGTCTCCCTCAGTGGTTTCTATTGCTGGATGATGAAATTCCACAGACACAGCACGCTGGCCACCCTTGCAGCACAGTAGCCTGTCACCATCAGCCAGCCCACACTACCCTAAAAATAATCCCTGAAGTGCAAACAAATTTGGCAGTGGCCACCTCTTGCCCGATGCTTCATGCCTAAGGAGATGAACCATTAGCTATTTTCAAAGGTGAAAACTAGCAGATTTTCATGATAAATGGTACCTTTTATCTTCCCTTATTACAAGCAGCTGCTAAATCTGTCAGACTAGTTCCTGCCTTTTCTGACTGCATTGCTTTATGTAAAACCTGAAACCAAGGTTTTCATCTCTTCAGCAGTCTGGTAAAAGACAGAATTTTTTATTGTGACTGGCCAAGGAATGAAAGTGTCATATCACCCTGAATATGGGGGACAAAAGAGAGTTATATCTGTTTCATTCAAATCTCTTCCTGCCACTTAAGACTATGTAATTATTTATGCATATACTATATCTCTGGGAAGTAGAAAATGTAGAAAAACTAGGAAGTATCCCTATATGTTTTAAAACATATTCATTGATTTTTTTTTTTTTTTTTTTTTGCCTAGCTAAGACATGGCTTTAATTTCGACAAGGCTCTCAAAATTTGCTACATGGAAGACAAAAGCTGAATCCTTGCCAGTCCTCAAATGGCATACTTTAAAAATAAATTTCCAAAATATTAAAAAGTATAGAAAGTAATATAAAGAACACCAGCTCACCACTTGGCTTGGTAAAATTTGTAATGTTCCCCACATTTGCTTTAGATCATTTTTATGTAAAGTAAACCATTACAGTTATTGCTGAAGCCCCCCATGGACTCCACCCTGGCCACCCTTCCTCTCTGCCCAAAGGTAAACACTAACTCATTTTGATTTTTATCATTCCCATATGTCTTTTAATATATTATATGCATATATATTTACAAATGATATGTGATTTTGTTTTGCATATTTTTAAACTTTATATAAATGCTATATTTCATTTCCCCACTTGCTTTTTTTGCCCATCTTACGTTTTTTGAGATTTATCCATGTTGATAAATGTTGTTTGCATTCATTCATCTTAACTTCATTATTACATTCCATTGCATGAATATGCCACCATTTGCTTATTCATTCTCCTGTTGATGGGCATTTAAGTTGTTTCAAATCTTTTTCTTTTATGAACAATGGATGGATGCAGGAAACGTGTTTTTTTTTTTATATGGGCAAGAATTTCTCTGAAGGATGTAAATATAAATGCTATGTTATGGATTATATGCATCTTCAGTTAAAAAAATATTACTGAGGCTGGGTGTGCTAGTTCAAGTCTGTAATCCTAGCACTCTGGAAGGTGTTCGAGACCAGCCTAAGCAAGAGTGAGACCCGATCCCTACCAAAAATAGAAAAAATTAGCCGGGTGTCATAGCTTGTGCCTGTAGTTACAGCTACTCTGGAGGCTGAGGCAGGAGGATTGCTTGAGCCTAGGAGTTTTAGGTATCGTTCAGCTGTGATGATACCATGGCACTCTACCCAGGCCAACAGAGTGAGACTCTGTCTCAGAAAAAAAGAAAATATGAAAATATTACTGAATTTCCCTTAGAGCACTTAAACTAATTTATACTTTTACCATGATTGTGAATTTCAGTGCCATATCCATGTCAACATTTGATTATCAGTCTTTTTACCTTTGTCTATTTGATGAGTATGAAATGGCATACATTTGTGGTTTTAATTTGCATTTTCCAATTACTAATAAGGTTAAGTATCATTTCACATGCCTTTTGAGCATTTGAGTTTTCTCTTTGCCCCACTGTTGTTGTCCGTGTTGGGACAGCTGATTGTTTTCTTACTGATCTATAGGAATCTTCGGGTGTTCTGAATATCATTCCTTTGTCAATATTGTGCATATCCTCTCCTGATTTGTGTCTTTTACTTTGCTTGTGTCTTCTGATACAGACTTCTTTTATTTTAGGGTAGTAGATTTTTCAACCTCTCCCATGTTTGACATTCTTCCCCACCCATAAGCAAGAAAAATAATCTCTGTATTTTCCTCTAAACGTTTTAAAGTTTTTCTTTTTATATCTAGGATTTTAATCCACCTGGAACTGAGCATACCTGTTCTTTAGAGGCATGTACTGGGTTCGCTCTGAGAAAGCAATAGTCTTTTCCAGTGGGGCTCTGGGAAGTGCTGACACTGCGCTCTTCATGTGGGCCTCGGGTAGTCTATGCCGTTCTCTCCCCTGGATGCTTGCGTGCTTCTCTGTAAGCCTTTTCAAAACTGGGATAGTAAGAATTTTCATCTCTGAAAAATCTAGAAAGGTCCAAAATGCCCTGGCATTTTGCTGGCATGCAGTTGAATGCCCTACATAGTTTAGGCCTTTGACTAAGCCACATGACTGCATAAAATTATTCTATCTTTAGTGTCATTTCTTACCACTTCTTGAGAGTAATGTTTCCGTCTAAACTACTCCAAAT
The DNA here is from genome assembly GCF_040939455.1 of Microcebus murinus. Classification (NCBI taxonomy): domain Eukaryota; kingdom Metazoa; phylum Chordata; class Mammalia; order Primates; family Cheirogaleidae; genus Microcebus; species Microcebus murinus. The sequence goes on along the minus strand of NC_134121.1, from coordinate 20,063,267 downwards.
AAAACGTTGTTGTCATCCCCTAATTTTTATACCATTTTCAAAAATATAATCACTATGACCATGAATAGTCTCTCATTAATTAGTTTATCTATACTCATTAATTCTCCTGTCCAAAACAAAGTAAGTGGAAAATTGGAGGATGCGGAGCATCGTAGGCTGGAAAGGATTCTGTTCCTGTCTGCCTGATATAATTAAGGCATAATTATAATATAAGGCCTTATAATATAAGGGTTATAATATAAGGCTTTATAATATAAGACATAATTATAATATAAAGCCTTATAAGGCTTTCCAAGAGGAGCCACAGACCTTGTCCTAAACTTAAGATTTAGCATTATCATCACAGTTTAGTAGTGGCAGCAGGAACTGTCACCCCACTGCTGCCTTGTCTGGTTAGTGGGAGTGTGATTCTATTCTCCTGAACAGCCAGAGTTACCCTTCTGGCTTTAAAACTAGGTTATAAAACTGCATATAGATACAATATAATTCTGACTTAGTTTTCTATGCCACCTGGTTACCAAGAATAATAGCAGTAATAGGAGTTAGCAGGAATCAGTGTGAGCTCTGAGCCCAAACTGCCCAGGGGCATTTACCTGGGCAGCAGGAAATGGAATTACAGCTTCCTGTCTACCTCATCACCTTAACCCCATTCCTCACCTGAGATGAGTTTAGTGACTTACTAAACCTCTGGAACTTTGGTTTTCTTATCTGTAAAATGAGCACAATAAACAACTTCCAGGGCAGGGCCTCATGCACACCAACTGTGATGAAACAGCATTGTTCCTGCCAGTCAGGAGAGTTGATATCCTTCTAGGTAGTTGGCATCCAAGAGAACCAAAACAAACAAACAAACAGGAAAATGTGGATTGTAGCCAAGATACAGTTTTTAAATTTGGTTAAATCTCCTACATCCTCACTAGCATCCAGAGAAATTCAAAATACAGCAATAATGAGTTACCATTTTTTGCCTAACAAACAAGAAAGATTTCATGAGAGTTTCCAGTGCAGGTGAGGGTGCAGTTTGTACTGCTGGCAGATGTCTGAATAGATGCATTCCATTTGGAAAGATCTTAAAGTTTATACAAACACACCCTCCCCATAGAGTACTGTACAGCCATTTAAAAAAATCACGGTTTTTTTTTTTTTTTTTTTAGAGATGGAGGTCTCACTCACTCTGTTGCCCAGACTGGAATGCAGTGACTGACAGGAAATAATCATGATTTTTTTTTTTTTAAGACTGCCAGGATAAAAAAATAGAATACAAAAACTTCATATAGTAAGTGGGGAAACCAGGTTATAAAACTGCATATGCGCAAAATATAATTCTGATTTAGTTTTTTATACACACACAGACAGACTGGCAGGAATTATACTACATTTAACTGTGGTTTCCCAGCACTTCGTGAAGCCAAGGCAGGAGGATTGCTTGAGCCCAGGAGGTTGAGGTTGCTGTGAGCTGTGATTATGCCATTGCGCTCCAGCTTGGGTGACAGAGTGAGACCATGTCTCAAAAAAACAAACAAACAAACAAAAAAAAACCTGTGGCTTCTTGATGTTTTTTTTTCCCTGGGTAATGGGAATTATAAATAATTTTTTTCTTTTATATTTCTGTTTACTTTCCAAATTTTCTGCAACGAGAATGTATTACTTGTATAATCAGGAAAATGTCATTCAAGGTGCTGGGTCCCTGAGAAGTGGCCAGTAATGCTCTGCATTGCTCCCACAGCTGCTGCTGGACACTCACTCGCTGAAGATGGTCCTGCTTGATCTCCCCTCCATCGGCTCTCAGGTGGTGAGGAAGGCACCCGCCAGCTACACTAAGATTGTCGTGAAAGGCATGACCCGGGCTGAGATGATCCTTAAGGTAATGATGACATGTCTTTCTCGGGGATTCTGATAAAAGGGGCTGCTCATTTACTCAATCACTTGTTCCAAGGAGTTTTGGTTTTGAAAGCACCGGGTGGAGGGGAGGGAGTGGCTATCTCCACAAGGCCCAAAGGATTGTCCACATTTTGGCTGGACTGAATTTTTTGACCTCATCGGGTACTGTGGACAGTCAGTGGCCAGTTACTTGGGGATTGGGTTTTTCCCGACAAATGAATTTTTTGCCGTCATGGGGTCGTCTTGTAAAACGACTTGGCCAAGATGGGAAGTTAGGTGAAGTTGTCGCTGTGAATCAGTGGATAAGTTGGGGGTCCCTCTGCTTCTCAGCAGGGATTTCAGGCCCAGCCATCCGCTCCTCCCTTCCACATGAGCCTTTTTGGCTCTCTGTGCTCTGCGGCTTTCAATGAACTCTGAACAGATGTTGTAGTAACTGAATCTAATCAGCAAATGGGTTTTTTAAAGCCTCATTTAACAAAATATTGTACTCCGAGTGATGAATGTCTGAAGCCTTGAGCATCTGCATCTGATTTCCACCTGTACTTGTTGAGAAGCGAGGGGCCTATTTGGAAGAGGGGTGACAGCCAGAGAACAAATGGTGCCGTAGTGATGTGTCTTAGAAGGCCAGGGCCTGCAGGCACTTCAGGTCTGTTTCCCAAACAGAATGACTCAGATGATAGCCGGAGTAGAAAGTAGCCGTGGGACCTCGGGTTGCAACAGGAGGACCAGGTGAGGGCACTGCACAGACCTTAGTTTATGGCCTGAGGACATCGGAAGCAGCCTAGTCTTTTTCTTCCCTGGCTCTCTCACGGGGGAGTAGAGCATACAGTTTGGGAATTATTGCAGGGGATTCCTGAGTGAACTATCCTTGCCACTCCTTGGTACATTATCAGGAATTCAAAACAAAATCAGTCTCCTGGGAGAAGACAATCAGATACTGCATTCCAAAACCAAATGGAAATGAATTTGAGGACTGCAGTGCCATTCCTTTCCTTCTGTCTGTATATCAATTGATACTTTAAAGAAATGTAGTTAAATGGAGCTCAGGATTTTTTAAGTCTTCAAAATAGGCAGATTTGGGATGTTTGGTTTTGAGAAAATCCACTCAATATCAGTTCCTTCTGCTTTCCATGTCTCAGGAATAAGGATATATCAAGACAGAAGGTACCACATACCCATGAAATATCTCAAACAGGAGACCTTCTGACATAGTGTTTCCCAAATGGTCCTAATATTTAGTTCATTTTATTTCAATAGGTTTAAGAGGTATGAGTGTTTTTTGTTACATGGATAAATTGAAGTCAGGGCTTTCAGTGTATTCATCACCAGAATAGTGTTTATTGTACCCAATAAGTCGGTCCTAATATTTTACAAATCACCTGGGACCCCAGCCAGGCCAGCTGAGTTAGAATCTTTAGAGGAGGGACACAGATATCTGTGCTTTCAAAAGAAATCCAAGTGATATTTATGATTCAGCCAATTCAGGAAACATGGCTCTCATTGAATGTGAAGACAACATAGGCCATCAGGACATTTCTGAGTTTAGGGTTGCTGCTGCTTGAGGGACTCTTGCAGAATCCATTCTGTGCTTGGCTGGAGTGAGGAGAGGTGACCCTGCCCCCAGCTGTGAGTTCTTTGTCCTTGAGACCCACTCTCATCTCCTCCCTTCCCTCGGCAGGTAGTGATGGCCCCTCATGAACCCTTGGTGGTGTTTGTTGACAACTACATCAAACTCCTCACGGACTGCAACACAGAAACTTTCCAGAAGATACTAGACATGAAGGTTAGCCCAGTGTCTTGTCTTGTCCACACCTGCTCATCCTTCTCACACTCAGGGGTGGGTTATAGGTTCTGGGAGGCGCTCTCAAAATGCATGTGCCGGGCCCCACACCACAGACCGGAATCCAGGAGCCTTTTGAGGAGGATGGTCCCGGGCGTGTGAACTCAGGGTTCTAACAGGACCTCTGGGCCGCTGAGACCCGCTGCTCTGCAGGGGGTAGGGGTGCAGGGAGCGACATGAAGAGCCGGGGTCTTTCTTTCCCCCGTCTTTCCCTGTCCTTTTGTTTCTCAACCCCTTCTTTCTCTCCTATCCTATTACCTTTCTTCCTTCCTCCGCTGTTCTCTCCGGGTACTACCCAGGGCTGGCCATTCCCCTGAGGAAGGTGTCAATCTTCAGCCTATTATGCTCAGAGTGATTGTGCTGTTTTTAGAGCCTCAGCCCTCAGCGCACCCAGACACTGTGCTTTCCCTTCTGGCCAGCCCAGGCCGTGACCACCCTCCTCTCTGTCACCTGCAGGGGCTGAAGCGCAGCGAGCAGAGCAGCATGCTGGAGCTCCTGCGCCAGCGGCTCCCCGCCCCGCCCTCGGGGGCAGAAGGCTCCAGCTCACTGTCTCTGATGGCCCCAACACCGGAACAGGAGTCGTCTCGCATCCGCAAACTCGAGAAGCTAATTAAAAAGAGACTGTAGGAGCGTCGGGGCACTGTTCTTTCCCTGGCCGATGACCCTCAGCACCCAGTTCCCTGGAAGGCCCCCCAACCTCTCCTGTGCTCCCCGGGACTGTCAGATCGTCAGTGTTGAAGCTTTCTGGGACATCTGGGTTGTTAATGCATCTCTCCCATGCCCTGTCTTAATTCCTGTCCAAACTGGCGACGCTGAGTGAGGGCCGGTTTATGATAAGGCAGTTTAGATTATGTCTGATTCCTGAAGGAGAGGCAACAACGTGAAGGTCCCTGTGTTCAGGGCTGCTCTTGGCTGCGGGATCGTCAGCGGCTCTTGCAGCCTCAGCACGGCAGCCAGACCCTCTGACACGTGGGCCCCCTTCCCTACCGCACACCTGCCCAGGCAGCTTGGATGGGGAGGTCCGGATCCCCCCCTTCTTCCCGCTGCTACTGTTGAGACCACCTCTGCAGCCAGAATGCTGAGTTTTCCTCCTGTGTCTCTGGGTTTGGTTCTAGGGCCTGAGTTAGTGAAGTGGCAGGTGACAGGTGGAAAACCAGCCTTTCTTTCTGAAGGCAATGGACGTGTGCATACTTTTCCGTGTAAATCCCAGTTTCCTAGTACGTATTTTGTTTCTGGTACTTTTCATGCCTTGGCCAGGTTGTCCCTGTGTTCTCCCCATTTCTTAGTAATCTCTAAAGGGAGAGAGGCCCTCAGTCTCTCTCACCCCAGAGGATTGCATGTGCCAGGCCTCGGAGGCAGGTGTCCTGCTGCCGTGAGGCTCCTGACCTGGGTGTGGGACAGACCCAGATGTGACTTGGAGACAGGGTTCTGCTGGGCACACTCACTGGAGTATGAGAGCAAATTATTTTCTCCATTTCTTTGTTCTCACTCTGCTCCTAACTTCTAGAAAAAGGGTTGCCTTCTGGACAGGGAAAACAGAATGTTCTCTTGGAAAATATTCCTTAGGCTTTCTCCTTAGATAAAGCTATGGGAAAACCCCGGAGGCCTGTACCCTTCTAATCCCTTCCTGTCCGTTCATTTTCAAATCCAGAGTACTTTCCAGAGTCATCTGAAACAACAAAGGTGCAATGGCTGGGCAACATGTTACCATGTTCCTAATGAGAAAGAACCTGGGTTCATGGACACCTTAGGAACAGAATATAGACCTGTACACCAGGCTGAGAACCTGGCACCACCCAGCACGCAGCCTGCCCCGGCCTGCCCTTCCTGCCCACCGCTGGTTCTCAGTGGCAGAGCGTGCAGAGGAGAATCGCCGCAGAGAACCACTTCGGTCCTCCCGCATGATCCTGCATCCAGAAAACAGGCAACATGTCGGGTAGTTGCCCTGATGCTCTTGGTTCACTTGAAACTAAGCCTCAGTGTACCATGACCACAACCACAGGCCAACCGGTGTTGGTGTCAGCTTTTGTTCAAGAATAATATTAATTAATATCTGTTGGCCAGGTTGGGGGGCGCTGAGGAGGAAGGTGGAGCTCTCTACACAGAATGCTTATAACAGGCTTGGGATAAAATTGGGACATCAAGCAGCACTCAGACATGAGTTTTCAGGACAGGGGAAGTTTCCTAAAAATCCATAGAACTTGCAACAGTCATCCAGTAGGAAACTTGAAGGTTTGAAATCTGCCAGAAGCACTGCTTGGTCCTCCCCAGCTCGTTTTCCCAGCATCACTGTGCAGTGCTCCCTGCCCGTTCCCTCAGCTCCCTCCCCGGCTCCGTCCGGCAGCCCCAGCCTTGACCCTGGGCCTCATTTCTTCATCAGTCTCCAGCCTATTCTTGCTGGTCAGTACGACTCTCGCGTATTGGGCATCTCAAATTTGAGAACACTGAAAAGAAAATAAGGCGTGGAAGACAGAGGCGTGACCTTGAGCTGAGCTCCATCAGGAAAGGATTCCATTCATAAACAAGGCGAGTGCAGGAGGGGCGGGGAGGGCACTGGGAGAGCACCCGGAGCTCGGCAGGGGGGTCCTGCCTGGCTGTCGTGGGGCCCCGGCGAGGTGCCACAGGCTTCCGTAACTGCCGAGAAGGGGAGTGACCCATCTCCAGACAGTGCGGCCGACCCCGCCAGCTGTGTCCACCCAGGGGAGCTGGGAAAGCCGGTGGACTCCGGCACCTGGTTCTTGTCACTCTCGGTGTTTACAAATCCACACTTCTCTTCTCTCGGCTCATTCGTGAGGAGCCAAGTTCTGGCCATCTCCGTAACGGCATTGAGATGTCAAGCTGCTGTTTTCCACGCTTGGTGGTCACAGCCTGGGAAGTTGCTTTCTTGATTTATTACATTGTCAGTAATCCCCAAGGAGCCAACAGATGTCAGTAGGAGTTACGTTAACTGTCTCGCTGATGGGGGCTGGATACTGTACGCGCATCCTGTAAAGACAAAGCATGCTTCTCCGCCAGGGATGTGCCTCCGAATCACCTGGGACCCTTTTAAGAAATACAGATGCCGGGAGACTTTGAGTCAGGAAGTCTAGAGTGGGGCCTGGCATATAGGTTTAAAAGGTCCATAGGTGATTATAATATTTATTCCTTGCTAAGAACCATTGCAGCAGAGAGAAATTTGCTTTATTGAAGGGCCCCTGTGGCACATTTGTATAAACGTAAGCAAGCTCTCTAAGCAAGGGTAACGGCTGTGCGCCAAGCTGGTACCGGCCTGGTACACGTGCCTTGCTGAGAGCTGGCAGCTGCGACTTTAAACTTGCGTTGTTGGTGGGGACTGTGTCAGGTATCAGGCTCTCCCCATGCTGTTTAGGATTCTTCTTGATTTGACCAAATCCCAAGCAGAAGCCTTGTGTTATCTTGTTTTATATGTTATTCACAATGATGTATATAACAGGAACAACTATGATAAAAGCAGAAGCTAACAGCTCTGTGATCCAGCTAAACTTGTGCCCATTCCTTCCCTCCACTTTCTCGAGCCCCTTTAAGAAGCAAAAAAACAAAAACAACTTTGAAGTCACTTTGCGGTTAAAATAAATACTGGCAATTTACAATCAATAAAGAATTCACTAGTGCTCTTATTATGGGCAGACTTCTCTGATAGCTGGCTTAGAGGTGCCCAGGCTGGAGAAAATTCTGTTCGGTCTGCAGCAGTGAAACAGGAGCCACATGGACAGGGTGCTTTGACCTGCAAGTTCGGTTCTGGCATTGACGCTAACTCTTGCCACTCCTCCCTCTCTTGAAGAACAAAGGAGCAGTATCCAGGGCTCTGCCCACCACCCACAAACGGTGCCTCCTTTCTCATGGCTAGGGGGGCTCCTCCACGCAGATTCGGCAGGGTTGAGAGCAGACAAGCCAAGACCAGCAAGGCAGGTATGAGGCAGACGGGGCAAGAGAACAGGTCCGAGGATGCTGCCTGATGCGGAGGATGTTACACTGGCCCATCCTGAATGGCTGCTGGGCCAGGAAACCCGGTTCCCTGTTTACAGAATGCTGGGGAAGTGCCAAGAGTGCACAGCTGGAAATGTAATCCCCCTCCCTAGGAAGAGAACTCTCAAAATAACTGGCTTGCTGGAGGGTAAAAGCAAGTGTTTCACACTTCTTGTCTACTCCAAGTCAGATTCCTAAAAATAAAATAGTTAGAGCTGCATTGGGCCTTTTAAGCAATAGCCTTGGAGACACAGACACACGAAAAGCTGGCATCCATAAAGAATACTGTTGCATTTTATATATTAAATAAAAGTTTCCAGTCTCATTCTAGCAGTTATCAAAATAGATAGCCTCCTGGACCCTCAAAGTTCTATACCCATGGGACATATAAATTTCCTTAAAATAAAGGGATTGCTTTTTTGTGTAAATATCTTTCATTTGCCCCCATCTGGAAGTGATTTCTTGGTGCATATTGGAGCACAAAGTACTGCAGTTAATTAAAGCATTACTGGATGTCATTTGCTAGAATGTATTTCCTTACTGCTGACAGAAAACAGAGCGGAATATAGGAAAGAATTAGCAAGCCCATGAACCTGGGACCCCCTCCCAGCGGCTGCCCCTTCCCTGACAGTCTCAGGAAGCCGTGCACGGCCACAGAAGGTGGTCAGCAAGGTCCAGCTGTGGTGGGAACCCCTGTAAATGCGTATACAGCGTTCTGCTGCTGATGTGGAACCCTTCTTGCTCTCTGAGTCTGTGTCCTGTTGACTCTGCCTTCTCTGCCCTTCCTGCAGTCACAGTCCACTTTGCTCTGTGACTGCCAAGTGATTTCTCTCCCGTACGCAGTAAGTTAATCCTGTTTCCTTAATAACTGGGTGGGCATTTTGCAATGAAAACTTTTGGGGAAGTCTGATGTTCCTTTCAACAGTGGAAAGTCTGTTGCAGCGTTTCCATTGCTGTGGCTTCGGGATCATTACCTAGTTTCCATTCTTCGTCTTCACCAGCTCCCCACGATTAGGGCGGCCAGGGATCGATCTAACGAGAAAGAAACACTTCTGTGTAACCCACCTAGAGGGCAATGTAAGATGACTCACCTACCAGTTCTCTTCCTTCTCACCTGCACGAGCAGGTGGGGAGGTGCTGGTGAGCAGTGGGACATGAAGAATGTGCTCATTTGAAACGGAAGCAGCCTGGGATGGGAAACGTCTACAGAAGGCCTGGTCTGCAGGTCTGGTCCTGGCATTTTGATGTTGGGCAAGTCACTGATCCTCCAAGCCCTGGTTTTCAATATTTGTGAAAGGAGATTACATTGAACAGGGCTGTGAAGGTCACACAGGACCAGGTTACGTGCACATGCTCTGCAAGCCACAGGCAGTGTGCAATGTGTCCATTGTCACGTGCCAGCTGGAGCCCGTGGCTGGCCTGACTGGACTGACTAATAAACGGCTCAGTGGCAACACATCCTGCCGCCGAGCGCAGGCTGCATCCGCGGCAGGCATCGGAGTATCTAGTCTTTGCCTTTTTAGGTCATGAGTGTGAAATCCAGCTTACTCAAGAGTTTTAGGACTCTGCAAGCTGTATTCCCCGTGCCCTGGCAGCTGCTGCTTCCGTAGCATTCAGGGATAAACCTGCAGACGCCGAGAAGCGAGCCTCCCCCCTCCTGGTAGCGTTGGCCAGGCTGCCTGTTGTGGAAAATAGGGCACGTTTCCTCTGAATGCAAATTAGAAGGCTTGCCAAAGGCTCTCTTCCAAAACAATTCTTTAGGTATGGTGTCTGGTGTCCACAGGCCAGACTCTCGAGCTAGCTGCTCCTGTCAGGGACAGAATTCTTGCTAGCACTCCTTTTTCTTTTCATTTTTCTTTTCCTTTCTTTCTTTTTAACCTTTGATGCCTCCCCCCCCTCCAAAAAGAACTAAGCAGGATTATCTGGGGACAGGCAGTGCTGACTGGGAAGCACAAGGTTCACAAGCTTTTGGATGACTTTACAGTTGCCTTTCAAAGAAGATTAGACCTTCCCCAAGATCTAATCAGCCGAATCCCTGTAATCAGCCGGAAGGTTCCTATCTGGCTCTCCCAGTCCTCTTTGGGGATATCGATTGGGAGAATGTGGGGCACTGTGTGATGTTAAAATGAAAATAGTGTCAAATGCTTTGTCCCCTAGGAATGTTTCTCACTTCATCTGAGGGTTCTGGTAGCTTCTGCTCCGTCCTCAAATGGAATCCGCACAATTGCCGTGCCTCTTTCTGTTTGGGGTAATTTTTCAACAAATGAGAAAGTAACAAAGCTTCTCAACGAATGTCCCTCTACTTCCGGGGCTAATAAAAGTACTTGCAAAGGGGGCTGCAACTTTTAGGGGTCCCAGGTGAAACAGGGGCAAGAAAGCCTAGCTGCTTCAGCGGGTTGCTTTGCGCTGACGGAAAAGGAAGGCACTTCCTCGGGAGAGAGGAAGCCTGCCGGCTGCCAAGGAGACCGCATTCCATGGGGTTCTTCACAAAATAAAGCACTGTGATTGGGCCGACTAGAGCAAGCACTGAAGAGCTTTTGCAGGCAAATGGAAGAAATACCCATGCTGCATGAAGAAAACACGGGTTCACACACAGAGAGCCCCCCACAACTCCACACCTGTGCTGCCCGCCACATCCACTGAACAGCTCTGAAAGGGTCCCAAGTGTCAGCTCTGCGGCTGGCTAGCTGGGCCATCAGAGGAGGGTGCTGAAGGTAGTCAAGGTCTGGGCTTTGGCTGCAGAGCCCAGCTGCTGTCTGGCCTGCATATAATATCTTTGCTCATGAGAAGGTCTGGGTGATTCAGTGCTATCAGTACATGGGAGTAGGGGCTGTAGGAAAGGAGTGGGAAGAACAAAGGAACAACTTACTGAGTATCTATTGTGTCCTGGAGACAGTATGACATCTCATCAGATCACAATCCCTGTTGCGTAGGTACGGTTAGCTCCGCTTTGTGGATGGGACCTGGACACTCAGAGAGGGTAAGTGACGTGCCCAAGGTTGTGTGGCTAGAAAGGGCCGAGCCAGGACTGGGCTCAAATCTCATGCCATCTCTTTTTACTGCATCAGTAGTTTTTAAACATATGAGACAAAATTTTACGTGGCATCCCCACTATACAAAACAGACAAAAGTCTTTTATTAATGTATTTTATGAGTTCAGATATTTTCCAAAGCAAATCAGTGAGAACACAAACTATTTCAGTAAATAGAAAGCATTTTAAATCTAAGATTATGGATGAAAATGTGCACGTATCAACCCCAGCATCCAATTGATTTATGTGTTTTGCTTTGGTTGCAGAGAATAGAGAAGTCTTGATGAATCCAGCTAAGAACTTGCAAAGAGTATCTATTTTGTTTTAAACAGCCCTCTTCCAATTGCAGATACTCTTCAGTTAAACAGAGGTGACAAGAGACTCTCCTGAAGTCTACGTGGGTGTGAACAGCCCTAGCAGGAAAAGGCTAACACAACCAAGGGGCTCTGACATCTTACATTTTCCCCCTATAGCACATTCGAGGATGCAGGTTGTGTTACTACTGTTTTCAATGTTGAGTTTTCAGAACAGGTTTAAAATACACATTTTAAAAACAAAGTTAGAATCACACCTTTGTAGAGGTTCTTCCCCCACTAAAACATCGCTGAAGAATTTAAGATTTCCCCAGATGTCATTTTGGAAGCTACTGCCCTCATTAATACACGTTCTCATTGTTGTTCCAACCTTAGAAGGGAGAGGAGGTTTGGCACTGTCATCTTAGTACAGGAACGAGCACCATTTCATTTGAAGTTATTCAACAGTAGCACCTGAACTGTCACCCAAAGTCTATGCAAATATGGGTTAAGTATCCCTTATCTGAAACGCTTGGGACCAGAAGTCCTGCAGCTCTCAGATACCTTTAGATTTTAGGATATTTGTGTTATATACTTACTGGTTCCGTATTCCTAGTCCAAAAATCTGAAATCCCAAATGCTTCAGAGAGCATTTCCTTTGAGTGTCCACTTGGCACTCAGAAAGTTTCAGGTTTTCAGGTTAGGGATGTTCAACCCGTCACCCTGGATGCCACCTCCTGAGTTGAGGCCTTCCAGCCTTTGGAGAGGACATCTGAGAGTTGTGCTGAATAACTGTGTTCTGGGAACAAAGCAGTGTGTGTAACTGGAATGGAGAGGGGTGCTTGGGCAACGTTTGAAAGGAAGCTGCTGCTGCTGCTTCTGAAATCCCCACGTGCCCCAAGTCATACACCCGAAGCCTTGAGTGTCCTCGTGCAATGATTCCCAACCTTGTCAGGACTTGAGACATAGAAATGACAATGTGTGTGCTCCTGTCACCTCTGGCCCGGCAGCCACTCCTGGGCAAATCAATAGAAGAGGCTGCTGGGGCTGGGGACAGTGTCTGCTTTGGGACACCTCCCCCTCTGCAGCCCCGAGGCTCAGAGGATCGAGATCCGGGCTTTTCTGTGCACCATAGCAGTGGCCTGAATTGGAGAGTCAGGGTTGGGTGGTGTGTGGATTTATTTGTTTGGGGACTTTGGTCAAAGTCCCTCATTTTGCAGATGGAAAACTGAGGCCCCAAGAGTTTCAATCACTTGCTGACTCTCTGCCATGCAAGAGGACTGGCAAAATCTAAGTATATCCCACTTCCCAGTCACCGTGCCACTTTCCCTAGCTGCCCTTCCCCGGGGCTATGCTTCTCCCCTCCCGGCGCCCAGAGCTTTTACCCCTTTTACCTTCTGCCTGCAGAAGTGAACAGGGGTCTCCACACTTTCCTTGATCCCACTGCCTGCCGGCCACCATGCTACTTCCCTTGTCACTATTGTTAGCATTTCAGATGAAGTCTACAGCCTCCAGCCCCACACTTCCCTCTCCGGCAAGTCAGCTCCCATCTCAGCCACCTTCCTGAAACTTCTCTTGAAGGTCGCTGATGCCCTTCTTGCCAAGCTCACATTCATTCTCTTTGCACTTTCCACATACAGCTGGTCCCTGGTGCATTCAGTAAAAGATATATTTCATATACCCACACAGCCATTCTGTTTTCCACTTTCAGTACGGTGTTCAACAGATTACATGAGGCCGGGCGCGGTGGCTCACGCCTGTAATCCTAATACTCTGGGTGGCCGAGGTAGGCGGATTGCTTGAGGTCAGGAGTTCGAAACCAGCGTGAGCAAGAGCAAGACCCCATCTCTACTATAAATAGAAAGAAATTAATTGGCTAACTAATATATATAGAAAAAATTAGCCGGGCATGGTGGTGCATGCCTGTAGTCCCAGCTACTCGGGAGGCTGAGGCAGCAGGATTGCTTGAGCCCAGGAGTTTGAGGTTGCTGTGAGCTAGGCTGATGCCACGGCACTTACTCTAGTCTAGGCAACAAAGTGAGACTCTGTCTCAAAAAAATAAATAAAAAATAAATTACCTGAGATAGTCAACGATTTATTATAGAATACACTTTGTTAGATGACTTTGCCCAACTGCAGGCTAATGTAAGTGTTCTGAACATGTTTAAGGTAGGCTAGGCTAAGCTATGACATTTGGTAGGTTAGGTATATTAAATGCATTTTGGGGGGCTCCTCATCAGTCGTCTGATAAATGCATTTTTTTTTTTAATACAGGGCCTTGCTCTGTCAGCCAGGCTAAAGTGGAGTGGTATGATCATAGCTCACTGCAACCTCACACTCCTGGGCTCAAGCGATCCTCCTGCCTCAGCCTGCCAAGTAGCTGGGACTACAGGTGCGCATGACCATGCCTGGCTAATTTTTTAAATTTTTGGTAGAGACAGGGTCTCGCTCTTGCTCAGGCTGGTCTTGAACTCCTGACCTAAAGGGATCCTCCTGCCTCAGCCTCCCAGAGAGTTAGGATTACAGGCGTGAGCCACTGCGCCCAGCCAGATCTACTCATCATTTTTAATGGCTGCGTGGCATTTCATAGTTCTGATAATACCATGTATTTCACTAGTGCCAAGGTTTGAATGTATGTGTCCCTCTGAAATTCGTATGTTGAAACTTAATCGCCAGTGTGATAGCATTAAGTAGCAGGGCCTTTAGGAGGTGATTTAAGTGATGAGGGAGGAGCCTTCATAAATGTGATTAATGACCTTACAGAAGTGGTGCAAGGGAGCTTTTTGGCCCCTGTTTGTGCCCTCCTAACTTCCGCCAAGTAACGATGAGCAACGTGGCGCCACCTTGGAAGCCAAGAGCAGCCCTCGTGCCGGCACCTTGATCTTGGACTGTAAGAAATAAACATCTCTTATTTATAAATTGCCTAGTTTGTGGTATTTTGGTGCAGCAGCATGAAGAGTCGGAGACAGCCAGTCTTCTAGCAATATACAAAGTTTGTTTTTTTATTTTTTGGCTATTAGAACCATATCATCTGTGAACATCTTTCTGTAAATATCTTTGCTTACTCGTGCTCACATTTTTTTTTGCAGGATTTCTCCTAAAATTGTTACCCTTCCACTGAAAAAAACTAAAGGACATACACATTTGAAACGTTGCCAGCTCTCGCAGAAACACCCCCTGCAAAGGTTGTTTTGCTGCTGTCTCCCCCAGCGGTGCGTGGGCACCCACTTCTCCACATCCTCACTCGCCCTAGATGTTGTTTCCTGCTTCTTGAGGTAGAGGATGTAGTTGCAGCTCTATCTGTAGAAACGCAGCAAGTAGAAGTTCCCCTTTGGTTTTCATTGCACAAAACCGAATGTGACTCAACCTACACAGTGTCTTGCAAGAAAGCTTCCTCGTTGAGGGTGTATTGAGTAAAGACCTTTGGCTTCCCTGCCTTGTCGGGGTTCCTGGAGAACATACTTTGTGGGTTCGCTCATGAAATCAATGATCAGCCTTTGTATATGTAGTGATGTAACATTCTGATATTAAATTGGGTGTTTTTTCCCTATTTCCCTTTTTGCTTCTACTCTTTGCCCCACGACTGCAGTAGCAGCCAGGTAGAGCATCCTTAGGTGTGGCTGCTATAGAGATAATTGAATTATTAGCTTTTGAACTCTTATGGAAACTTCTATAATTGTGTAGTAGAGACAAAATTCTTGAAAGCCATGGCTGTCAATGCAAGAGTGTTGGAATGCTATTTGTTTTGATTTCTTATTCCAAAAATGTGCCTTTAAATTTTAAATACCAAGATCCTGGAGTGCCTTGGTACTCCAGGTACCACTTGATAGTGTAGAGTGCCCATAGGCAATCATCATCACAGGGGTGGGGCCTCTTGACATTTGTTTCCATTCCACAAAAAAATGTGGATTTTGATCAGCAGGTGGGGGAAGAAAGACCAGAACAGCTGTGACTTGGTTGAAAGGCTGGTAGGTCTCTGAGAAGAAATTCAGAGCCCCTGCACTTTGGGTCAAGCCCTAGTAGAAGAGGAACCTTCTGATCTAGAAGCCACTGCCTGGCTTCTGGCAGTCAACCTGGGAGACCACAGCCCCCATGGAGAAGTCCTGTGAACAAGTCAGCAAAAAGACGAGGATGAGTGAAGGAGATTTCCAGCCGGAGAGGCCTAAGGAGGGTGTGGTCCCTAACACACAGAGTCCCTCACACCTCATGGTGGGCAGGTGATGGCTGCTAAGAGTTCCCCGTTCCTCGAGCTCCCAGAAGTAGTGAAAGGACCAGCACATTGGAAGAGACTTTGGGTTAGGACAACTAGGGTGCAAAACAGGTGGCATATGGACAGCAAAAGCAGAGGGTGGCTCTCAGTGGCCAAGCAGAACAAGTTATACCTCAGTGGAAGCCAGAGAGGTGGGAAGATGACCGTGGACCAGGCACTCACAGCCAGCTTTGCTGCCATGATGTTATATAAGCCCTTCCAGATATCACTCAGGCAAAAGGGAAGGACAAGAGCGATAATTACCTCAACTGAGCCATCATCCAGAAGATAAGAAACTACACTGAGTTAGAGGCCAGTGCCCCAATCTTGAGAGAAACTGGGGAGTCTATGAGCTAAAGGGAGTTCACTTTAAAAAATTAAAAGAGCATTAAACTTTGTTATGCCCAAATATATAGTCACATAACAATATCCATTACAGGTGCCAAAGGAGACCTAACAGCTCTTCACTGTGCACTTGATGTGGCATTTCTAGCCAGGAGCACAGCAGACCCGGGCCAGCCACCTCAGCTCCTCCTTCCCCTTGTCTCCAGTGCAACACTTGTACAAGATGCATGTCCAGGGCTGGGCACGGTGGCTCACACCTGTAATCCTAGCGCTCTGGGAGGCTGTGGCAGGAGAATCACTCGAGGTCAAGAGTTCAAGACCAGCCTGAGCAGGTTCGGGCAGCCTCTTTGCATGCAGGACCCAGGAGCCTCTTCCACAAATATTAAGAGAAGGGGCCAGAAGGATAGACCTGGCTCGGGAGAGAGGGAGAGGGATTTGGAATTCAAAGGGGTGTTGTTTTAAAATTGATACTTGTCTCTTGGTCTAGCCCAGAAAGGGTTAACTTTGAATCCTAGAGCAGGGGGCAGGCATAAAGGAAGCCATGGTGCTTTAGGACCACCCTAACCCACAGAACCAGAAGAGGTGAGGAGTACTTTGCTACAGAACCCACAGCCCAGCACCTGCGAGCTGCAGGGCCCTCCGCCACCACCAGCCTTGGCAATGGTGCCCGAGCTTTGGGCTGTGCTATCACCAGCTCTACGAACAAATTTCAGTGACTCCCATATGCTTTTTTATAATCCTCTCTCTTACCTAACTACTTGACCTTTTGAGTTGTTTCCCAGAAATGGTGGATTTTTCTGCAAGACAAAGGAGCAGAGATTCTGAAGGGCCCTGGGCAGACTTCTTGACACCAAGACTCACCACCCCCCTAATCTGCCCCCAAAGCATGCAGTGCCTTGTTAGTTACACCACGACCTGCCCCTGGGTACCTGGCCTGCCCTTTAATTTTTTTCTTTAATTTTTAATTTATTTTTTATTTTATTTATTTTTATTTTTTTTGTGTGTGAGACAGAGTATCACTCTATTGCCCAGGCTAGGGTGCAATAGCCTAGTATGATGCTATGGCACTCTAGCCTGGGTGACAGTGAGACCTTGTCTCAAAAAAAAAGACATCCTCTGACACAATGCAGCTCGCACGAGCCTGCACGAGGTAGGCGTTAGCCTACCTCACAGCAACCTCAAAATCCTGGGCTCAAGCAATCCTTCTACCTCAGTCTCCTGAGTAGCTGGGACTACAGGCATGCACCACCATGCCCGGCTAATTTTTTCTCTATATATTTTTAGCTGTCCGGCTAATTTCTTTCTATTTTTTAGTAGAGACGGAGTCTCGCTCTTGCTCAGGCTGGTCTTGAACTCCTAAGCTCAAGCAATCCTCCTGCCTCAGCCTCCCAGAGTGCTAGGATTACAGGCGTGAGCCACCACACCTGGCCTGGCCCATCCTGTAAAAGCTCATAATCTCTGTTAGTTGGAGAGACAGATTTGAGGCAGCTTCCCCTGTTCTCTTGACAAGACATCTGTCATCTTTTTAAAATTCTTTTCTTCCTGGCCGGCACGGTGGTTCACACCTGTAATCCTAGCACTCTGGAAAGCCAAGGCAGGTGATTGCTCAAGGTCAGGAGTTGGAGACCAGCCTGAGCCAGAGTGAGACCCTCGTCTCTACTATAAATAGAAAGAAATTAATTGGCTAACTAAAAAAAAAAAAAAAAATATATATATATATATATATTAGCTGGGCATGGTGGTGCATGCCTGTACTCCCAGCTACTTGGGAGGCTGAGGCAGGAGGATCACTTGAGCCCAGGAGTCTGAGGTTGCTGTGAGCTAAGTTGATGCCATGGCACTCTAGCCAGGGCAACAAAAAATGAGACTCTGTCTTTAAAAAAAAAAAAAAAATTCCTTCTTTCTTCCTTGGCAATCCTCGTCATCTCAATAATTGGATCTTCGTGCAATGAGTAACTGGACCTAGGCCAAAAAACCCCCTTGCAGCTTCAACAACAATGCCTGGCAAGGGACAGAGGCATGGTACCACGGTGGCACTGCCGCAGCCTCTCCTAAGTGACTGATAGAGCTGATGGTCTCAGCAGGGTCTGAGTCCACCTAAGGACAGTGGTGGAACATTGTCACACAAGTTAGCAGAAACAGAGGCCAGGACAGTGAGGGCTAGAAAAAGAAAGAAAATGAATAGCAGGCCTCCCATTTTTATGACCAGATTTACTCATGAGCATATGAGAGATGAGAGACACCCTCGGGGATTTCTAGAAATCCAGCAATCGGGGTTCCTGCCAAAGAGTGGGCTAAGGGGCTAAAGCTTCAGTGGACCCCTGGCCAGCCCGGCCGGGGAGAAGATGAGGCACACGGAGTTTTTCCTTGGTACTTCCCCTCTCGTCCCAAGTTCTTCCCCAGCCCTGGCTAATTTTCAGTAAAGAACCGAAACTGAAAAACATTTCTTCAAAGGCATATAAATGTCTTCAGTAAGTGTCGGGAGTTCCCAGCACTACATAGCTGCAAACCACAGCCGTCTCGGCCTGCGTGGATTCTGCTTTGAACTGGGCTAGGAGAGGAATGCACTAAGGGACCCCCGCTCCCAGGAAGGACGCCACAGGCCAACTGTCATCATGTGGGGCAAGTTGGAAGCCTCCAAGGGTTCCCCCTCTCTCCATGCCCTCCCAGGCAGCCCCTGCAGCCCCGAACCCTCAGGTGGTCCCCAAGCACCATGGAGACCCTCGAGACTGCCGCTGGAGTGTGGCCACACAGACCAGCCATTTGTCCCCCAGGGACAGTTGACAGCACACCGTTCCAGCATGCCTTTCAGTCGAGGAGCCGAGGGTCTTAACTTCAATTGCTCAACCAAGGGCTATTTTTCTGGCCTGCAAGTCCTTGTCCAGTGTGAATACGCAAAACAGAGCCAGGAGCACAAGTGCATTGACACGGTTCCAAGGAGGCCATGTGCCCCAGCTCTCTGCAAAGTCTCATCTGGGTTTTATTTTGCGGAGGCCAAGGAAGGCCCTTTTCTGTGTAACCAGGGAGCGTTTGGGAGAATCAGCTCTTAGCTTACAATTAGGAGGCCCCCGGGGTGGAGCCGTATTTGACTGGCATCGTGGGGCTCCCCACACAGGGGACACTGGCCTGACTCCAAGCCAGCTGCACTGGATATCTGGGTTAGTGTCGCCAGCGGGGCTTGGCCAGACCCCATGTCTCCAACCAAACTGGTGGTCTGCAAGTGGAGAGGTCAGAAAAGGAGCCAGCCTGTCGCCTCAGGCCTGCTTAGGTCTAAAAGCAAGAATTTCGGGGTCCCCTCACTGCTATCTGGCTCATGCCAACTCTGTGAGTCCCAGGGGCTGAGGGTCGTTCATCAGCCTCACCAACACGTGTGTATACTCGTGCGGGCTGCATTGTGTCAGAGGATGTCTTTTTTTTTTGAGACAGGGTCTCACTCTGTCACCCAGGCTAGAGTGCCGTAGCATCATACTAGCCCACTGCAACTTCAAACTCCTGGGTTCAAGTGATCCTCCTGCCTCAGCCTCCCAAGTAGCTGGGAGTACAGGTGTGTACCACCATACCTGGCTAACTTTTCTACTTTTTGTAGAGACAGGGGGTCTCGCTCTTGCTCAGGCTGTTCTTGAACTCCTGCGCTGAAGCGATCTTCCTGCCTTGGCCTCCCAGAGTGCTAGGATTACAGGTGCAAGCCATTGCGCCCGGCCAGAGTATGTCTTTTTCATTCAATTCCTTTCTTTGTAGACTATGGCAGGTCCCTTTCAATGTTCTTTGAAAACAGTAACCTTAATCTTAAAATATTTGCAGAAGAAAATAAAGTTCTATTTTTTTTTTTTAAAGCATTTGGTTGACATGGGTGCATATGAAGGAGAGAGCGTATCTGATTGAACAAGGCAAATCCACTACATCCTGCACCTGGGACCCAGGGGGCTGGGAGCTGCAAGGTGCCATGGGAGCAGGGCGCGAGCCAACGTGCTGGGGCCGGGAGTGTTTTTAATCTACTGTCTGGCTGGGTTTGCCGAAGACAAGCTGTTCCAAAACAATAAGCGGAGGCCTGCCCTGTTCTTTTCTGATTTAACTCCCATTCGGGCATCAGCTTAACTTAATGCAGAAGAAACAAAAATGCAGGGTTGGCATTCGTTGTTGGGCAGCTTTTGTTCCTCAGACCCTGCTGGGAGAGGCCTCCGGCCAGATGCCAAGTCCTGCGAGGACACCGTGTCTCTGTGATCCAGTCGGGGCCATGGTGGCCCAATCTGAAAGGACAGCTTTGAGAAGGGGCCGGTCTTTCTGCAGCCTCCCTCATCTCCCTGGGCCACGCTTGCTTTGTGTAACTCACCCCTGATTTCTAGGCGCACCCCAGCTGTTGTTCCTCAAAAGAAGGCCAGTCTTCAAACCCGGACCGGGAGGGTTAAAGGTAGCGTGGGTTACCTTTCCCAAGCTTTGATTAGAGTGTTTCTGTGGGAAACATCCAGAATAAGATGTAGGATGCAGACGAGCCCAGGTAGCGAGGCCCTTGTAAAGGTCTGCAATGGATGGGCAGAGTGAGCTCACTGCTCGGGACTGTGGGGACTGCGGGGACACGGCTGACTCCACGGTCTGCGCTGCATGTTTGTCGTTATTACTACAAGGGAGATCCCTTCTCTCCCATTCAGAAGGACTCCTGGGCAGGCCGAAGTTGGACAGTTCCCACTGTGTGAATAGCTCTGCTCACTCTTGCCAGGAATGCCATGGGCAGGATGCCTTGGCCAGGCCGAAGATGCTCTCTGGGTATCCATGTGGCTTCCAGTCTGCTGGGGTTTGTTTATCTTTGAGCTCTTTGCAGTCTGGACAAGAGTGGGCAAACCTGGGGTCACTCTTTGTTGCCTTTTGGTTGGCTCATCAGAATTCTAGGAGCCACAGGGAGGGATCAGTCTTTGGTGCGGCTTATTGGTGGCAGGGGTCGGGGGCATCTGATGGTTTGGGGGAATCTGTCAGGGACTGTGGTCTCCATCCCTGTTTCTCCGTCAGTGTCAGGCCCAGGGCTGGATTCTTCTCCAAGCCCCTCCAACTCCTTGCGTGTGTCAGTGTTGAGCGTGTCTGGAAGGAAGGCGGCCATGGTGAGTAATCAACTGATGCTTCAGGAGCTCCTTGGCAGTCGCCCTGAGGCTGAGGCTGTCCTCTGGTTTCAGGAAACCCTGCCCGATCTCTATTTATTGCCAAGATGCCCTGCTGGAGTTGGGGAGAGGTTGCTCTTGGGGACCAGACAGAACTCTCATAGGAGGGAGGTCAGCGTCTGGATGCTTCCTGAGTCCAGTTTGGTGGCCGTTACTCCCAGGGCCCAGCAGCCCCTGTGAAATCCTGGACCACCTGCTTGATGACGCAGTGCCTCAGAGGTGTCCCCTTGCTCTGCCCGGACACTCCAAAGCTGGCAGCTTCTCAGCCACTTGCTCCTGTTGGCAGCTTTGATGTCTCCATGGATCGTCTGTTGGAATGTGAATAGTCTAAGCCCTTCAGAACTGCCCTCGGGAGGTGACAATGCCGGGCTCCTGCCAGGCGCCGGGTTTTAGCAGGTGCAGGGGGAGCTGTCTCCCAACATCGCCACGGCCATCCTCACTCGGAAGGAGAGCGACTGCACTGGCCCTGCACACTCAACCTCCTCAGTCTCATCCTCCATCTCTTCCAGGCTGATGATCTTGAAGGCCACCACCTCCTAGGAGCAGTTGTCATCTTCCTGGACACCTTTCCCAATCTGACCAGACTTTGGGGAAGAGTTCTCAGGTCTACCTGGGAATGCTTGGTGGGCAAATTCCCTCTGGGGAACTGAGTTCTCCCACTGCAGACCCACCACCCACCTTTCCATAACCCCAGAAAGCACTGAGATTCCTCCTCTGCCACCTGGGGTCAGGGGCAGCCTGGGACGTGCAGATGGTGGGGTCCACAGAGGTAGGGAGGTATAACAGCGTAATTATGTCCTTGCACTGACCAAATGGTGTCCAGGACTGTGCGGGATATTGTAATCTGTTCCCACAGGCCCTGATTGAATGTTTGCCTTCCCAGCACACAGGCATGCAGCGGGTTTTATTCTCTGTGGAGGGGATGATCCTGGCTTCCTGTTCACAGCAAGCTGTCTTGTACCAGCTGTGTGACTTAGGGCAAGTTGAATCCCTCTCTGTTTCCTTACCTGAAAGTGATGGATAAGGAGGTAGGAGGACTGAACTTTGCCAGCGGATCTCTAAGATCTACCTGCTCGAAATTTCTGAGTTTAACAGGTCTGCCCCAAGCAGGACACGTGTCTTTGCAAGGACTCGGCCTGGGCTGCCACTGTGGGTCCTGTACAGAGCCCACCTCTCGTCCTAGCCCAGGGCGGGCCCCCTGCCATGTAGGTCTGGGCCAGGCTCTGGCTCCAGGCCTTTGGCTGAACACCAGGCAGAACCTCCACAGTAGGGTGGCTGGTGGCCGTGGGGACTTCCTACCCTTGCTGATGGTCCCGGAGCTCTCTGTGTGAGAAGGTACCGGGTTTAGGAACAGCCCGGCCCTACAGCCGCAGCTACTGAAGATTTCCCGCTTAGGACGGAGCTTCTCTGTCAAGCCAGAGGGGGAGGAGAAGTCCCAGGCTATTTTTTGGAAGGGATCTCCTGGGGGGTGGGGCACAGAGCTGAAAGCTCCTATACTTCCCCAGAAGGGGCCCCTGGCCATCGAGGCAGCCCTGGGCCGCCAGCAGAGCTTGCCCATCCCGTTGCAGGTCGGAGTCTGCGCCCACCACAGATCTCCCTGCCCGGTGAGGCCCGTCCAGCTGAGCACGGGCCGGGGAGTGCTCAGTGCCCCGGGGAGGTGAGGAGGAAGGAGGCCTCCTTTCCTCGGGGTAGACGTGAAAGCCAAGCCCGCCCTGCGGAGCCAACAGGCGCTGCCGCCATACGAGGCGCATTAACTATTAATAATTTCCAGTTGTTTGCTAGCAGGTTCGGCGGCTCCCCAGGCCTCTGCAGGCCGGGGCTCTGCTCTGGCTCCGGGACCGCCAGGTCCGAAGACAGTGGCGCCTCCGGGCCCCGCTGGGACGGGGCGAGGGGTCGACGCGCCCCCAGGGCCCCGGCGCGAGCGGGACACCGCGTCCACCTGCGGCGGGGCAGGGCCGGCCGGGCTGGGTCCCGGCGCCCCGCACGCGGAGCCCGGCCGCCTGGGGGCCCGGCGGCGCACGGCGGGAGCGCAGCGGCCCCTGGCGCCCAGCCTGGCGGCGCGGCCGGGGCGGGCCGGGGCGGGCCGGGGGCGGGGCCCGGGAGCGCGGCGGCCGGCGAGACCCGGACCGCGCGCGGGCGGCGGGGCACGGAGGGCGGCCGGGCGGGCAGCGGCCCCGGCCCGCGTCTGCGCCCCTCGCGGCCCTCGCTCGCCCGCGACCCCGGCGCCGGTGCCCCGGCCGCGCCGCGCGCACAGCCATGGTGGGCCGGCTCAGCCTGCAGGATGTGCCCGAGCTCGTGGACACGAAGAAGAAGGGCGACGGCGTCCTGGACAGCCCGGACTCGGGGCTGCCCCCCAGCCCCAGCCCCAGCCACTGGGGACTCGCGGCGGCCGGGGGCGGGGAGCGTGCGCCCGCACCCGGGGCGCTGGAGCCGGACGCGGCGGCGACCCCCGCGGCCCCGGTGAGTGGCCCCACGCTGACTCCCTCCCGCCCAGCCTACCCGCAGCGCCCGGGGACCACCAGCCCGTCGTGCCGCCCCACTCGGGGCGCGCCGTCGGCGCCGCCACCCGCCCGTCGGGACGGCGTGGCCATTGCCGGGAGCCGGGGGCGGGAGCGCGGCGAGAGCCTGGCCAGCTGGAGCCGGTGGCTGGAAAATTGTCATCGCCGCCGGGGAGGCGCGGGAGCCCGGGGAGAGGCGAGCCGCCGTCTCCTCCCCTCGGGGTGGCGGCCCCCAGCCTGCGGCCCGGCCACATTCCTGCCCGGCGGGCGGGCGGGGCTCCGGGACTCGGCGGGCACCCCGGCCTTCCCTCCCGGACCGAGGGCCCGACACCCGCGACCCTGCCCGCGTCAGCGCCGCTGCCAGGGCCGGCTCCTCCGACCGGTCCGCGGAGGGGTGTGCTCTGGGCTCCCCGATGCAGACAGCCCGCGGGGCCAGCCTGCGGGACCTCTTGAGACTCCCGGTCCCCCCACCTTGTCCTGAGCACCTAACCCCGAGTCCCGCACTTAATAGGTGGGAGGCCTTTAGGTGGGTGGAAACTTATAAATATTATATTTTTATTTTGTTTTGAAAATTTTATTTAAAGAAAAAACACCAAGTGTACCTTGCCTTAGGAAGCGCTCACATTTGGTATTTGTTGTTTTTACCTAGAACCCTGGGGAGGCCACATCCTGCCCGCAGCCTCCAGAAAGCTCAAAGCGGGCTGCCCGCAGGCCCCCTGCCCTGGGGCAGAGCAGCTGTCCCTGGGCCCCACGTGGACGCTTTGGTGGTGCGGGCATTCTTGACCCACTGACCCTGCCTCTCCGGGCATCAGCGCGTTTTCTCAGTTCCATGTGGAGGCTTGCTTCAACTTGGCCTTCAGAGCCCTCCCCACCTGGCCCTGTCTAGCCTGCCCTGGCCACAGGCAGACACACGGTGCCACCGTGCTGCTCCTTGCCTCTTCTCCAAAGACCTGCTGGCTGCTCAGTGCCCAGCTCATGTTAGTGACCTCCTTTGGGAAGCCTTCCCTGATGCTTCCCAGCGACTTGCCAGCGTCCCCGGCTCCATCCCCATGTCCCAGTGGCACTCCATTCATGCGTGTTATGACCGCTGCCGCCTGCCCCGACCCCCAGGCTGCACGCGGGGCAAGGTGGGCACTCAGGGAGTGTCTGCTGGGTGGACGGGGATGAAAGAGCAGAGAAGGCAGGGCACGATGCCTCTGGCCCAAGTATTTTGTTTTTTAATTAGGCGAAGAAAATGACAGATCCCCAGTAGACCAGGAAACTCAATGGGCCGCTGAGTCCAAACTTTACTCTGTGTTTATCTTTGTACAAGTAACACAGAAGCCCTGATTCCAGCAAATCGGGTGAAAACTAGTCCCCAAGTCTAGGATGTCACTGTCACCTAACAAGCCTCCTTGGTGAGTCAGGACTCTCGATGCACGGACCAGGCTGGAAGACAGTTCGCCTCTAGGAATCTGTGCTGTGGTTCGTGGAGTTTTCTGGAGAGTGCAGGGTGACACGGAGAACACTTTGGCGATTGTCTTACCAGCGAAACTCCGGGGTTGTGGGATTTCTCTGTCATGGGTGGGTGAGGATCTGACAGCCCCCGAGGCAGAGGAGGTGGCGGAAGTTGGACTGAATCTTCAGTTTTAAAAAATCCCTAGTAGCATTTTTTTGTCTTGGCCTCTTCTAGAGTGTCGCGGAGACAACGACAGGGGGTGCCGTGTCACTGAGGGTTCTGGTTGGCTAAGCCCTACGCCCCGGTCCATTGAGGTTTTCTCACCGCATGGCTATAGCATGGTGCAGCAGGCAGCCCCTGGGTCTGGCCACGGTCGCAGTACTGAGCTCAAGTTCATTTCCTCTTATCCGCCTTGCACATAGACTCAGCTATGGAAGGAGGCACCCCCCCCCACGCTTTGGTGTGCAGATGAGGTCAAAGGGCATGCGATATGATCACTCTGTGGGCACACAGCACAGTCGTGGTAGACCTGGGACTCGAACCCAGACCTCTTGGCTCCCTGTCCAGCACTGTGCCTATGCAGTGGGCCAGCCCTTCTCTGACACGCCCAGCCTGAGGGTCACAGTTCACATGGTGGCCCATTGGCTGGAGGCTCCGAGCCAGGACCTCCTGTGGGGGATGTGTCGGATGGCTCGTGGCTGCTCTAACCACGTTCTTCTCTGTCCTTGAAGAACCCAGCCTCTCTCCCCAGCGCCCCGGTGCCCACCTGCGTGCCCAGGCTGTGCCCCCTGTCCTTTGGAGAAGGAGTGGAGTTTGACCCCTTACCATCGAAGGAAGTAAGGTAAATATCGCAGGCCCTGATGTGATTTTTTAAAAAAATTTTTCATTGTTTATTCCAGACAGTAATGCTTGTTATTTTAAAAATTAGTTAACGACAAAAAGTATGCCAAAGACTGTTGATAATCTGGTGGGTAGTCTTTTGGCTTTTATTTTGTGTCTTCTAACCCATGAAGTATGCAGACATGCTTTTTAACATAAAAATGAGATCATGTGATGTATAAGGTTCTGTAACTTGTTTTTTGCACTTCATATATCATGAGCATCGTATGTTTAAAATTTTGTTAAATATTAATTCCACTTTCCAGAAGCTGCTCCCCTCCACCCCCAACCCCCACTTCAAAGTGCTTTAACCTTGTGTCACGTTCGGATTTCACCGGACAAGTCCCAGCCTCCCTCTGAGACTTACCCCATCCAGGATTACCTGGGGGCAAAGTCTCACCGAGAGGCTCAGGTAAAGATAGGGCTTTTTTAGAAAAAGGAGTTTTGCTTTTGGTAACTGGTGGTTTCGTAGCTGGAGTTTCAGTTGCATTAACACAAAGGGCCCTTTGACGTGGAACAAAGAGAGGTTCATCAGTTTGGAGGTGAGCAGTTTAGCCTTTTATTCCCGTGGAGCTTGTATTTTGAACAAAATGGGCACATGACTTCATGACATTAGCTTCCAGCAGCCTCTCTGCTTGCCCAAGGAGAACAGAAAAGAGTGCTGATTCTTACCCAGTGGGCAGGGGCTGGCCGGGGACAGTGCTGTTAGATTATGTCTCATAGGTTGCACATACTTATTTTAGTTTCTGTGAAACAATAATGATAATGTAGTAAAATGCATTAATGCTTTGCTTCCATGAAAAAAAATTCTCAAATTACCAAGGAAGGAATTAAAAAATATAAAGCAGTTGAGGAATGTGGCTGTTAATTTATTTTGTGGAAATCAAGACTGTAATTGGCTTTCTTTTCTTTTCTTTCTTTATTTTTTGAGGCAGGGTCTTGCTCTGTTGCCCAGGCTAGAGTGCAATGGCATCGTCATAGCTCACCACAACCTGCCCCCCCTGGGCTCAAGCCATCCTCCTGCCTCAGCCTCTGGAATAGCTGGGACTACAGGCATATTCCACCCTGCCCAGCTAATTCTAATTTCAGTGGAGATGGAGTCTCACTCTTGCTCAGGCTGGTCTCAAACTCCTGAGCTCAAGCAATCCTCCTGCCTCAGCCTCCCAGAGTGCTAGGATTACAGGCATGAACCACCACTCCTGGCTTGTATTTGGCTTTCATTGATAAGGTCAGATCCCTGAGTCCCTGGGTTTGGGGTGTCTCCAAACCAAAGGTCCAGGGGGACCAAGTACAAGTATTTGGTATAGCCAGGCTTTCAGAAGCAGCATTCAGGATTTCTGGGTTCCTTCATCCTCTCATTAAAGAGCTGATTGATCACCTGAGAGGTCAGAGAAACTCCCCACCCCTAGTAGAGCAGTAGAATCAGCCTTATTATATAGTAATTACCATGACAGCACTTGCTATATGTTAATGCTCTGCTCATTTATTATGGGGAACCCTTTGCAGAATGAGGAAACCGAGGCTTAGAGAAGTTAAGTAACTTGACTGAGGTCTCATAGCATCCGGGGGCCGCTGCGTGCAGTGGCTGCCAGCGACTACAGGGTGGACTTTGCAATCCTGCTCCCCTGTGTTTAAATGCCAGCTCCAGGCCAGGCGTGGTGGCTCATGGCTGTAATCCTAGCACTCTGGGAGGCCGAGGTGGGTGGATTGCTCGAGGTCAAGAGTTCAAAACCAGCCTGAGCGAGACCCTGTCTCTACTAAAAATAGAAATTAATTGACCAACCAAAAATATATATACAAAAAATTAGCCGGGCATGGTGGCACATGCCTGTAGTCCCAGCTACTCGGGAGGCTGAGGCAGTAGGATTGCTTGAGCCCAGGAGTTTGAGGTTTCTGTGAGCTAGGCTGATGCCACGGCACTCACTCTAGCCTGGACAACAAAGTGAGACTCTGTCTCAAAAAAAAAAAAAAAAAAAAAATGCCAGCTCCACATCTCAGTGCCTCTGGGACCTTAATCTCTGCACCTTGCTTTCCTCTCTCAGGGTTGTAGGGAACGTGAAATTAGATCCTGTCAGCAAAGTGCTCAGAACAGTACCTGGCACGCAGTGAATTCTACGCTGAATTCATGAATTCTATGCTTCTCCCTGGAGTAGCCACGTGGCGATGTTGGCACCCCATAAGACACTCAAGGTCACACTGGGGACCCCTGTGTGTGCCCCTAGCCCAGGGTCACGGCTTCATGCTGCCTTCTGTCTCCCGCCCAGGTATACCTCCTTGGTCAAGTACGACTCGGAGCGGCACTTCATCGACGACGTGCAGCTGCCACTGGGCCTGGCGGTGGCCTCCTGCAGCCAGACAGTCACCTGCATCCCCAACTGCACGTGGCGCAACTATAAGGCTGAGGTGCGCTTCGAGCCGCGCCACAAGCCTACGCGCTTCCTCAGCACCACCATCGTCTACCCCAAGTACCCCAAGACCACCTACACCACCACCCTGGATTACAACTGCCGCAAGACGCTCAGGAGGTTTCTGTCCAGCGTGGAACTGGAAGCCTCGGAGTTCCTGGGCACCGAAGACCTCTCCGACGAATGCTGACTCGAGCGGGCCGGGCTGGGGTTGGCCCCAGAGCGCCCTGGTCAGGTTGGGCGACGCGGCCCTTGCATGTCATTCCAGCCCCCCGAGGCGTCCAACCTAGAGATACCTCTAAGCCCAGCCTGGGGAAGGCAAAAAAAAAAAAAAAAATCACTGCATTTCATAATGATCGAGATATTTGGTTTTTGTTGTTGAATTTTCAAGTTGTTTTTAAAAGGAGGCGATTTCCTGGTTTGCCGTTGCCTGCTTTCCCCGGAGTCTCAGTCGGATGAGAAAATGAAAAGACCACTAGGACAG
The DNA here is from genome assembly GCF_040939455.1 of Microcebus murinus. Classification (NCBI taxonomy): domain Eukaryota; kingdom Metazoa; phylum Chordata; class Mammalia; order Primates; family Cheirogaleidae; genus Microcebus; species Microcebus murinus. Next base: position 20,034,792 of record NC_134121.1, on the reverse strand, counting down.
AAGGAAGTGGTAGCAGCGTGACGTAGGGAGGGAAGGAGAGAGAGCTCGTCTTCCCTTGGCCGGTTTGTCTGGGGAGAGTGAGGAAAAAGTCCCTGGGACGGAAACAGTGAGTTTTGACAGATCTCAGCCACAGGTGTCTTCTTCACTGCCACAGAAGCAGTGCCAACTCAGTCAACTGTGACACCCATCTGGGTCCAATCTGGAATTCTGAGTTCCATTCCATCTTTTAGTTCCATTTCCATTTGTGTTTCCTGCTAACCAAATCTGTCGAAATTCTCTAAATCTTTCTCATGATATCAAAAAACCCCAAACCACAATATATGATGCCTTTAAAAAGAGAAAAATAGGGTCCACCCTGTCCTGGAGCGCTTCTGGAAGGTCGGATCAGCGGGTGGCCGCGTGTTGGAGCCGTGGCGTTGGCCGGAGTTCCAAGCACGGGCTCTGGCAGAGAGCCTCGGACCCTGGGCATCTGGTTCCCGCCTCCACAGGCTTGTGCGACTCTCCTGATAAGTATTTTGGGGTTTCTAAATACTTTCCCTCCTTTGCATAAGGGAAAATGCAGCGCAGGGCTCTGTCGAGAGAAACGGCGCCTTAAAAGAATGCTTTGCAAAAACACTTTCTGGGCCTCCGGGGTGGGGGGGGGAACACGGGAAGCGGTCGCCCTGATGGAGACCTGGCAGCTGGAGCTGTCGCTGGTGACCGGGTTCATCAGGAGGGGTGCCTGATTGACTCCTTCCTAGGATGGCGGTGGTGTCAGCGTCGCAGGGTGGTTCTGCCAGAGCCTGTGCTTGGAACGTCCGACCCAAAACACCGCAGGGAAGTCTGCGCCGCTCACCCCAGTTAACCTAAGGTGGATTCTCGGAACAGGGAATGATGTCGCCGCAGTTCAGACTCCAAAACCTGGCCACTGTAGTGACGGCACACGCTGCTTTCCTACCATGGTGTGAGTGGAAGTGACAGTCACGGCGTTGGGTATGAACTGAAGATGTGTCCCCCAGAGAAACCGTGTGAATCCAGCTGAGCCCCCCAGCAGCAGCGGCCCAGCGGCCGGGGGACGTCAGCCCCCCTCACCCTGCCACCCTGCCCAGCCCTTTCTTCTCGGGACCTCCGGCCAGTCCCTGCCGTGTCTCAGAAAGTGGCAGATGGGTTTTTTTTTTCTTCTGATACTGGAAAGAACAAACCATAGCTATTCCCTTTGAATACATCCAAATTATGTCAAGTGCTCGAGGGTTGCAGAGCATTGTAAGCTCCCGTTGTATCTGTAGGTGGCTTCCATCTGTCCCCAAAGCAGAACTGATGGCGCCATGGGTGCCCTGGAGCCACAGCAGGGACTTTTGTTAGCGTGAGAGCAGGTGCGATGGTAATGGCTCTCAGCTGGGGACTTGGAGGCCAATAGAGCCACGTTGTCTTGGTGTCCACTTCGGACAACAGCGTTTAGTCTGTCCTGCTCCTTACTGGCGGGACACACCCCCACGGACACACCCCGTGGACGGAGCCTGCAGTCTGCTTCGTGCTCCAGAGTTTGCCAGGGTGAAGCTGGGCAGGGACCCAACGAGGGGCCGGTCCCCATATACGGAGCCACAAATGCTTCCTGCATTTGGAAGAGCAAATTATGCCGCATTTATTGATAAAAATGGATTTTTCTATCTGATTCCACAATGTTGTCCTTTAAGTGGTAAACATAATTTTTAAATTGCTAAGAGAATTCCCAAGGCTTTTCTCTGCCCCAGTGGAGGCACCTGGAAGAGCCCAGGACAGCATTGTGGGCAGAGGACAGAAGGTGACCTTTGAACACAGCAGGGTTTTGAGATATCTTTAGGAGATTTTTTTGTATTAGGGGGATTGTGTTCAGTTCGGGCAAGTCTTTCTAGGTGTGGAGAGAATCTGAAATACGTCAGTGAAGTAAGTAGAAGTGAGCAATTGTGAATGTGTAATGCAAATGGAAAAGCAGGTTTTATTTTGTTAAATTATTCAGTAAGGAACCAATTGTAGTTCTTTCTAATCTTTTCTCTCCAAACCTGCTTTGCTGACAAGTTGCAGAAAAGAGAGCAAGTGAAGACACTTCAGTGAGGCTCAATGTCAGTTGATAGTGGATTCATGTTAGTTTGCAAGGTGGGAGCGGTGGTTTTTAAAACTCACTGATTAAAACAAACATTCCTAAATGTGTCAAGAGATACAGTTTATTTGTTAATTAAAAAGCTTTTTTCTTAGTCTTTAAATTATGGCTTTCATGTAATAAGGATGATTTGTATTTTTAGTGAAAAGTCGTTTTCCTTTAAAATCACAAGCCTTTTAAAAAGATTTTATTTGAGTAAGTGCCTTTTCATTTGACACTCTGCCTGTTCCTAACCTTAGGAAATCCACAATAGTATTCGACAAAAACTGTGTCTTAAGTTTATCTTTGACATCTGTCCATTTTGCTTTGTGACTTCTTCATTTAACAATAAATTATCTAAAAAAAAGTAAAACTTGCAGATACTTCTCTTTTTCTTTTTTCTTTTTCACAGCAGAATGTCATGTGAGATGCTTCTCTTTTTTAAAGTTAAATTATTTTTGGTTAAGCCAAATGAGAAAAAACTCCTCATCCTTAGAAATGTTGAGACATGATTATATTTAACAGCAGAAGTCTGCAGGCACAAGGTTTGCTAAGGAGTACCTGGGCACGGACAGTTGTAAGGCCATTTGTTTCCAGGGTCGATGGGTGTGCCCTCTTTCCTAAAACTGATCCGCCTGAAAATGCACCTGCGAGTGTCCTTGTCAAGCTACTTCATTCACTTTTCCCATCTCCCTTTCCAAATTGCCCTTCTCCCATGTTGTGGAAGAAATTCACACCTTAGCCCAGCCTTCATTTTATTGTGGTGCCTGCTTTGTCCTGGAAAAACCTGCAGTCGCTTGACAGAGGGGCCGGTCGAAGCATTGGTGACTGGGCACCAGGAACCCACTGATGGTCTTGGTGTCCACGGGTGTCCTACACGTCATTCCGTCAAGGATGGAGCATGGTGGCAGGAGCAACGCTGGCCTGTGTTGGGATGTCCTCACTCCCCGTCTCTCAAACGGCGAGGCATTGAGAGTGATGACCCTTTTCATTCAATACCCACAACTCTGCAATGTCAGACTACCGTCTCCCCTCAGAGTATTATAGAGAAGAAACAGTTCTATCTTTTCCTAACCTGTTGCAAGGTTCATGACTGAGACCCCACCCCATAACAAAAGATAGAATAAACCCAACAAGTAAGATGTGCAACGTTTGGGGGATGGACACGCTTAAAGCTCTGATTCGAGAGGGGAGAGGGGCATGGGCAATATACGTAACCTTAACACTTGTACCCCCATAATTCGCTAAAATAAAACAAAATAAAATATATTCTTAAAAAACAAACAAATGTATTTATTGTAACTTTTATGCAACATGGGAGCTTTCAGAAATGAAGACCCCACCGGGCACGGTGGCTCACGCCTGTAATCCTAGCACTCTGGGAGGCCGAGGCGGGTGGATCATTTAAGCTCCCGAGTTCGAGACCAGCCTGAACAAGAGCAAGACCCTGTCTCTACTAAAAATAGAAAGAAATTAGCTGGACAACTAAACATATATAGAAACAATTAGCCAGGCATGGTGGTGCATGCCTGTAGTCCCAGCTACTCGGGAGGCTGAGGCAGGAGGATTGCTTTAGCCCAGGAGATTGAGGTTGCTGTGAACTAGGATGTTGCCACAGCACTCTAGCCTGGGCAACAGAGTGAGACTCTGTCTCAAAAAAAAAAAAAAAAAAGGAAGACCCAGAGAAAGGAAAGGCAAGATCTGTATCTTTACAGACAGTCACGCGGAAGTATGGTTGGAGGACAAAGGGTATGCTGTAATGGTAATCAATGGCGAGGTGGTGGTTCCTTGTGACATTTCTTACCTCCAGGTGTAGGGCAGGACAGCTGTCACAGGAGGGTTTTCAGGGGACAAGGGGAGGAGCAGGTCAGAGTGGCCTTGCTGGGTAGTGTGGCCTGCTTCAGGGGAGAAAGGGGTGAGAGAAGGTCGAAGGGACGTTCCTGTTCCTGTTGTTTTCTCAATTTCCTACAGCTTAAAAGATTAAGCATGCAAAAAGGACCATATTTGGGGTAGCGTTTCCTGCACCCCATCAGTCCCCTTGGGCAAAGCAAAGAGAGAGTCAATAAGAAATATTGAAAGTGAAGGGCCCTATATCATGTAAGCATCAAATTCATGGCCAGGCTCTGGGCATTATCTGTTTGTCCTTGAGTTTTGACTCAGAAGTAAATATGTCCCAGGAATGCATAGCATTTCTATAATTTTTTTTAATAAAGGCAGTCTCTTTTTAATAGAAATTGAGTCTAATTTGGCTGATTGGGATAACAACGAGGCCTAATTTTGCCAATGAGTTTAAATGGTGTAAAATTTCCATAAAATGAATTGGGTAATCAGCAGTTTCAAGGTTTTTTTTTTTTTTTTTTTTTTTTTGAGACAGAGTCTCGCTTTGTTGCCCAGGCTAGAGTGAGTGCCGTGGCGTCAGCCTAGCTCACAGCAACCTCAAACTCCTGGGCTCGAGTGATCCTTCTGCCTCAGCCTCCCGGGTAGCTGGGACTACAGGCATGTGCCACCATGCCCGGCTAGTTTTTTATATATATATCAGTTGGCCAATTAATTTCTTTCTATTTATAGTAGAGACGGGGTCTCGCTCTTGCTCAGGCTGGTTTTGAACTCCTGACCTTGAGCAATCCGCCCGCCTCGGCCTCCCAAGAGCTAGGATTACAGGCGTGAGCCACAGCACCCGGCCAGTTTCAAGGTTTTGAGGGAAAAAATATTTAAAGCATAAAAGGACAAAGCTATAGTTTTCTGTGTGTGTGCATGTGTGTAAACAGTCAAAAATATGTTGAAATTAATAATGTTTCAATTTCTCCAACCTGTCGGAGAGTAGCTCACACCTGTAATCCTAGCACTTTGGGAGGTCAAGGCAGGAGGATTGCTTGAGGTCAGGAGTTTGAGACCAGCCTGAGCAAAAAAGCAAGACTCCGTCTCTACAAGAAATAGAAAAATTGGCCAGGCGCGGTGGCTCACACCTGTAATCCTAGCACTCTGGGAGGCCGAGGCAGGAGGATTGCTTGAGCTCAGGAGTTCGAGACCAGCCTGAGCAAGAGTGAACCCCGTCTCTACTATAAATAGAAAGAAATTAGCCAAACAACTGAAAAACATAGAAAAAATTATCTGGGCATGGTGGTGCATGCCTGTAGTCCCAGCTACCTGGGAGGCCAAGGCAGGAGGATTGCTTGAGCCCAGGAGTGTGAGGTTGCAGTGATCTAGGCTGACACCATGGCACTCTAGCCCAGGCAAGAGAGTGAGACTCTGTCTCAAAAAAAAAAAAAAAGAAAAGAAAAGAAAAGAAAAGAAAAGAAAAGAAAAGAAAAGAAAAGAAAAATTAGCCAGGCATGGTGGCGCATGCTACTTGGGAGGCTGAGGCAGGGGAATGATTTGAGCCCAGGAGTTGGAGGTTGCAGTGAGCTATGATGACACCACTGCACTCTAGCCTGGGTGACAGAGCAAGACTGTGTTTCAAAAAAAAAAAAAAATAGTACCAGTGTCACAAATCATAAAATACTTAGGAATAAGTAAAATACATGCAAAGTCTTTACACTGAGCACGACAAATCATTGGGGAGAAGAATTAAAGAAGATATAAATGAGAACAGACAACGTTATTAAGATGTCATGTCTCTCCAAATTGGTCTATAGGTTCAATGCAATCTTAGGTATAATCCAACAAGGTGTTTGTTTGTTTAGAGACAGGATCTTGCTCTGTCACCTGACTAGAGTACAGCGGCATCATCATAGCTCACTGCAGCCTCCAACTCCTGGGCTCAAGCCATCCCTCCTGCCTCAGCCTCCCAAGTAGCTGTGACTACAGGCAAGTGCCACCATGACCAACTAATTTTTCTATTTTTTTTTTATAAAGGTGGATCTTGCTATTTTGCTTAGGCTGGTCTTGAACTCCTGACCTCAAGCAATTCTCCTACCTAGGGCTCTCAAATTGCTGTGATTATCAGCATGAGCCACTGCACTCAGCCTGTTTGTGTTTTTTTTGTTTTGTTTTGTTTTTGAGACAGAGTCTTGCTTTGTTGCCCAGGCTAGAGTGAGTGCCATGGCATCAGCCTAGCTCACAGCAACCTCAAACTCCTGGGCTCAAGCCATCCTCCTGCCTCAGCCTCCCGAGTAGCTGGGACTACAGGCATGTGCCACCATGCCTGGCTAATTTTTTTTTCTATATATATTAGTTGGCCAATTAATTTCTTTCTATCCATAGTAGAGACAGGGTCTCGCCCTTGCTCAGGCTGGTTTCGAACTCCTGACCTCGAGCAATCTGCCTGCCTCGGCCTCCCAGAGTGCTAGGATTACAGGCGTGAGCCACCTCGCCCGGCCCTGTTTGTTTTTTAATAAAAACTGAAAGTTGATTCTAAAATTTATATGGAAATTCAAAGGGCCTAGAATAATCAAAACAATCTCAAAAAACAAAAAGCTGAAGGGCTGACATCATCTGATTTTGTCTTGTTTTAAAGCTATTAATACAATTGTCAAGATAGTATAGTTTGTCATAAAGATAGACAAATACATCAATGGAACAGAATAGAGAGTCCTGAAATAGACCTATTGCAAATCAATTTTCACAAAAACACCAAGGCAATTAGATGGGGAAAGGAAAGTATTTTCAGTAAATGGTGCTGGAACAATTGGTTTTCCATATAGGAAAAAAATAAGCCTCAATCCCTTCCTTATACTGTAAGCACAAATTAATTCCAGATAGATTATAAACGTAAATGTAAAGGAAAAAGTATTAAAAGTTTAGAAGAGAATCTAGGAGAAAATCTTTAAGACTGAGAATATTCTTAAACAGGATACAAAAGGAGTAACCATGAAAGAAAAATATTAATAGACTTATTTCATCAAAATTAAAAAATTAAAAAAAAAACCTTCTGTTCTTCAAAGACTCTATTAAGAACAAGTGAGCCAGAGACTGGGAGAAAATATTCACATCTGACAAAAGACTTGTACCCAGAATATATAAAGAACTCCTCCAACGTAAAAAGACAAACTACTCTATTAAAATATGGGCAGAAGACTCGAACAGACTCTTGAACAGACACTCCACAGGAACATATGTGGATGGAAATAAGCACATGAAAAAGTGTTCAAAATCATCAGCTATCAGGGAAATGCAAATTAAAACTGCAATGAAATACAACTTGATACTTATTCACAAGAAATGAAAACATGGATCCACCAAAAGGCTTATATACAAGAATGTTCGTGGCAGTTCTAGCCACAATATTCATACGTCAAAGTAACCAAAACGTCTATCGGTCAACAGGAGAACTGATGAACTGCAGTGTATATTCATATCATGGGATACTCCTTAGTAATAAAAAGGAATGAATTGCTGACACATGTAACATTGCAGATGCATCTAATAGACATGATGCTGACAGGCACCGAAGGACGCATACTGTATGATTCCATTTGTGACTTTCCAGAACAGGCAAAAGGAATCCAAGTTGAATAGTGACTGCCTAGGTGTGGGTGTGGTGGTTGGTGACTTACTGGGAAGGGTCATCAGGGAACTTTCTATGAAGATGAAAATGTTTGATATGGTGATGGGGGTGGGTACATGGGTATACACTTTGTCCATATGGCACAGTTAAGATTTCTGCTTTTTTTCTTTTTCGAAACAGGGTTTCTTTCTATTGCCTGGGCTAGAGTGCAGTGGCGTCATCATAGCTCACTGCAACCTCAGGCTCCTGGGCTCAAGCCATCCTCCTGCCCGAGCCTCCCGAGTAGCTGGGTCTACAGGGGTGCGCCATGGTGCCCGGTCAAGATCTGTGCATTCTAACGTAATTTTTGCCTCAAAGAAAAGAGAACCATGAAAAATGATAACAATTCAATTGATGGGTGGGGAGTGGGTGGAGATACAGGTAAAACAAGAATGGTAGAATGTTGAACATACTCCAAACAAGGTGATGGGTACGTGAGGCTGCATTATGCTATGTTCGCTTTGTATATATTTGAAATTTTCCATAATAAAAAGTTGAGAGCCAGGCACGGTGATGCGCACCTGTAGTCCCAGCTATTCAGCAGGCTGAGGCAGGAGGCTAGCTTGAGGCCAGAAGTTCACGACCAGCTTGATCAACATACTGAGACCCCTCTCTACAAAAAATTTAAAATATTAGCTGAGCACAGTGGCTCATGCCTGTAGTCCCAGCTACTGGGGAGGCTGAGGCAGGAAGATCCCTTTAGGTCAGAAGTTTGCAGCTGCAGAGAGCTGTGATCTAGCCTGTGAACAGCCACTGCACTCCAGCCTGGGCAGTACAGTGAGGCTCCATTTGTTAAAAAGGAAAAAGAGTTGAAAAAAGTATATCTTTGATAATGTTTCTATCACACAACTGATAACATGCTCATTTTAAAAGATCAGAAAATTCATATTAGCAAAAATAAAAATCACTCATCTTCTCCCCAGAGATCAATGACTGCTAATTTTTTGAACTGCAGCTTTTAATGGTGGGAAGAATGGACCAAACTAAGGGAACATGTTGTTTTTAGTTGGTGGCGCTATAAATACCATTTTCAACCTCACAACAGCGTAGGTGTTAAATCGAGTCATCGGATCATGAAGGAGTTATTTTGACTGGGAGGTTTCTGTTCTTTGTGTCTACTGACTTCTTTGTCAGAATGACAATTGCAGGGGTCTTGGGTGTTTCAAAGCAATTGCTAATAATTACAAACTACTGCTTTTCTCCAAAAGCCCTGGGAGTTTGTTTAGGCAATTAAACCAGCAAGTACAATTAACAAGAGATTCCCACTGCCAGCACACCACCTTCCCTAGGAAGAAGTCTCACAAAGCAACAAGGGTCAGAAAAGTTAGTTTAAATGAGTTCTTTCTCTCCTTTTTTTCCATTTGTTCATTTGTACCCACTTTCTTAACTTTTTAAATTATTATTATTATTTATTTATTAGACAGGGTCTCCCTCTGTTGTCCAGGCTGGAATACAGTGGCATCATCATAGCTCACCACAACCTCAAACTCCTGGGCTCAAGCAATCCTCCTGCTTCAGCCTCCCGAGTAGCTGGGACTACAGGTGTGCACCACCACACCTGGCTAACTGTTCTATTTTTTGTAGAGACAGGGGTCTCACTGGGACTATAGGCGCGCCCCACTACATCTGGATAATTGTTCTATTTTTTGTAGAGGTAGTGGCTCACATCTGTAATCCCAGTGCATTGGGAGGCCAATGCAGGAGGATTGCTTGAGGCCAGGAGTTGGACACCAACCTAGGCAATGCAGCAAGACCCTCGCTTAAACAACAACAAAAAAATCACCAGGGCCCAGTGGTGACAGTGATACTCTGTCTTTAAGAAATAGAGAGAGAACATCTATGTGACTAAAATACCAAAATTCTTTCTGTTGGTTGCTACGGATCACCTGTGTTTCAGAAAACTGGCCCGTTTTAAAGTTCAGTTTGATTCCGTGGCACCTAACACAAGTGACTCCATTTTGGTCACTGGTCTATTGGGCCTGGTATAGGATCTTAGTCCAAAATAATCGCTTCCAGTGAATTTATTTACATTAGTATAAGGAAGTGAGTCCTAAAGAACAGGGCTTTTTCCTGGCACTAAGCTCTAAGAGGACTTTACCACCACCTGTATCTACATAAGGGACATGAAATCAATGATCCACATCTTTTTCCAATGCCATTTGCTATTTGGCTCTTGGGAAAAGTAAAATTTGGCAATAACCCATAGTGGGACGGGTACACACAGACTCTGAGCCAGAATGCCTGGGTTCGAATCCCAGCTGCACCATCTACTAGCTGCATGACCTGGAGCAAGTTCTTTCAATTCTCTGTAAAAATGGGATAACTAGAGTTCTCCTCTCATAGAGGTGTGGGGAGGGTTAAATGAGTGGGTGTATGTAAAGTGCTTAGAGTAGTACTTGGCTTGAGTTAAAAGCCATACAAGCGCTTTTTGTTTTTGTCTTTTGGCCTGTAATCTCATTCCCAAGAATTCATCCAAAGCACAGACAGGAAATCACACTAAAATGTGCAATATAAGGGTGTTCATTGCAGAGTTGTTTAGAATAGCCCAAACATGGGAAAGCAACTAAATGTCCATGAATAGGAGATCAAATAAATGGACTACTAGGCAAACATAACAAAGTATGATGTGGACGTCAACATACTGACTTGGAAGATGCCCATGCCATATTTTTAAGAGGACCATTAAAAGACAGCATATGTATCATTACCCCATGAATTTTGTTTTCCTGTAGGTAGATATAGTAACAGAAAAAGACTAAAAGGATGGATACCAAACAGATGAGATTAGCTCTCTCCAAATGGTAGGACTACTAGGTGTTTTAAAAACATTTTAGGGGGGCATGGGCAATATATGTAACCTTAACACTTGTACCCCCATAATACGCTAACATAAAAAAATAATAATAATTCTTAAAAAATAAATAAATAAATAAATAAATAAATAAATAAATAAATAAAATAAAAATATTTGTTTTCTTGTCTGCAATATGTTAGGTCCGGAGCTGAGAGAGAGACACACCAAGCCTCATGTGTAGCAGAATGCTGTTTATTTTGAGCATCTGAGTGCAGATGGGCAGAGGCCAAAAAAAGGAGTCCAGGTGCGGTGGCTCACGCCTGTAATCCTAGCACTCTGGGAGGCTGAGGCAGGTGGATCGCTCAAGGTCAGAAGTTCGAATCCAGCCTGAGCAAGTAGAGACCCTGTCTCTACCAAAAATAGAAATTAATTGGCCAACTAAAAATATATAGAAAAAATTAGCCGGGCATGGTGGCACGTGCCTGTAGTCCCAGCTACTCTGGAGGCTGAAGCAGAAGGATTGCTCGAGCCCAGGAGTTTGAGGTTGCTGTGAGCTAGGCTGACGGGGCAACAGAGTGAGACACTGTCTCAAAAAAAAAAAAAAAAAAAAAAAGGAGTCCTTGAGAGAAAAGGGGAGAGCCTTGGGTTTTATAGAGAGTTTTTCTGGGAGGAGTAAATAAATTCTTTTCAAACAACCAGAAGGGATAGGAAAGTAAGTTCCCCTCTTGCATGCCATTCTTTTATCTCCCTAGGGAACAACAGGAGGGATAAACATTTGTTCTTATCAGGAGGGATGAGGAAAATAAGTTCCCCTTCTGCATTTCATTCCCTTATCTCCCTAGGGGCCTGGCCCAGGCTACTGCCTAATACACCCTTAGGAAGGGGAGAGGGGGGGGTTTTATAGGAGGTTTGGATGGAAATTTGGGGAGGGTGAATTGTTTAAACCTAAGCAGTAACTGCTAACAGGAAGCACAAGGTATACAGAATATCTGTTGCTGTAACTGGCTTTATTCATTGATAAAATGGGCACAATAATACCTGCTCTGCTTACCTACAGGATGGTTGTACAAATCCACTGAGATGGCTAGAAGAAAAATTCTTTATAAATTAGACGAGCACATTTGTTATTTACAGTTGATGCTAGTGTAGAAAGGCTGAGTGTTATGGAGCTCTGGCACTCAGTGTCAATGCAATTTATTGTTGCTGGTACAAAAAAACTAAATGTTGTATCTTTCTTCTCTTGTTCCTTTCAATCTTTTTTTTTTTTTTTGAGACAGCGTCTCGCTCTGTTGCCCAAGCTAGAGTGCCGTGGCGTCAGCCTAGCTCACAGCAACCTCAAACTCCTGAGCTCAAGCGATCCTCCTGCCTCAGCCTCCTGAGGAGTAGCTGGGACTACAGGCATGTGCCACAATGCCTGGCTAATTTTTTCTATATATTTTTAGTTGGCCAATTAATTTCTGTTTTTAGTAGAGACAGGGTCTCGCTCTTGCTCAGGCTGGTTTCGAACTCCTGACCTTCAGCGATCCACCCACTTCGGCCTCCCAGAGTGCTAGGATCACAGGCGTGAGCCGCCTTGCCCGGCCTGTTCCTTTCAATTTTGAAGGAGCTTCTACCAGGTTCAGAAAAGGAATCTTATCAGCATTTGAGGAAAAGCCTTTTTTATTGAAACTTCTTGTAGGTTTTAACTCTAGGTTTACACATATGCTTGCAAGGATATCTAGCCAAGGAAATGCTATTTGAAAAAAGAAAAGCTGTTCTTTGACCATCTTCTTAAAGAATCATTAATTTATATCAGAAAACTGGGGAGGGCAGAGTTTCAGGAACGCTTTGCTAAGGAGCATGATGTGACTGAGTAGTTAGCTCCACAGTATCTGATTTGTCCCAGAGATCACTGGGCAGTCGCAAATGGTGGGGGTGGGGACACCTCTTCTCTGCACTTGTGTAGCTCTTCAGCTAAGCAAAGCTTCATATTAAACCTGCATCGTGAGGTGAAGGACAGAGCCCCCAAATTACACGTGTGTGTGACTCCCAGCGTCAGGAAGTAAATATATATTAAATGAAAAAATGATAGAGGATGCATATCAAAGAGGGGAGGAAATGACACATCTTGGCAGATTTTCTCCTCAAGGCAGGCTACCTGCTCCTGCAGAACTGAAGGGAGACGTGGCCAGGCTGGAGGGCTGTCTGTCCCCTCCAAGAGATCAAGTCACAGTGTTGGCCCACGCGTGCCAAGTGACATGCTGCACAGTTTAAGACAGACATGAGAAACTAGGAGACAGCTCAGAGGACAGCTGTCAGCTGATAAAGACTTTAGAAAAGAAGGTGTAGGAAAAGGGCTGGGGGATGTGATGATTGTTTAAACCTGACAAGAAGAGCCTGAATTAAGTGTGACATATTAGTTGCTATCTGGACATTTGCAGGAGTGATTACACAGAGCAGATGTTCTCAAGTTTGTGTGTGTGTGTGTGTGTGTGTGTGTGTGTGTGTGCACTCAAGCCAAGGCATTGTCAGGAAAAGGCCACATTCACATGGCTCATGGGATAATCAGGTGAGGCTGCTCAAGACTATATCCTGCCCTAAGGCTGTGACACTCCTAGGTCCTACCCTGCCACCAGGGACTGAGGGAGTCAATAGCTTATCACACTGTGACCTGGGCCTGGTTCTGGGGAGTCACACAGCCACACACCTGTTGTGAAACTGATGTAGAAGGCTGGGACTATCTGTATTTTAGGAAGGATTCGAAAAATTGTGGCCAATATAATGAATATAAGATTGAAATAAAAGAGGAAATGATCGATTCCTGGATTTGAATATACTGGACTGATTTGTCAAATGGTGTGTGTGTGTGTGTGTGTGTGTGTGTGTGTGTAGAGCATGTCCCAAAAGTCTTTGCACAGTTCAAGCTTCATAACTTCAGAAAAATAAGTGCTATAAATTTACCCCCAACGCACTTGATGTTTTAATCATATATGTTTATTTTACACTTATTTTAGTTTTGTAGATGTTGTGTGATGAATTATTAGTTTTAATTGAGTCAGTCCTCTGATTGAAAACAGTGAAGGCTGACTTTAAACAAAATGTTTGCTAGTCAACAGTCAACATTCATAAAACTAAATTAAGTGTAAAAGAATGTTAGGTTTTCTGTCTGGGTTAGGGTAAGGCAAACATCCATTCTGTAGATACTCTGGATTTACACACATGAGTGGTCGTGAGAGTACGAATGTCCGGGTACAAGTGGATCCCAGGTTGTATTGCAGACTTTCAAGGTACAAGTCAAGGGCTCTGCCAAGTAAAGGGGGACACAGCTCATATCTAGACTCGAGATGAAATGGACAGAACATGTCACTGAGGCAAACATGTGCTAGGAGGAAAGGGTGGAGTTGGAGAATGGGATGGCAGGGGAGGGCAGAGGGACCCAGAGGGCCACTAGGGCACCAGGGATCTGCTGGGCTGGCGGGTGGGGAGGGGCTGTGCCCACACCCTCCTCTCCTTGTCACCTCTGACCCCTTTGTGACTCTCCTGTTCTGGGTGATGCGGGCCTGAGGCTATAGGCCAGCCCGGGCCCCCTCAGCACTCAGTTGCTTCAGGCAGCCCGACTGTTCCCATGATGGAGAGCACTCTTGATTTTATAAATGACTCTGAGCCACATGGCTCATCCTTAGAGAAGACAATCCTAACCCTCACCTTCCAGAGGGCTCTGGGCTTACTTCTGATAATTATTTGCTATGTTTTTATAAAACAACTTCTTAAACCCACCTGGAAATACAAAACATTCCAGAAGGTAAGGGACACCCCAGAGAGATCCTTAGCTGTTGGCTCCCATTCCCACTCCACATTCTACCAGAGTCTGGGTGGCTTGGAGAGTGACAGGACGGCACTCTTCCAGGGGAAGAGGTGGGCAGGGCGAGGGGCTCGGGAGGAGGAAGGTTTCCACCTCAGGCTCACAGGCTCCCTGCCAGGCTGTGGTGGAGGATCCAGTGCAAACCCCCAAACACAGGGACTTCGAGCTGCTGGATTGGCCTGTGCTCACAGTGCGGGTTCTCAGGAGGACAGTCTCCCCTGACACTGGATCCTCACTCTCCATGTCAGGTGTCACTTGACCAAGCCTTCCCTCTGCTTGGGCTGAGCAGGAGACACTGTCCAGAGCGTCCACACTCTGTCCCCAGGATACAGGGTCCTGAAGGCGCAGAAGTGACAGTTGCCTTCTGCTCTAGTGTGTCCTCCTTGAGCACAGCACTTGGGAGAACACCAAGTGGGGATTTCACAGACAAATCCTCCTCTGAGTTTCTCAAAGAAGGAAACATTGAAATTCATTCATCACTTTACAAATGGGTAAAAGGAACACATTTCTATCCATGAAAACCAAGAGTCACGTTATCCTTAAAGAATGAGCAGCTTCTTACAGAAGAAGAGGCAGAGAGGCGAGTCCCAGCCCCTCATTATTTTCCTTTTGTTCCCAGCGCCAGGGCAGAGTGAAGAGGAGGAGGAATGGCGCGACCCTGAGAGGTAAGGTTCTGTCTTGTCCCCAGCTCTCCAGGGGAGCCTCCTGTTCCTCCCATGGGGCCCCAGGTCCATGATCTCAAGGCTGTCAGGTGCTGGGCACAGTGTCTGGGAAAGCAGAGCTCAGGGGAGGCTCACAGGAGGGCAGTGGGACCTGAGACACTTCTCGGAGTTCCGCTCTGCCCACCTGTGGGCATGACGCAGGGATGGGCCTGGGCCATGGGTCTCCCCAGTAGGCGGCCATGGGAGACATCCAGGAAGGACTCCCGGTGGGGCTGGAGTCAGCACTTCTGTCCCCTGACTCTGCATAAGAGCCCTGACTCCCTGGGTGCTCGGGTTGCTCTGAGGGAACCACTGACTTCTGGGCTTTACCTGGTGCTTTTGAGCTTCACGTGGGACAATGGGAGGGACAGGACTTTCTAGATGAATCCACACACACACTTGACCCACGCTAATATTACTGTTGAGCATTTGACCATGTCTGCTGATGTTGGGGCTGCCAGAGCTTAACAGGCCCAGGGTCTCCAATAAAGGGAGCCCCGTGTGATCCTCTGCTTCTACCTTCCTCACATATCACCTTCTCTCCTGGTTCTCACTCGGAGAATGACCCCGAGAGATGCCGTGGAGGGAAGGAGGCTGCTTTCTTCCATGGAAAGGTGATGGATCTTTCCCCTTGTCTCCGGGGCCCTGTTGAAAGCATGTTCTGTGCATCTCAGGGATTCAGAGCCCCCTGCCAAGGCCATGGGGGGTCGCCATGGGAACAGAAATGTGAGGGAAGGGCTTGGGGGAGGCTAGCAAGTGGATTGTGATGTCACGGGAGGGGGCAGCAGGCTGCAGGGGGCCCCACCCCACTACACGTGCAGGTTCCCCTTCCCTTGTCACGGTCCTGGCTGCAGCTTTGTACCTCCTGTCTTCTGCAGACCCCTGGGACAGCGCGATGTGGATATCATATTCCACCTACATCACCCGGCACACCCACACCCCCTCTGTGAGCTGTGCCGCAAAACAACCTGAAAAGCCAAACCATCCCTGCCCAGGGAATCCCTCCATGCTGCTGCTCCCTCTGCGGCCCCTTTCGCCTCCAGCACAGCCTCGCTGTCCGCAAGCCTTCCAGGACTCCTGCCTCCAGCCCCTCCGCCCCACCCTTCTGCACCCCAGCCTCTTGCTGTTCCCCGTCCCCCAGGTCACACTCCACGAGCACAGCCGCTTCTCAAACCAGAGGCCACTGTCTCGTGGAAGAACATCCTGTTTTTCGGCCTCCGCCTTTCCCGAGACATCGATCCCTTTCCCCTTTCATCCCCGGCCACGCATCTCACACACGCCCGTGCGCGTCACCACGCACCGCCAGCCCCGTCTGCTCCACCACCTCCAGACGGCACTTTAGCCGTGACTCCACCTAAACCGGCTCCCGCCCTTCAGAACCTTGGTCTGGAGATGTTCTCTCCTGGTAGCGCTCGAGAACCGTCCCCTCTTTTCCCTCCAAAGAGAGGCACTGACCCTCCAAAGCTGACAGTGTCAGCTTTCTTCTGGTGGCAGCCTCATGCCCAGGACTTGTTCCCCTCCAAATGGGCACCCTGTGATTTTAAGAAACAGCTTCTCGCCCTCCACTATTCTGAAGCCTCATTTGCGGGAGACCCTGCAGCCAGCCTCGGAGTGTCTGCTTCCCTCTCCCTGCCCAACTCTGCCCTGCTGGCTCTCTGGGAGAGACTAGTTAGGAAGAGGGGGCAGTTCCTAATGTGGAAGGGAAAGGAAGACAAAGTGGGGTCTATCCTAAAACAGCTCAGGCCAGGCGACCACCTCACTGCTTCAGGGACCACGTGGGCAGCAGCTGCCAGTCAGCAGGGCGCCGCAGGTTCCCTCCCTCGCTGCAGAAGTGAAGGGAAAGCAGCGGAGCTGCACCTGCGCCCGCAGCCCCTGCGCCCTGACACCTGGGAGGACGACCTGCAGCAAAAACAGCTGGAGCTCCTGCTGTCTCTGCGTGGCGAGTCCCTGCACTCTGTGGTCCTTGTCCGAGGCAGCTGTCTCCCTACATTTGTTTTCCTTACCACAATCGCAAGTTCCTTCAAAGCTGAAGGATTCCTGGCAATTGACCGCCTCCAACTGCTGTGCTTGCCCCAAACCCTGCCCCAGTCTCAGTCCCTAACCCTCACTCAGGTCTGGCCTCTGGCCCCATTTCAACCCCCACTCCCCATCCCACCACCTG
This sequence comes from Microcebus murinus, assembly GCF_040939455.1. Taxonomy (NCBI): domain Eukaryota; kingdom Metazoa; phylum Chordata; class Mammalia; order Primates; family Cheirogaleidae; genus Microcebus; species Microcebus murinus. Next base: position 20,017,715 of record NC_134121.1, on the reverse strand, counting down.
GGCCTCTATGCCCGATTCGGATCTGTGGGGTGAGTTTGCACAAAGCCCAGAATGCGGTGCGGTGTCTTGTGTCATCGGACATTCCCCGCCTGCACTGGAACATGCCCCGGAAAGATCAGGAGACGGTGTGGGGTTTATGCTCCACGATCCGGAAATTTCTAGAAGACTTTTGTCCTTCAGTTCCCAGCATCACATGCCTCAGCCAGTCCTCCAAGGTCTCCGTTCCAATCTCTGTCCTTCCTGGAGACTTTTCTCCCAGCACAAAGCTTCAGAAGAAAACCGGACTCCACCGTCAACCGAGGCTCATCCCACCCGGGTGCGGCTCGTGCAACACCTGCCACACCCGTGGGTGTCGGTCACTACTAAGTCCTCGGAGAGAAACTCCTGACAGGTCTGTGTCCATATGCCATGGGACTCTCTCCTGGGTTTCATTCATTCGAGGTCATGGGAGAAAAGACATAGAATATTTTGTATTCAGCCCATCTGGAAGCTTCCAAGAGACAAGCTCAAAAATCCCACTAAAAAAGAACTCGAGGAAGGATCAGGAATGAAGGCAGAAGAACGGCCCAAAAGATCATCATTTGTCGGGAACAACAAATTCAGCATGTGGGATGTCTATGTCCCCAAGATTCTTCTTTTCCTGGAGAAAAAGTCAGAACAACACAATCATCTCCCAGCCTGCATCATCCCCTCCCTGCCTCTTCCCCTGCGGGAAAAGGGGCACAGGGAGACCCAAGACCGTCCCCCTCTGGCGCCAACCGTGACCTTCCAGAGAAGGTCTGGACAGCTGAGGAAGGCAGGCAGACTGGCCTGCAGCCCCCTCAGGGCAGCACAGAGGAGACGTTAGAGGAGTCCCCTGGGGGCGCTTGAGAAAGCGAATGCTCCGACTGTGGCAGTGGCTTCCTAAGCCCAGAAGAAAGCGCAAGGGGCAAAAGAATTGCCTGTGGGAGGGCAGCTCCCTGTCGTCTCAGGAGACTTCCTCAACTGCCCTCCTCGGGCGGCCTCAGCACCCTCCCAGCTCCCCCTCCAGGGCTCAGGGAGTCCACGGTCCTCCGGCCACCCCTTCCCGTCCTCAGAACACACAAAGGTTTAGACTTTTCCCCTGCATTTGCTGAGGGGGAAGTCACTCCCCCAAAACTTCAACATGGTTCTCTGAATAAATGCTCTGCAAGAGTGATGTCTGTTGCGTGTGCTGTGTTGGGGGCACAAGTTTGGAGTCACCTAGAGCACGTGCTTCGTAGGGACAGGCTGGAGTTAGTTCACCACTTCCTCATGGCCTCTTTTGGCTTCCAAAATGTGACCAGTGCCCTGGAGCTCTTGTGGAGGAATGGCTACCATGTGGCCCCACACCCGTTCCCACCTGATGATGTTGGAGTAGATGGGCTCTGTGTCCTTCCTCGTAGCTTTGCCTGGTGACATTACGCTGCAGCCCACGCCTTCCCCCTCATGTGGTTCACAGCCTTTAGGGCAGTAAAGACGACGGGTCTTCCATAGCTGAAGACCAGGTCAAAGACAGGTAAATGTTTAAGAACATAGTGGCCGAATCATTTCTAAGAGACAGCCGTCCGTGACCAGAGGATGACACGTGTGGGTGCAGGGTGGGGGGCGTCACTGCTGCAGTGGGGGCTGGCCTGGGTGGGGGAGGGCTGAGGAACAGGACAGACGCTGCCCAAGAACCTGTCCCTCGGGGCTGGCTCGGGTGTTGGGGAAGCACACGTGGACCCTGATGCTGTGGTGTCCTTCCTGCAAGTCCCCGTGGGAAGTGGTCCCTCCCCTGCACGTTTCTTCAGGTTGCCGGGATTGATGACATATGCAGAGCAAAAGGATCACCCACTTTTCAGTGGCAGCAATGTCGCCAGCCAGACACTGACCTCCCAGGGTAAAACAAAGCTGACATAAGGAAAGCATGCCTCACATAAGTGGAAAAGTGAGGAGACAAAAATGGATATGGGAAAGAATGTCCTTGCTGGGGGGTAAAGGTGTGTCTGCCCTTGTCGTGCCCCTGTCCTGCTCCCCATTCCCAGTCTGATCCAGGCACCACTTCCGTGAGGCTCATCAGGGCGCTGCTCAGCTCACTGATGCCGTTTGGCAGAAGCGTACACGGGGCTGTTCTCTGGGCACCAAAGCAACATCTGCAAGGCTGTTGTTGGGCTCAGCAGCCGCCCCCTTAGGTAAGGTGACCTCAGTGCCCTCCTTCCATCTATGCTTGGTGACGGCGTGCAAGGTCTGCCCTTAGTGTGCACAGTTCACCCATCAGGATGGAGGGGCCACGTGTGATCTTCATGGGCCTGGGGGAGCCACAGTAGCTATCCCCCAGAACACCTGCCCCTCATGCTCCACAGGTGAGCCCCGCACTGTGCACAGGGTTACGGATATTTGGGGGCTCCCCATGGACCTTTGCAGAATGCTCCTTTTGGCCACGACTGGCCATAGAGGTCTATAGAAAAGGCAACTCCACTGGTACAGACAGGGCCTGGACTCAACAATGGGATGAGTTTCCTGCAGGACACTTGAGATAGCTTTTCCAGAAAAACAATTTGTGAATGCTGGCTGTCAAAACACAAACAAACAACAGATGTGCACTGCAGCCTCAACTCTGCCTCTACATCTCCGAGCTATGCCATTGACCCTCAGTGTGTGAAGCTCAGGGTTGCTGGAGGAATGCAGAGTCTCGGGAGGCCCTGGGAAGGACGAAAGGCAGGATGGGGCCGGGGGGAGGAACTGTGGAGGTGGAGAATCAGTGGAGGACCCGACATCCACGCGGAGAGGTCAGCCAGTAACCCGGCCTCTCACTTCCTCCACCTCCCACCTTTGTGTCCTCTACCTGCATTCCAGCTCAGCTACTGCCACTCCTGACACTGATCATCAGGAGCCCGGCTCACACGGGTGACAGCACAGCTCCACCTCCACCTTCACCTCATCCCTCTCTCTCCCAGCGGGGCCCTCAGTTTCTCATTGTTGCACTTCCTGAAATGTCTCCCCTGGAGAAAGATCAAGTACAGTCCTGAGGGACAGGCCCACCGCTGCCAGCTGTCCTTACTGTCCCGCACCTCCTCAGGAGGCACTCCACACCTTTTATTTTTAAAAGCTTTTGAATAGAAACCTGTTTAAACACACACAAGAGCAGAGAGAACAACGTAACCACCACCCCCACCCCACCCCTGCCACCATTCAGCCTTCACAACTACCAGGCACGATGAACCCATCTTTTACACAAGGATGTAAGCGTAAAAGTCCATCAAACATCTTCCAACTATCCCTCCGAAGACCTGCTACGTGCCCTGTGTCAATGCTCCCACGTTCCTTTGGTACTTGCCACACTCACCCACAGCACAGGGACGCAGCCTCGGTGACCGAAACACACTGAGTTACTGGCTTTGGCGTGGGCTCTGCTGGAATGTCAGCACACTTCAAACATGCAGGGAGGATCCCGGGCGAGGCTCCTCTCTTACCCTCCCGCGAAGGATGTCAGAGCCCGGGAGCTCCCCCTGCCCTCGGTTCTAGGTTCCAAGCAGGGTGGGTCTTGGTCCCCGGAGGCAAAGGACACATTGCATTCCAGAGGACATCCCCAGCGTCCCTGACATTGACGGTCTGGACTGCCAGGGAGCTGGAGGGATAGAGATCAGGAGGAGAAGGTAGAGAGGAGCAGGAAGAAGGGGAGGAAGAGGAAAGTGGAGAGAGGGGGGAGGAGAAGGAGAAGAGCAGGAAGAGTATAGCCTGCAACCAGGAACCTGCCACCCTCTCTGGGGAGCCACAGGGTTGTCCCAAGGGCTCCCGCTTCCTTCTGGATCTGGTCACCTACTTCCTGTACCCCGAGAGGCTGAGGCAGAGAAGCACCGCTCCTGCCAGCCCTTGCACGTCAAAGATGATCGTGGGGCTGAAATGAAATCATACTTGTTAAATGACTAACAGCATGCCTGGGCAGAGGAGGTGCCAGATAAATGGGGACTGTGATGTTGTTGTGCTTTCTTTTTAATTTTTTTTTTTAAATTGTAATTATTAAGGGAACATAATTGTTATATATCTTTATAGGGTACATGTGATGTTTTGATACAGGCATGCAATGTGAATTAATCAAATCAGGGTAATTGGGGTATCCATCACCTCAGGCATTTATCATTTCTTTTTTTTTTTTTTTTTTTTTTTTGTTTTTTTTAGAGACGGGGTCTCGCTATGTTGCCCAGGCTGGAGTGCAGTGGCTATTCACAGGCGCGATCCCACTACTGATCAGCACGGGAGTTTTGACCTGCTCCGTTTCCGACCTGGGCCGGTTCACCCCTCCTTAGGCAACCTGGTGGTCCCCCGCTCCCGGGAGGTCACCACATTTATCATTTCTTTGTGTTAGGAACATTCAGATTCCACTCTTAGCTATTTTAAATTATACCCTAACTTGCTGCTCGTTATAGTCACCCTGTTGTGCTATCAAATATTGTTGATTCTAACTATTTAACTATATTTTCACACCCACTAACCATCCCGACTTTAGGGGACTGTTGTTATCAGTAAATATTCTGGCAGCAACGAGTGGAGAGCTGTGTGTGGATGTAGCAGTTGCCTGCTAAACTTTTCCCAAAAAGACAATGAGGTCTTAGAGCAAGTCTCTTAGAAGTTGTATGATTCAAGCAAGTCGCCTCTTCTCTCCAAGCCTCAGTTGTAAAATGTAGATGATTCCTATTGCAAAGCGAACAAATGTGACAGAAGAACTTATAAACTATAAAATGCCATAATACATTATGGTTACAATTAAACGTGGCAGGCACCACACAAAAGTACATGCCATAAAAACATAACACAAATAGCTATATCCAACTATATGAGCACAGAAGAAGAAACCATTCAGTCTTTTCTCTCCCAACTTTGTTGATGTATAAGTGACAAAAATAGGGAAGCCAAAGGGGCCCATTCAGTCTTTCTTTTTTGAGACAGAGTCTCACTCTGTTGCCCGGGCTAGAGTGCTGTGGCGTCAGCCTAGCTCACAGCAACCTCAAACTCCTGGGCTCAAGTGATCCTAATGCCTCAGCCTCCCAGGTAGCTGGGACTACAGGTGCATGCCACCACACCCAGCTAATTTTTCTATTTTTGGTAGAGACAGGGGTCTCGCTCTTGCTCAGGCTGGTCTCGAACTCCTGAGCTCAAACAATCCACCCACCTCGGCATCCCAGAGTGCTAGGATTACAGGTGTGAGCCACCGCGCCCGGCCTTTTTTGGTTTTTTAAAATTTCTTTTTTGAGACAGTCTCCGCTCTGTCACCCAGGCTGGAGTGCAGTGCTGCCATTACAGCTCACTGCAACCTCAAACTCCTGGGCTCTAGTGATCCTCCTGCCTCAGCCTCCCAAGCGCACACCATGATGCCCGGTTAATTTTTCTATTTTTAGTAGAGACGGGGTCTCACTGTTGCTCAGGCTGGCCTGGAACTCCTGAACTAAACCAATCCTCCCGCCTCAGCCTCCCAGAGTGGTAGGATTACAGGCGTGAGCCACCTTACCCGCCAAGACTAATAGATTATTTTCAAGGGCAGTTTTAGGTACGAAAATTTCCCATATGCCCCCTCATCGCCCCTCAGTTTCCCCAATTATTAACATTTTGTCTAGCGTGGTACGATTGTTACAGTCAATGAGTCAATACTGACACGCAGTTATTAACTGAAGTCTATGGTTTCCATCAGGGTTCGCTCTTGGTGTTGCACGTTCTGTGGGTTTGGACAAGTGTGGACAGCATGTATCTACACCAGGGTGTCTGTCACACAGAACAGCGTGTGGACAGCACGTATCTACCTACACCAGGGTGTCTGTCACACAGAACAGTTCGCAGCCCTCAAAACCCCTGCGCTCCGCCTACCCGCTCCTTCCCTCCCTCCTCCAAAGCGTCCTTTTGTAGCTTCCTCTTGGAAGTGATAGCCATCACTTTTGCCATATTTTATTCATCAGAGTCAATCGTTTCAACCCACGCTCGAGAGAAGGGCATGAATACTGGGAGGCAGAGACCCCCGGGGACGCCCGCCGCGCCAGCCCACACACAGGCGGTTCCATGCCTGACCTCGTCTTCCTGCGTCCGCGGTGGATGTTCACGAAGCTCACCCAGGGTGCCTTGTTTCCGGGGCTCAAACCGTACATACCCACGTGTGTATGACGCACCTTGGTACCAGGAGACCCAAAGGCTGGGAGTCTCTTATAGTGAGTGGACCACGGGGGCACATCTTGGCTAAGTGACTTAGACTTAAAGGTTGCAACCTACACGCTGGATGCCACCCAAACCAGGTGTGAATCATAAACCTGATTAGTATTAAACAGTGTTGACTGCTCCCAGACAACTCATGGACCCATGATTACAAATCACTGTTTTTAGGCCAGGCGAGGTGGCGCACGCCTGTAATCCTAGCACTCTGGGAGGCCGAGGCGAGAGGATTGCTCGAGATCGGGAGTTCAAAACCAGCCTAACCAAGAGTGAGACCCCCATCTCTACTAAAAATAGAAAGAAATTAATCAGCTAACTAAAAATAAATAGAAAAAATTAGCCAGGCATGGTGGCACATGCCTGTCTGTAGTCCCAGCTATTCGGGAGGCTGAGGCAGGAGGATCGCTCGAGCCCAGGAGTCTGAGGTTGCTGTGAGCTAGGCTGATGCCATGACACTCTAGCCTGGGTAACAGAGTTGAGACTGTCTCAAAACAAAACAAAACAAAACAAGACAAAAAGCAAATCACTGTTTATCTTTAGTTAATAGACTCAACAGCATTGGCCAAAGGTCGGTGGTCCTGGACATAAGCAGGTAGTCAGTCCAGATCAATCGAGAGCAACTCCTGCTCTGCAAGCCGCCCCCATGATCCTTGGTCAGAGCTGTTTATAAAGGAATTATTCTTCGTTTGGAGGGCAATGGACAAGTCTCTGTCTACTTGGCACCTCTTAAGGGGATCACTCTGTATCCTACATAGATTCTGCATAGATTCTATAACACTCAGTAAATGCGTTGTGTAGGGTTGCTGCTGTCCCCGCCCCTCACCTCCGTGCCACGTTCTAGTCCTGTGCAGCCATCAGATGCTGCATTTCCTTGGCCACTGCGATCAGTCCTGACGAGCATATGACCCCTGGCAGGCCAGAGACCTTGGGATTAATATGGACACTGGATAGGGACACAGGAGTAACTCTCTCTCTCTTCTTCACAAAACCAGACTCAGGGGGCTGGGGTGGGACGATCACTTGAGGCCAGGAGCTCAAGATCAGCCTGGGTAACTTAGTAAGGCCCCAAGGCCCCATTTCTCTCTCTCTCTTTTTTTTTTTGAGACAGAATCTCGCTCTGTTGCCCAGGCTAGAGTGCCATGGCATCAGCCTAGCTCACAGCAACCTCAAACTCCTGGGCTCAAGCAATCCTGCTGCCTCAGCCTCCCGAGTAGCTGGGACTACAGGCATGCACCACCATGCCCCGCTAATTTTTTCTATATATTTTTAGTTAGCCAATTAATTTCTTTCTACTTATAGTGGAGACAGGGTCTCACTCTTGCTCAGGCTGGTTTCGAACTCCTGACCTTGAGCAATCAGCCCGCCTCAGCCTCCCAGAGTGCTAGGATTACAGGCATGAGCCAAGGCCCCCATCTTTTAAAAAAACCTTTAAAAATTAGCTGGGCATGGTGGCACATGCCTATAGTCCCAGCTACTTGGGAGGCTGAGAAGAGAGGATCACTTGAGCCCAGGAGTTTGAGGCTGCAGTGATCGCGCCGTTGCACTCCAGCCTGGGTGACAGAGCTGGAGTTCATTTCTTAAAAAAAGAAACAAAAACCAAAACTATAAGGATGTCTGTGGCCATCTTTTCATACTGTGACAAGAATTTGCCTGAATATGAAGCTAATGCAGAGGAGGTGGTGGTGAAATATGGAGAAAGAGAGATACATTTCGATGACACAGTATGAGCTCCTGGATCCAGCCATACCTAAAGCCACAACCAACCCTAGACTGTTGGCTTTATAAGTCAACCACTCCTCTATGTCTTTAAGCCAGTTTTCATTGCGTTTTCTGTTTCTTGCCATAAAGGATTCTTCACGGATACAGCCTGGGTGTGAGAAAGATACTTAAAACTTCTAACCCAAGGTGGTTTGAGATGGAACCCCTTCTGTCTCATGGGAGTATTCATCCCCACCTGCTTTCTGTATTTATATCTTAAGCACTGACTCCCACTTGATTCAAGGCTACAACTGGGCCCTTTCCTAACTGGCCCAACGTCCCCTCCCGGAATACTGGTCTTTTGGGCTCTTGCTTCATTCCTCCTACTTCCTCTCTTGCTCCAGACCCCTGTCCCTGTAATTTGTTTTGTGGTTTGTTTGAATTTTATCTATTGGTCAACCACTGAAGCCACATTTCTTTGGGGGAAGCTCACCCTTCAATAAGGTGCAGTCTATGCCCCCACCCAAGACAGTGTCTCCATGAAATTCTTGTAGTAGATTGAGTGTTCTAGGTGCCAGGTGCTCTGCTAAATGCTTCATGTAATTATTGCATCTGGGTCTCACAACACTAAAGCAGGTATTTTCATTCCTATTTTCAGATGAGGCAACTAAGGCTCAGAGAGGTTAAGCAATTTGCCTGAGGCCACACAGCATGTGGTGGGAAAGAAATTAATCCGGCTCTGATGTCGAAGCTCATAATCTTTTTTTTTTTTTTTTTTTTGAGACAGAGTCTCACTTTGTTACCCAGGCTAGAGTGAGTGCCGTGGCATTAGCCTAGCTCACAGCAACCTCAAACTCCTAGGCTCAAGAGATCCTCCTGCCTCAGCCTCCCAAGTAGCTGGGACTACAGGCATGCGCCACCATGCCCGGCTAATTTTTTTCTATATGTATATTAGTTGGCCAATTAATTTCTTTCTATTTTATAGTAGAGACGGGGTCTCGCTCTTGCTCAGGCTGGTTTTGAACTCCTGACCTCGAGCAATCCGCCCGCCTCGGCCTCCTAGAGCGCTAGGATTATAGGCGTGAGCCACCGCGCCCGGCAAAGCTCATAATCTTAACCACTATCCCAGAAGGACACTTCATGGCAGCAAGATGACCACAGACCAACTCCTCTGCCCCTCACCACCCATGGAAGACGTTGCTAAGTGACCAAGGCACTCTGGGTACGGTGTGCCCTCAGACTGCCCCACACCACACCCCAGCCATCGTGGTTGATCCAGAGGGCACATGAGATGCCAGCCCGGCTGCCCTCTGCTGTCTTCACCTTGGGGCATCAGCCAGGTCCTGTGACTGAGCACTCCTATACTTCCTGTCTCCTCCTCTTGAAGGTTAAGTGAAAGATGCCCACTTTCACTTAGCTTTCGACTTTCCAATAAGCATTCTGTGATGCCTGTATTGGCAAAGGCAGGGGCCTCATCTTAGACTTCCACTCTGCCCCTCTCAGCCCCCACACTGGCGGTGGAGGCTACCCCAGAGACCACCCTTGCCCTTTGGACCTGTCAGTCTGCATCATTGTGCCTGAGGGTGAATTTCCCCTACCACTGAGCTAGGCTTCTCGGCCCACACAGGGCAGCAGCTAGAAATGCCTGGAAACTAACACACACCCAGGACTAGTGTCAGCCAGTGCCTCTGGGGAGTGTAAACGCCCCAGCTCCCTCACTCTCAGGTGGGATAATCCTAGCAGTGGCTTTCCCAGTGCTTCTCATCCGGATTAGGCTCCAGGTGCCCAGTATGAAAGCTGGCTTAATAGTGTTCCCCGGACTGGCTGTCTTCCCTCCCTTCTAGCACCCCTACTGATCTGTCACTCATCTCCCTAACAATCTATCTGTGTTGGGGTCCTTGACCCAGGGGCTGCTTCTGGGAGAATGCAAATGCAGATAACACACAGCCCTCACTCAGTACATATCTGAGGGGGGGAGACTATAAACTCAGGTAAGCGGTGCACTACGGCATATTTTAATGGGGTGTTCGGAGAGAACCATATTTATAAAAGAAGCAATATTCCTTTTGGGACTTCCCATAATAACTGCCTAGGGATGAAATCCTGGAACTCACTTATTTTTGAGGCCACATAAGGGAAGGTATTTAATTTAAAAAATAACAGTCTCCAGGATATTCGGGGCTTCTTCCTTGGGTCTATGGAAGCACGTACTGTGCGAGTTTTACCCATGAGTTTGAGACTTAGAATCTATACAATCTACATACTTTGTTTACTTTTTAGGGGCAGATTATATGACATCCAGCTGTGCTGAGAAATGGAAGAACAGTGAGACTGCAGCTTATTTAAGAAAAGGGAAATCCTTAAAAGAACTTTTCTCCCTAAATTGCTTGTGTTCATAAAGATGCCCAGGCAAATAAGGGCATCTCGGTGAAGGGAGGGGTCGGCCTCATCCCATCCACACACCAAACACCTGCTTCCTTCAGACACAGTCTGATTTCCTTTTATTATTATTCTTTTTTAACACATAAAATTGCGGTAAGGAGAGATTATAATAAGGCCATCAGCATTGTGGGTGGGTATTTACTCCGGTGGAGTAGTAACTAAGTCAGAGTGTAGGAGCTTTGGGTTAAGGTTTCCTTCAAAGTAGTGATCAGGGCGGTTGGCTTTCAGTGCAGGCTGCCTGCCGTTGGAGCTGCTGCCTTTGTCTGGGAGGTAGGGTAAGTTCTCAGGGGTCTCCTCGTCACAGGGATCCGAGTTGAAGCCCTTGAGGGCCAAAATCCGGTACCGCTTTCTCCGGTTCACTTTATATATGCGAATCCTCTCTTTCTCTGCCTCCGGGTCAGCGAGAACTCCATCCCAGCGCAGGGTTTCATTGATCTTGTTCGAAAGATTCTCTGCTATTTCAGCAAAGTGGCGAAGATTGATGGTGGAGGAGTAAGGAAGGACGTGCTTGTTTTCCTGTTTGTCCTGTCTGTGCTCCGGCCGTGAGCCGTGGTCTTTGCTGGGATTTAAGATGTCATGAGAGGATGAGGAAAACTGTTGGCTTTTCAGGCTCCGACTCTGATGTTTATCTGCTGAGTAGATGAGTAGGTTAGTGTTTGTGGTGACGTCTGCCCTCGGCCTGCCTGGGACAGTGCCAAAATCGCCAAAGACATAAGGGGGTGGAGGCCCTTCCTTACCCAGGGCTCAGGTCGCCAGGCCCACCAGCCCCGTGCACACCCCTTGCCTGTAGGCTGTGCTCAAGGCATTTGGGGGCAGGAGGAACCATTTATTGAGCACACACTATGAGCCAGTTCCTCTGGATAAAATAAACCGGCCCTATTCTCCAGGTGAGAAAAGCAGGGCTCCAAGAGCAGCAGTAACTTGCCAGTGTCATGGAGCGAGTGGCAGCGCCAGGATCTGAATGCAAGCCTGGCTTCTGGTGGCCTGTTCTTTTTCCGCTGTGCCATGCTGCCCCCAGCTTAACCTCGCCACATGCTCACCAAGGTATTTTAAAGTTCTAGGCCGGGCGCAGTGGCTCACGCCTGTAATCCTAGCACTCTGGGAGGCCGAGGCGGGCAGACTGCTCGAGGTCAGGAGTTCGAAACCAGCCTGAGCAAGACCCCATCTCTACTATAAATAGAAAGAAATTAATTGGCCAACTAAAAATATATAGAAAAAATTAGCCGGGCATGGTGGCGCACGCCTGTAATCCCAGCTACTCGGGAGGCTGAGGCAGGAGGATTGCTTGAGCCCAGGAGTTTGAGGTTGCTGTGAGCGAGGCTGACGCCATGGCACTCACTCTAGCCTGGGCAACAAAGTGAGACTGTGTCCAAAAAAAAAATAAAATAAATAAAAAAATAAAGTTCTAGGAGGCTATGACTCTGTCACTAGTCTAGACGCTTTATGATGGAAGAAATGGAGAACAACAGAAAAACTCCCTAAATTTGACTGACGAAGGCAATATGCCAAACCAGGAAATAGTTCAGCCGTGTGCTTGTACTGATTTTTTTTAAATTTGTAGCATTTCAGAATTATGTAACATGCATGTAAAATACTACAAATTGTGGTTCTTTCATCAGCTCATCCTTTTATTTTGAGAGGAGAGAGAAATACCTCTCCCCCCAAGAAAAAAAGAAAAGAAAATAAGAAAAAAAATCCTCTTGACATTTTCTTACCTTCCTACTCCCCGAAAACTATTTGGTGTCCCCTGCTGACAGTATGAGGTACCTGCCACTGTAATTTTTACAGTCAAAAAGACAATAAACTTAATTTCATTTTGCAGACACACATAGGGCTTTTTGCCCTGAACTCCAAATTTTTCTTGCCTTTTTATTAATTCTACCTGAAGGATTATGGCTTCCCCACACTACGAGGCTGACACGGGGAAGGCTGACACTCCTGCCTCCAGCTTGCCAGTGGTGCCAGCTCTGCCACAAAGAACCAGGGACCAGAAAGTTGAGCCCAGTCCTAGCCTCACGGGAGGTCAAGGCCGCCTCCCTGGTAGGCAAAGCCACTGAGATGGACCACACAGGTGACAATGGACTCACAGCACTCATGGGCAGGTGCATTCTATGTCACTGTTGAATTCTCTCTCTTCTAAGTAGGCGCTCAGTGGCTTTGTTGAGAAGTCTGGGGGGTTCTATGAGAAGACGGTGGTGAGATGTAGGGACTCTGGGTTTGTGGCAGGTGTTTGGTGTGTGTATGTATGTGAAGGTGTCCACGAGAGAGCCTGGAGCACCTACATGCACATGACTGTCTGTGTACAGAACTGTCTGGGAGGTGTTCATGCATGTGGACACCTGTATAGTATCTGTACGTGTGTGCAGACTGTGAATGTGTGAGCGGACAAGGTGCTTTAGTTTCATTTGATGGTGTTAACGCTGCGATGGGGGGGGTGTAGTGGAGGGTGTCAGGGGTTATAGGAGGATGCTGCGGTGTCTGGCGTGACGGTGTTGGTACACGGAAAGCGGGGGTAGGTCTGTGCAAGGACACTTTGTATGCGTTTACACGGGTATGGGCGTCTCCACCGCATTGGGCGGCAGGCGCCCCTTAGCGCCCAGGGGGCGAGCAGGACCTCTGTTTCCGTGTGTCTGGGAGCGAGGGTCTGTCATGCAGTGTCTTGGTGTCTTCGGCTTGGGGAAAGTCTCTGTGTGAGGAGGGCCTCTGTAGGAGCGCTTGAGGCTTCTGTGGGGAACGTGTGGATGTTTAGGATTACCAGTTTTGGCTGAGGGGTTAGGAAGTTGAGAGGTGTCTGTGTGGGGCTGGGAGGCTCTCGGGAATGGCGGGTGTCTGCGGGGCTTTTGGGGTGATTAAGGGATCTCTGTGCTGGGGGGTCTCTGTTGGCATGGCTGGGGCATCACTGTGCCACAGCGACAAGTGGCGGCGACAAGTGGCGTGTGTGGGGAGCGGGAGGCCCTCGGTCTCCGGTTTGAAGCGCTCCCCAGGTGGTCGGGTCTCCGGGGGCGGGGTGGGGGGGTGTGGGGTGCTCGGAGAAGACTCTCAGGTGCGGGAGCTGAAGCAAAGGCAGCTGCTCCTCTTACCGTCCCCCTTGCCCGACCCCTTGGTCTTTTTCTTCTTCTTTTTCTTCTTCACCTTCCGCTTGCTCAGCTCCGAGGCGCCGCCCGCGATGGGGGGCAGTCTGGGCCTGGGCGAGCCCGCCGCGCCGCCCTCCCGCTCCTCCTCCTCGTCCTCCTCGTCGTCGTCGCACTCTTCGCCGTACCCGTACCCCGACGCCCCGGCCCCACCGCGGCAGTCCATCCGCCCGGGGGGCCGCGACCCGCGCCTGGCGCAGCCCACAGCGTGGCTGGGGCAACGCGTCTCCATGGTGACCGCCCCACAGCGCGCGTGCCCGCCCAATCCGGAAGTTCCCGCCGGGTGCCGGGCGCGTAGGTGTGCGCATGCGTGTTCTAGCCTGTCTGAGACCTTGGTCCAGTCAGCTGTACAAAGGGCGGGGGTGGGCGGAGAGGTTTCAGGTCCTCGGGCTGATGCGCCTCTGGGGCATCTCGTCCACTCCTGTGCCTTTTTAAACTATGTGTATTCTCCCCTAAATTTTTTTTTTTGAGACTGAGTCTCACTCTGTTGCCCAGGCTAGAGTGCCGTGTTGTCAGTGTAGCTCACAGCAACCTCAAACTCCTGGGCTCAAACAATCCTTCTGCCTCAGCCTCCCAAGTATGCGCCACCATGCCCGGCTAATTTTTCCTATATATTTTTAGTTGGCCAATTCATTTCTTGACGGGGTCTCGCTCTTGCTCAGGCTGGTTTCGAACTCCTGACCTTGAGCAAACTGCTCACCTCGGCCTCCCAGAGTGCTAGGATTACAGGCGTGAGCCACTGCACCCAGCCGCTTTTTCTTTCTTTCAACACGGCCTCACTCTGCTGCCCAGGCTAGAGTGCAATGGCATGATCATAGCTCACTACAGCCTCAAACTCCTGGCCTCAAGCAATCCTCCCACCTTGGCCTCCCGAAGTGCTGGGATTACAAGCGTGAGCCATTCTACCTGGTGTTTGTTATCTATTCATCTTCTTAATGGTGTCTTTGGAGAAGCAGAAATTTTAAATTCTGATAAAGCCATTTTATCAAGTTTTTCTTTTTATATTCCGTCCAAGGATCTTTTGCCTACCTTTATATCACAAAGATAGTGTGCTATGTTGTTTTCTAGAAGCCTGATGGTTCTGAATATTAAGGTTAGGTCCATGATCCACATCAAATTAATTTTGTGAATAAAATTAGATAGGAGTAAATATTCATTTTTTTTCCTCAGTGGATTTTCAGTTGTTTCATGAACTTCCATTGAAAAGACATTGCTTTTCCCATTGACTTGACTTGGTATTTCTCTAGAAAAATCAATTAACTATATATGTGTGAATCTATTTCTGGGCTCTATTTTGTTCCATCGTTCTATTTGTCTACCCTTACAGCAATACCACCCATCTAGATTGTTGTAGCTTAATGGTAAGTCTTGATATTACATAGTGTAAGCCTTCCAACTGTGTTCTTTTTTTGAACATTTTTGTTTGTTTTTTGTTTTGGGACAAAGTCTCACTCTGTTGCTGGAGTTAGAGTGCAGTGGCGTCATCATAGCTCACAGCAACCTCAAACTCCTGGGCTTAAGCAATCCTTCTGCCTCAGCCTCCTAAGTAGCTGAGACTACAGGCACATGCCACCATGCCTGGCTAATTTTTCTATTTTTGGTATTTTTGGTACAGATGGGGTCTTGCTCTTGCTCAAGCCGGTCTCGAACTCCTGACCTCAACTAATCCTCCTGCCTCGGCCTCCCAGAGTGCTAGGATTACAGGCGTGAGCTTCGGTGCGTGGCCTTAAAGATTGTTTTGACTATTCTAGAGCCTTTGCTTTTCTATATAAAACTTCAAATCTTCTTGTCTATTTATTCAAAATAGCCTGTTGAGATTTTGATAGGGATTACATTGCATCTATAAATTTTGTCACTCTTAGTGCTCAGTAATGACAGTCATTAGTATGTGAGGACACATTGCTCTATAAAAGGCCCTTAGTTTGCATGTGAGTCCTTGTCCTCCCATCCACTGGCTGAGCTCCCTTCTGTGCCCAGCACAGCTCTGCACGCAGTGAGTGCTCAGTATGCGCTCTTGCCTGTTTGCTTTTGTCCTTAGGAGCTAAGTGAAATATAAAATGACAGAAGTGCTTTGTGCAAATAACCAGCTGCTATGAGACGTCTGGGGTTTGCTTTTCAGACGCCCTTCCACGCTCACCCTGGTACTCGCAGACAGGTGCTGGGGAAGGCTGGCTGCCTCCTGCCTGTCTTCCCTCGCAGCTGCTCCTCCCTTCTTGCCTGAGTGCTTAGCTGGCAGGAGACAGCTCGACCCTTTTCTGATTTTTGTGAAGGTTGCATCGAGGTTGTGTTGAGCCAGCCAGTGAGCTATGAAAGACAAAAGTCACCTCCAGCAAAGGGATACATTTTATGAATAATCATAAAAATCCCTTACAAGGGAGGCTTTTAAAAATGTTGACAGATATTTCCATTGTACATCACTCCATTTGGTCTCAATTCGCTGTCTCCTCACTCATCCCTCTTCAACCCAATCCAAGTGGAGTTCTAGCGCCATCGCTTTACCAACGCAACTCCATAATGTCCCCAGTGTTCTTCTATGTCATTGAATCCAATGGACAACCTCTGTCCTTGTTGTACTTGACCTCTCAGAAACGTTTGACACTGCCGACTACTCCTTCCTTCTTGAAATGTTGCATTTGCTTGGCTTTTGGGACACCAGTCTTGGTTCTCTGGCCACTCTGTCTCCTTTGCAGGTAAATTCTCCCACATACCAGAGGCAGGACACCGTTGGTTGCTGTGTTGGTTGTGTTGGTTTGAGTTTCCCCAAAAGCAAACTGTAGGGCAAGGAATCGAGTGCCAAGAGTTTATTTGGGAGATGATCCCAGGAAACTCAGACAGGGGAGTGGATAAGGGAGACAGGGAAGGCAGGACTGGGAATAAATTCCTCATTATCCTGCCAGTTACCTCTGTGGGCAACTGGAGCTCAGTCCTCCTGGAGAACTCCGGGAGGTGGTGCAAAACATGCTCAGAGTGACCCTAAGTGAGAGGTGACAAAGCTGGTTCTATCCACCACCTCTCGGAAGAAGTTGCTTCTGGGGGCGCTAACTCTGGCTTGTTCTGCGCAGGGCAGCATGCTTCCATAGCTGGGGAAAAGCCTTACGCAGAGTCACAGGTGTTTGGGAATAAAAGCCCTGGGCAGGTAGAGGAGAATGGCAAGGGATAGGGGAGCAGCAGACACTGTCTGCTGCAGTTGCCCACCCAACTTTTATTCCCTCTTCCCCTGCCTGCAGAGCTCTGATCACGTTCTAGTACCCGTGCTGCACCTATCCCCTGCCCCGTGACTTCAGGAGAGAGTCCTGATTGGTCTGGTCTGGGTCACTGTGGTAATGCCATTCCCTTTGCCAATAGTATGTTTAATAAGGAATCTACCCACCCCTACTGCTGGCCAATGAGACTTGAAGAACGTCTACTGGAGTCTTCTGGGAAAATTTTACTTATTGGAAAAACATCAGGCTGGGTAGGCATGCCCCTCTTCTGCTGCTGGACACAGTTGTGTGTGGCCGTGTTCCTGGCTCTGTGGCACACATCTGGCCACAGTGAGGGGAGCTCATCTGAGGACAAAGCCAACGTGCTGAGCGCAGCAGAATCTTTGGGAACCACAGTCGTTGAGATATACCCAAGCAGTCTACGGCCATACCACCCTGAACGTGCCCGATCTCGTCTGATCTCGGAAGCTAAGCAGGGTCGGGCCTGGTTAGTACTTGGACGGCAGATGTGCCCAAGCAAAGCTCTTGCACGTGGGCACCAGAAGCTGTCAAGAACATTCACATGAGCAATGTTCATAATACAAAAAAAAACTAGAAACAACTCAGTGATACAGTCACACATGGAATATTCTAGATCAGTGGGAGAATGAACTACACCACTCCCGCAGCATGGATGAATCTCGGAAGCAATATTACACGCAAAAAAATGAAGTTTGTTTAGGATATATATATATTTGTGATAAAAGTATATTTTAAAAATGCTATAAAAAACACAAACTTTTAAAACAGTGGTTACCTTGGTGGGGGGGAGAAGGGAGGAACACACAGGTCAATGAGATGGCTGGTTCTGTTCTACTGCCTGGTTTGCATGGTGGATTCTTGATTGTTTATTAAGGAAAAGAAAAAAGAAAGAAAAGAACCTGGACTTTGATGACATCCTGAGTAACTGAATTAAATCCTTGGAGCTTCTTTGATTTGAAAGTACTTTGTATGTGAGAGAATAAATAATTTTTCTTCTTGTGAAGCCATTTCTGTTACTCACAGCTGAAAGAACCTTGTCAGAGCCCCTTAAAACTAAAACCACCAGTTTCTCCCTTAAACTCGGTCCTCTCTCCTGTTCTCTGCCTTAGTGACGATCACCACCACTGTCCGGTTATTTGGGCCAGAAGCCTAGGTTGTCCTTGATGCCTCCTCTCACCATCCCCACCCAGTTCTTTGTCCATTTCTGTATGTTTTACCATCTAAACATTTCTCGTGGCTGGTCGCGGTGACTCACGCCTGTAATCCTAGCACTCTGGGAAGCTGAGGCGGGAGGATCTCTCAAGGTCAGGAGTTCGAAACCAGCTTGAGCAAGAGGGAGACCCCATCTCTACTAAAAATAGAAAGAAATTAATTGGCCAACTAAAAATATATAGAAAAAATTAGGCAGGCATGGTGGTGCATGCCTGTAGTCCCAGCTACCCGGGAGGCTGAGGCAGGAGGATTGCCTCAGCCTAGGAGTTTGAGGTTGCTGTGAGCTAGGCTGATGTCATGGCACTCTAGCCTGGGCAATAGAGTGAGACTCTGTCTCAAAAAAAAAAAAAAAAAAAATCTCTCATGATTTCTTTCCTCCGCAGCCCTGGCAGCCCCGCAGGGCCGCACTGCCATTATCTCTCACCTATGTGGCCACAGCAACCTAGTGGTTTTCCCCACCTCTCCTCTCGCTCCTGCTAAATCAGTCTCCGTGTGGCAGATGAGATGACCTTTTTGAAATGGCAATCCTCCCCCACAACCACCTCCCCTCACAGCTTCAACCACTTCAGTGGTTCCTGTTTCCGCTAGAAAAAAACAAAACTCCCAGAAAGGCCCACAAATCCTTCCTCACCTCCGGTTCCGGGCTCCCTCCTACTCCAGGGCCTGTTTCCATGAGTTACAGTCTCTTCTCCTGCTTAAGTCCTACTCATTCCTTGGATCTCAGGTTTCTCATGAAAACCTTCTCTAATTTGGAGATTCCTTTAGGCTGATAGATGCCCCAGCCATTTTCTAGAACCCTGATCAATGGTATAGTCTGGGACCATTTTAATGGGATGGGGGAGGGAAGCGATGGTCAGTCTCATTGACATCATGCTTTACGTCTCTGATCTGACTTATTTTTTTGAGGGAGACTCTGGAACGATAACCCTGGGCCTGCCTGACTATAGCACAACCACCTCTGGGTCAACCTAGAAAAAACTTGGTCTTTCAGAACAATGTGTTTGAATCCCTAGGGTTTTTTTTTTGTTTTTTTTTTTCTCGAGACACAGTCTCACTCTGTTGCCCAGGCTAGAGTCCCGTGGCGTCAGCCTAGCTCACAGCAACCTCAAACTCCTGGGCTCAAGGAATCCTCCAGACTCAACCTCCCGAGTAGCTGGGACTACAGGCATGCGCCACCATGCCTGCCTCCCCCTTACTTTAAAAGAACAACATTTTAATCTTAACTTCTATCTAATCATCTGGAAAATACTTCTAACCCTGAAGCAGTGCAACAGGAAATGGTCAACTCTTGGAGAACAACTGTTTGTCTCTATGTCCCCTCTGCCAGACCAGGTTCCTCAAGGTCGGAGACAGTGATATGTTCGTTTCTGTCCTCATAGCCTAGCCTGGCTCCTGGCAGAGACCTGATGTTCTATACGTGCATGAAGGAACGAAGTAGGGATAATGGAACCCACTCTCATAACTTGAAGCAAGTATATTCCTATTTGATAAATGAACAAATTGATACGCACAGATATAAAGTGATTTTCTGAACCTCTCAATGTTACTTAGCCACCAAATTGGGCCTGGAATCCACGCTCCCAGTTCTACCTATCATGCAAGAGAACAGTAGACTTTACAATGACGTTCACTGATCAAGAGGAGTAATGACAGGATTTTCGTTATTTGTGTCAGCTTCCTGGTTTATACTCTCTCCTTGTGGTCTCAGCGACTGTTATTGTTATGAGCAGGTAAGAGCTAAGGTTTCTTTCCCTGTCAGGATCAGGTTTTCCATTTTGGCCAGTGCTGACCTGGGCACGCCTTGGGTAGAGCATGTGGCTTTGTGCCGCCTGCTCAGCCTGGGTCCCTCCAGCTGGCTGGGCTGCTGGTTCCAGCTCTCTACTCTGCCCTCCTTGTGCTCAGTGTCTTCCCCAAAGCAGACGGACAGCGTCCACTCTTCAGCAGCACCAGCCTTAGACGGGAGACAGAGCCGTCCCTGCCCTGGGTATTGGGCTTTACAAGATCCTGCTCTGACTCGACTCTGCTGTATCTCTCCCCAAGAGACAGGAATTCTGCGGAATCAAGGGGTCCTGCCCACCAGAGCCCATCCCACCCTCCCTCCTTCTACCCACAATCAGAGTACGTGGGACCTTAGACTTTCTTGCCCAAATGGCCCCAGCCTGCCAGTAGGGCCTGTGGGCCTCTCTCCTGCGTCCATCCTCCGGAGTGCCTGAGGCCCAAGGGCAGCATGGATGGAAACTGGATGGACCCAGGAGTGGGAGGGGAAAGGGCAGGCCATGGGCTGGGTGCAAAACCAGGAAGTGTCTGAAATTCCAAATTGAAATCTGGCCTTCCAGGTTGTTATGAAGGTATATTTGTCAGGGTAGGAAAATAGTACATGTTTTACTTGACAGTTTGTCGATTTAATTTATAACTTTAATATTTAGACATGCGGTGCGTGGGCCTCTCTGACTGCTCTTGCCCCAGGCTTTGCAGTTGTTCAGAGCAGACCCGCGCTTTATTTTCCCTCCTCTTGTAACCTGCTGCAACCACTTCCCGATTTTCACTTCATACCTCAGGGCGCCTTAAAAAGAGAAAAAAAGGAAAAGAAAAACTCTACAAGTAGTTAAAGAAATGGCACTAAATCCATATGGTAGATTACCTGGCAGCTTCTAAAAAAGAATGAGCCCGCTCGATTTAGGCTGAGATGGGACAGAGGCCAAGAGAGGGTGTTCGGGGGAGAAGGAGCGAGGTGCAGGGCCCTGTGCAGGGTTTGCTGACACCTGCTGTCCCTTGTCACTGCACCCCAGCCCCACAGCCCTCCTTGCTGTTTCTCCCACGTGCGGCCACTTCTCAGCTCGGGTGCCGGCACTGGCTGCTCTCTCCACTCTGGAACATTCTTGCCCAAGCTGTTCTCCCTCCATCCACACTTCCTGACTGCTCCCTCCCTGTCCCTTTGCTGGCTTTACGGTCCTCCATGGCACTCATCACGCCATTTGACGTAGACATCTGGGTGTTTATCTCCGCATTGTCTGTCTCCGCTAGAATATAAGCTAGAGACTGCTTTGCTCGTGGCTGCACCCCCAATAGCTAAAGCACTGCCTGGCATACAACAAGCACTCAATACACACTCACCACACAAACACATATGTGTAAAAGAAGGATGTGCCATACATGCATGTATGTATGTGCCTGGAATACTGCCCAAAGGGTACCTAAGAAGTGGGTAAAACAGTTGTGTCTTTGGAAGGAGAGGAAAGGACACGTAGTTTTTACTCTGTCTTCTTCTGTGATGCTTCATTTTGCTACCACGTGCATATCATACTTATTTGGAAAATGGTTTTTTTTTAAAAGTTCCATAAATTCATCAATGGAAGGAAGAATTTTAAAAAAGGGGTTGAGTCCCCCGATGGAATATTATATGGCAACGAAAAGCAAACAATGGTCAAATGTGACTACATGGATGAATCTCTCAAATGTGGAGCAAAAAAAGTAAGTTTTGAAAGGATGCAAATAGGCAAATCCACAGAGACAGAAAGCAGGTTAGTGGCTGTGAGGGGATGGAGGGAGAGGGAATTAGGAATCATATTTTAGTGGACACAGAATATTCGTGTAGTAGTCGGGGTTCTCCAGAGAAACAAAATCAATAAGATTTGAATCCTAGTCCTCTACTTATTTAATATCAGCTGTGTGACCTTTGGCAAGTTACTTAACCTTTCTGTGCTTTAGTTTTCTCATCTTTTACACAGCCATGATAAGAGTACTTACATCCTAGGGTTGCTGAGAGGATTCAGTAAGTTATTATTTGAAAACTGTTTAACATAGTTCCTGGTGCTTGTATAGTACTGTATTTTGTTCAGCTTTGCTTTGCTTTAAGCCTCAGAACAGGATGCCTTTCTTTAGACAAAATGGCCCGGGTGTGGTATCAGTAATGAGACATTCTCAACTCCTGGCTGATCCTGAGAGATGACATTTGTTCCTTGAAAGTGCAGATTTTCAGCACATTTTGTGCAATTTGCCAAAGACAATGATAGTGACGCTGTGGGTCAAGGCCAGGTCTCCAGCCCCCAGCACGAAGGGTGTTTTCCTCAGGACCATGCCTTGCAAACGCAGTGACCTGATAACTGTCCCAGCCTGGCCCTGAGGAAGGTGCATGATATTCCCTTACCGTGACTACGGGAGCACGGAACTGACACCTGTCACTCACTGGCTACCCCTGAGCAAACAGACCCCCAGACCCCCCACAGCCTAGGTGTCAAGGAGGTGGCACCAGGGGGCCCAGGAGGCTCTGTGACGCCTGGACTCCACTCCCAGACCAGCAGAGGAAACATGCCACCCCTGCATGAAGCACGCAGCGTGTTGGAACTGTAGGGCCAGCCCTGCAGCTTGCTTGCGTTGGAACACTGGACCGACTACTTATCAGCTCAGGCCTTGGGTAAGACCTCAGCTATTCCAAGCCTTGCTTCCCTTGCCTGTGAAATGGGGACAATAACGGTGTCTATCTTGTAAGGTGGCTTCATGAGGTTTAAATGAGCCGGTGCACAGAAAAGGATCACACAGGGTCTGGCATATGGAGTCTGCCCACCAATGTACTGAGCTGTACTCATGTTGCTGCCGGGCCACTTCTGCTCAACTTTCTCCTATTGCAAGTCCCCACCTGCCATCCTGTTTGCACAGCCCTTGCCCCACACCCTGTGCAGTTAAGTGCTGCCCAGAGAGAGGACCCCGGGCCCCTCTTTGGACTTTAATTTCCTTTAGAATGTTAATCGATTGTTTCAGGCTGTTTGTGGAACTCTAAGATCTAAGTTTCTTCCTGTATTAGTTGCTATTGATTTATGCTCCTGTCTCTGTAGGAAGCCTCTTGCCTCTCACAGGCTTCCCGGCCTGAGCAAGGGAAAATCCAGGTGGTGCACCTTCTCTTTTGTGCGACTAATCAGGTCTTGTGGGCTGACAGCTGAACAATCACCGTGATGCTTGCCTCTTTGGGCTGCTATTTAACTCCCGGAGTCCTGGAGGCTGTTGGTTCCAAGGCAGAGAGGGAGCCCCAGGGCTCTACCTCGTCGGGAACATTCCTGGAGAGTGTTAAATAAAAGCAAAGCAGAACATAAAGGCGGTAAAGGCAGATTTTATCCAGTGCTACTGCAGTAGGGAAAAAGATCTCAGCGTGGAACTGAGCTCCAGTCCGATCTGTGCAGAGGAGACTTGGCCTTTGAAAGGGACAATGAGGGCGATTGCGGTGGGGTGCTCGGGCAGAGGCTGGGAAGTGAGAAATTACAAAAAGCAGATAAGTGGTCCATGTCAATGTGATTAGGCTCTGTTCTGCTAACTGGCACCCACTGAAGTTAGACTAGGAGACAAGGCCCCATCCTTCCCAGTGATTACATTTCAAAGGAATGGCTCCCGGGTCCTAAAGAAAGACACTCCTGGCTTCTGGGAGATGCTATACATCCCCAAGGGACAGAGAGAAGATTTACAATTGTAAGTTTTTAAAATAAAGGGAGGCCAGTAGCCTATCATGAAGTGTTGGCTAGAACAAGCTATTTTTTCTTTTTTTTTAAGGGGGGTATGTGTCTTGCTCTGTCACCCATGCTAGAGTACAGTGGCCCAGTCGTAGCTCACTGCAGCCTGGAACTCCTGTGGGCTCAAGGGATTTTCCTGCCTTAGCCTCCCGAGTGGCTGGGACTACATGGGTGCATGCCACCATGCCTGGCTAATTTAAAAAAATTTTTTGTAGAGATGGGGTCTCACTATGTTGCTCAGGCTGGTCTCAAACTCCTGGCCTCAAGGTACCCCTTTTGCCTTAGCCTCCCAAAGTGCTGGGATTACAGGCATGAGCCACCATGCCCAGCCAAACAAACTATTCTTTTAGAAACTTCGAGCTTTTTCTGACAAGAGCTCAAGGGAGGCTGGATCTTCCCAAGGAAGTGGCCTTAGGTTGCTAGAAGCCATGTTAGACTTTTTACAAGTCTCTTTGTGTGTGGAGGAATGAGGGGATGGCTGAAATTGTGTTGAAAGTTGTAGTTCTAGGCCGGGTGCGGTGGCTCACGCCCGTAATCCTAGCACTCTGGGAGGCTGAGGCGGGCGGATTGCTTGAGGTCAGGAGTTCGAAACCAGCCTGACGCAAGAGCGAGACCCTGTCTCTACTATAAATAGAAAGAATTTAATTGGAAAGTTGTAGTTCTTATAGGCCAAGCTCGAGGCCTTGTTGAGAACAGGGCTCAGCGGAACCTGAATAAAGTTTGGTCAAAGACAGACTTTTTGTCAAATGACAAAAAGTTTTGTTGATGAGGTCATCCCTGATGGGTTGTTAGAGATTCAAAAATGAGCAATGCTTGTTCCAATGTTCTGCACGTGGCCAAAAAAGGGCCAAGGCAACATAGGATCTGGTTAGCACCTATAGAAAAAGAATAGACATATTTTATCTTAAGTGGCATCCTCACTGTGATTTCCAGTCCTTTTTGAAAGGGTTGACCTTGTGCACATCAGATCCTTGGAAGACCTTATTAAAATGCAGGCCCCAGATTCCAGGCCCTCCCTCCAGATTCAGCATTAGGGACTGTAAATCTGCATATCATAAGCCCTCAGGTGTTTGACAGGTGGCTCTGGGGCCACCTTTGAGAAACTGGTTTAAAGTATAAACATAGTCTCTCAGACAACACACATACAGCCAGAAGCCTCCTTCAGCCAAGCACCCACTATAATGACCCCTCATGGAAGAAACTCTGATGTCATTATGCCCACTGGGCTGTGCCTCATGCCGCCATTTAGTTTTTATGGGCTCGCTTATGTCTAGGCTGTCCTGGCAGCCTTCCCTGGCTGGATGGTAATCACCCAGCTGATTTGTGGCTCCCAGACCTTCACTGTGGCCTGTGGGCCACTCTGAGGCTTCCCCAGAGTGTTGGGGAACTGAGACCACCTCCTCACTGCCCACCTCCTTTCCAGGGCCTGGAGCCCAGGGGCTGTCTGTGAAGTCAGGGTCCCAACCCCTCAAAGAATAAGGAGACAAGAACGATTGATGGGGTCAGGAGGCTTAACGTCCCTGGGCCTGCTATGGTTTATCAGTGATAAGGAGCAAAGAGTTTGTAGCAAGGAGCACACCCAGCACCCAAGTCTTGGTTTCTCCAATAAAAGGAGCCAGGGCTCCTTGGAGAAATGGCTGATTCTAGGACTGGGGCAGGAAATCTACAAAATGAGCCTCATGTATCTTCTTGTGCCAGAAAATAAGGACTCTACCCCAAAACCCGAAAGCCCACACCCCCACATTGATAGGGATACGTCAAAGGGGCACGGGAGCCAACTGGAAGAGTTTCTGGTAGTCAAAGCTGGAGTGCCTTTAGGGAAAAAATAAAGTAGTATTGGATTATATCCCAAATCATAAAATATATATCCCCATCTCTGAATTGATATAAATAAATGACAGTGGGAAGCAGATAATACTGAAAGGTTGGTACTTGTCCCTGAGGCTGAATCAGTGAGAACAAAGAACAAGGACAACTGGTATGGGGAAAAGGAAAGAAAAGTTATTTATTAATTTGCCAGCAAATGAGGAGGGCAGTAGACCAGTGGCTCAGAAGACCACCCTTCTGTCTTTAAGGAGAAAAACGGGTTTATTTATTTATTTTTTTGGAGACAGAATCTCACTCTGTTGCCTGGGCTAGAGTGGCATCAGCCTAGCTCACAGCAACCTCAAACTCCTGGGCTCAAGCAATCCTTCTGCCTCAGCCTCCCGAGTAGCTGGGACTACAGGCATGCGCCACCATGCCCGGCTCATTTTTTTCTATATATTTTTAGCTGGCCAATTAATTTCTTTCTATTTTTAGTAGAGATGGGGTCTTGCTCTTGCTCAGGCTGGTTTCCAACTCCTGACCTTGAGCCATCCGCCCTCCTCGGCCTCCCAGAGTGCTAGGATTACAGGTGTGAGCCACTGTGCCTGGCTGAAAAACGGGTTTTTAAAGGACGGTTTTTGATGGTTTGGCTTGGGTCTACCCCTGTGTTACATGTTGTGGTTTTGGGCTATTGTTATTTAACTATAATTGGTGGTATTCTGTTGAGCCATCTCCTGTGGTTTAAGATACTAGAAAACAAACAGCAAAGAACATTTTTCTGCCTTTTGATTACTGGCCTCAGGAAAGAATGCAGGTTTTAATTCCCAAAAAGGGTGGGGAGTTTTAAAGAGACATCATTTCATTACCCTTTTTCAGACTTTTACCTCTGTTACAAAAAGACAAATCGCCTGTGCAGAAGCATTTCAAATAAATTATATAGATGATCCATCCTTAAGGGGAGGGACTGTATCTCATCACTCCTTAAATGTAGGCTGTGCATAGTGACTGCCTTCCAAAGAGTACAGTATGCGCTGGGGGCGGTGGCTCATGCCTGTAATCCTAGCACTCTGGGAGGCCAAAGTGGGAGGATCGCTCAAGGTCAGGAGTTTGAAACCAGCCTGAGCAAGAGCGAGATCCCATCTCTACCAAAAAAATAGAAAGGAATTAATTGGCCAACTAAAAATACATAGAAAAAATTAGCCAGGCATGGTGGTACATGCTTGTAGTCCTAGCTGCACAGGAGGCTGAGGCAGCAGGATCGCTTGAGCCCAGGAGTTTGAGGTTGCTGTGAGCTAGGCTGATGCCATGGCACTCTAGCCCAGGAAACAGAGAGAAACTCTGTCTCAAAAAAAAAAAAAAAAAAAAAAAAGAACAAAGAAAGAGTACAGTATGGAAAGAAGGGGAGAAGAATAACTGTGCAGTGGAGAAACCTGACAAACACTACCTCTGCCGGGTGCTCAAAGTCAACCTCAAGAGTGATAAATCATGTTGATAATATGTGTTCTTGACTCGATGTGATGAAAATGGCTCTTTCCCCCATCATCTTCCACCCAAAACACATAATCCCAGTCTAATCATGGAAAAAACCCCATCAGATTAATTCCGATTAATCTGTGAGACATCCTACAATATACCTGACAAGGACTTCTCAAAACTGTCAGTGTCATCAAAAACAAGGGAAGTCTGAGCAACCATCACAGCCTCAAGAGACCTGATTGCTGCATATAATGTGACATCTTGGTTGGGATTCTGGAACAGAAAAGGGACACTGGGAAAAACTAAGAAAATGTGAATAAACTATGGGCTTTAGTTAATAACGATGTATCCATATTGGTTCATTAATTATAACAAATGGACAATACTAGTGTACAATGTCAATAACAGGAGAAACTGTGTGTGTGTGTGTGTGTGTGTGTGTGTGTGTGTGTGTGTGTTGTGTTGGGGTGACATGGGAACTCTCAGTATTATCTGCTCAATTTTTCTGTAAATCTAAAGCTGTTCTAAAAATAGTTTATTTTTCAAAAAAGAAAGGCAAGTTGGGGAGAAAAAAAAAGCCCCTGGGAATGCCAGCTGTACCAGGGCTCCTGGGATTCCACAGTAAGGAAGGTAAGAGGCAGTCCCCACCATCTCGTCCAACCTGCTTGATGGGACCTGGAGTGACTGCCCCAATGTCCTGGGCTGCCTATATCTCCACTCTCCAAACCAGCCTGGACAGATCCATTTCAGGAAGCCAGGAGTGAGGGCTTCTGGGTGTTCCACCTGTACTTAACGTGGTCCTGGTCCATTAAGGACATTCAGAGACTCCTGGACTCTTGGGACATCCTGCAGTTTATACCAACTTGTCCACACTGCCTGCTCCCCACCTCCAATCCTCCGTAAAGTTTGAGCTCTAAATTCTTTAGGGAATTGAAGGAACTTTTGACTTCTCTTCCCATCATTCCTGCTCCAACCTGGTTTGATCTCACAGAGTAGAAGCTGAGACTCTTCTGCAAGAGGGGTGCCCTTGCTGCAAGAGGACCCCAAGTAGGTGACTTCTGACTACATTGCCTTCAGCAACATTGTGCCGTGTGGACAGGAATTGCCTGGGTTGTAGTGGGAACACAGACCTTTTATAGCAATGTTTATATTATTTGAGGCCCACCTGCTTGTTTGTATCATCCATCTACTAAGCCAGACTCCTTAGGACAGGGACTGTCCTTTCTTCTTTGTCTCCCCAGGGCCTGGCACAGTGACTGGTCCACAGAAGATGGTCAAGAAATGTTGCTGAATGAACAAATGGGCAATTATACAGGCAGGGCTTCTAATCAGCACGGGGTACCCAGTGTCGACCCCCTGAGATGAAATCATTCCAGTCCCCAATAAAGACGCTGGAGGTGTGAGTCAGTGGGGCTGGAAGTATATAAATGTGTGGTTTCCTTCTGATTTTTTTGAAATGTGAAAAACGGATTACTGATTATCCTTTTTTACTGTTCTCTTATATGTGTGTGAGGCACCACAGGAAACACACAGAAGAAGCCATGGTTTACTGGACCAGAAGGACGCCAACTGTCTTGAAGGAAGGAGAAGAGAGTCTGAGCTTTAATCACTAATTTCTCTCAGTGTGTCTTTAGGCACAAAGAAGCACATCTGGGCCGGGCATGGTGGCTCATGCCTGTAATCCTAGCACTCTGGGAGGCCGAGGCAGGAGGATCGCTTGAGCCCAGGAGTTTGAGGTTGCAGTGAGCTATGATGACGCCACTGCACTCTACCCAAGGCAACAGAGTGAGACTGCCTCAAAAAGAAAAAAAAAAAAAAGAAAGAAAAAAAATATATATATACATAGCAGCACATCTATAACCTAAGGACATGGCACAGATTATTACACAAGTCTCCAAGTCAGTGACACTTGAAAATATACAAAACTCTAGCAAGAGCAGAATGAGGATACTAAGCAAAATGAGGATATTAAGTCTTCAGTTCACAAGAGGCCCCACCTGCGGGAGTAATCTATGTAAGCCAAAGCCAATATCTATTTACCCTTGTCTCATAGATTCAACAGAAAAGAGACATCTTTTCTTTCTTTCTTTCTCTCTCTCTCTGATACACACACACATATACACACCTAGATCACTGATGCTCTTATTTATTAGAGACAGGGTCTCACTCTGTTGCCCAGGCTGGAGTATGGCGGCTGTTCTCAGGCACAATTCCACTACTGATCAGGGCGGGAATTTGCTCCATTTCTGACCTGGGCTAGTTCACTCCCTTCAGGCAACATGGTGGTCCCCTGCTCCTGGGAGGTCACCATATTGCTGCCAAACTTAGTGTAGACACCTAATCAGGATAGTGCTCAGAACTCATGAGCTCAAGTGATCCTCTGGCCTTGGCCTCCCGAGTACCTGGGACCACAGGCGCATGCCACTGTGCCAGCTCTCTTTACTTCTTGATGGAGCCTCAGAATGCAAGGGTCGACACTGGAAACAATTGGCTTGCTAAAATCCACATCCTGGTGGGAGCACGAGGCCCTTCTCACACAAGTCCCACCCTGCCTACCTGTCTGGCCCTGTTTTCTACTTTGCTTCCCCGTTTGCCAAAACCAACTTTCCAACATTCCATTGCTTGCCTTCCCAGTGCCTTTGCACCTGCTGTCCCTTCTGGCTGCAATGTCCTTCCCACCTGGCCCAGCTAGCAAAATCCTACTCATTCTTCCAAACCCTTCCCAAGTGGTTCCTCTAAAAGCCTCCTCTGAGTCCTGCCACATTGTAGCTCACACCTCGATGTTTTTTGTATCTTATACAGCCCACCAGTTAGGATGGCAGAGTGGTTAAGAGAGTGGGCTCTGGAGTCAGCCTGCCCAAGCTTAAATCCTGGCTCTGTCACTATCTGGCTGTATGACCTTGTGCAAATAACTTAAGGTCATCATGTATCAACTTCCATATCAGCGAAATGGGAAAACACGAGGTTTTACCTCATATGCTACCTGGGAACTGTGGGATCAGTACCCAGTAGCCGCCGTGTGCAGCAGGCATTCCACTGCACAGAGATCATTTCTCCATGTTTCTGTTTTCTCCAGTTAACCACGAGGTTCTTGAAAACCAGGCAGTTTATCATCATCTTCATGTAGCAGGTCTCAGTGCCCATCCAAGTCACACACCTGCTGTAATCTCAGGAATGCTAGGCCCCTTTGGCAGGGCAAGGGGCCATTTTGCAGAAGAAACCAAAGAATATTCTGGGAAAGAACTCTTTTTCTTTCTTTTCTTTTTAGAGACAGGGTCTTGCTCTGTTGCCTAGGCTGGAGTGCAGTGGTGTGATCACAGTTCACTGAAACCTTCAATTCTTGAGCTCAAGTGATCCTCCTGCCTCGGCCTCCCAAAGTGCTGGGACTGCAGGCGTGAGCCACTGCGCCTGGCTTGGAAAAGACCTCTTACTACCCAGGAAGTCAGTTGGGGAACCCCCAAACCAATGACATCAAAGCGGTGTCCATCTGTAATTGCAGGCACTAACTCTCTCAAAGGTCCTTGCCATGGGCTCCACCCTGTCCCCTGCTCTTCTTCACTCTTGAAACTCAACACTTGGAGTTCTCTGCCAAAGTCTGTCACACAAAAGTGTCAGAGAGAAAAGTAGACTTTACTGAAGATTTTCTCTACTCTAGATCAAATTTTGGTTTCTCATTACGTCAGTTCCCTGGGGCTGCCCTATCGAATCACCCAGTTTTAAACTGGGTGGCTTAAAACACAATAGCTGCACCCCCACAGCGCTGGAAGCCAGAAACCGGAAATCAAGGTGTGAGCAGAGCGATGCTTCCCTTAAGGCTCCATGAGGGAATCTTGCCTTTCTTCTTTCTGCTTTTGGAGACACCAGGTGTTCTTCGGCTTACAGCTGCATCACTCCGACCTCTGCCCTGTCTTCACAGGGGCTGCTTCTCTTCCCTGGGTCTCCTATGAGGGTGCTTGTCATTGACCAAACCTGGGAGTCCTGGCCATTAGAGGTGGGGCGCTGCTGTGTGAATCTGGAAACCAGGACCTCCAGATTTGGTTACCACTCAGCTACTGATGCCCAGAGACATAGAGGAAATTATTTTATAAAAAATGTTGGGTCTAATTGTTTCTCTCCTGGAGAATGGAGGCTGACAGTGCTTAGCGTTGCGCTTCCGTTCTTCTCCAAACCCGCACCCCACCTGGCTTCCAGGCCAGGCAGCGAGGCTCAGACTGGGTGGAAATGGAGAACACAGCAGATCATTTTTGAAACAGTGGAGCCAAGGCAGCAGGCTGGTGAAGGCTTTCGCTGTTGATGGCTGCTCCCGTTAGCGACTGCAACAGGCTGTCTCAGTTTGTGCCTCCATCGATGGAGCCCGCATTCATTCAGCAAGTACATGTCGAGCTCCTGCGAGTGCCAGGCCCTGTTCCAGGCCCCAGAACCCATACCTGTCCTTCTTCTGCCTCCTGGGTTGTTAGAATGGGCCATATCTATAAATACAGGTCTTGGATTTGGGTTTAGGGACTTGAAGCTGCTTAGAGAAAAGACAGTGCTAGTTATCAGGTAACAGGAAGGGGCCGTGGCGATGTGGTCCGTGGCGAGGAGAGCCATCCAGAGGAGCCCTCGCTCAGCAGGTGACCTCAGGCCGGGTTCTCCAGCCGGCAGCAACAGGTCCCAGGTCGAGAGGGGCGGGCCGGGGCGGGGCGGGCGCCCGGGTACCCGCGGCCGCCGCCAGAGGGCAGCCAGGGAGCGCGCCCGGCGGCAGGGCCGAACCCCCAGGTGAGTCTGGCTAAAGTGGGGCCGCCCCCCGGTTCGGGGCCCAGTCCCCGAGGGCCGCAGAGTGCATTTGGCTCCGTAGCGGGGGCCGAAGGGGGCGGGCAGGGCGGCCCCGGAGCGCCGCCTGGGACTTGGGGGGGGGTCTTGGCGCGCGGGGCGGGGGCGAGCCCCGGGGGCCGCGGGGCGCGGGCAGGGCCTGGCGCGGAGCTGCCCTCCCCGGCCGCGCCCGCCGGCGGCCTCGCGCGGAGCCTGGTGCTGCAGCGGAGCGCCCGGCCCGGCCCCCCGGAGCGGCTTGCTCCCCGCTGGCCTGCCGCCTGGCCGGGTCGCTCTGGGGATCCCGCCGGGCGCCCCAGCTCGGGGGCGGCGGGGCGAGGCGGGGGCGGCCGGTGGGGGAGGGGATGGCGCGAGGGCGGGCGAGGGCGGCTGCCGACACCAGGCGGCGCTGGGGTGAGCGCTCCCGGAGTGCGAGTCAACAAGTGCCGTGTTTACCGAGCGCCGGCCCGGGACGCGCACGTGCGGCGGGCGGGGCGGGGGGCGCGGTGCCCGCGCGGGAGCAGGCTCGCCGCTGGCCCTCTCCGCTTAGCCTGGCCTGGGCCGGGCATCCAAC
The DNA here is from genome assembly GCF_040939455.1 of Microcebus murinus. NCBI lineage: Eukaryota > Metazoa > Chordata > Mammalia > Primates > Cheirogaleidae > Microcebus > Microcebus murinus. Next base: position 19,985,692 of record NC_134121.1, on the reverse strand, counting down.
GCTTCGGAAGATTGGGGTGGGGCACCGTGGTGGTCCCGGGCGCTGGACTGCTGGGCTTTCGCCCGTGGCTAGGTGGTCAGCAGTGGGATTCCAGTGGCACGTGGGCACCCCGAGGCGTGGGAGTGCGGGGCGTGCTACTTCTCACGGTGAGACGCGATTCCTCCGGCTCGCCGGGCCCACCGAAAGAGCCTGGGAGGCCCGCCCTGGGTGTGTTTTCCAGGCTTCCCGAAACCCTCTCCCACAAGTCGGGCAGGAAGCTTTGGAGAAGGGCTTCGGTCCACCCAGGGTGGCGGCTCCGGGCTCACAGGGGAGCCCGGGACGCGAGCTGTGCTGCAGAAGCGTCCTTTCTTGGGCTGCGGAGAGGGCTCTGCTGGGAGGTCTGGGGTTTCTGCCTCCTGCCTGGCTGCTCTGGGGCTGAGCTACCGGATCATCCACCTGGGTGGTCTGTAACTCCCCAGGGGTTTCCCTGGGGGGAGGTGTGACGCCGAAGGTGGAAGCCAGCCCTCAGCAAGATCAGAGCCTGGGACTTGCAGGTGAATGGTGTTTGTCACTCGCCATCTGTGCGGCAGGAACCTTTGATCCTCCCAGCAGTCTGAGGGCAGGGGGAGTCACGGGGGCGTCCCTGGAGACCCTGGTGAGCGCATGGGCAGAGCCTGGCCTCCCCCCAGCAACTGGAGCTATGGTGCCCTTACAGTCTGCAGGCCCCACCACCCCCTGCCTATGACATCCACGTGGCCCTCCCCTCTTCTGAAAAATACAAAACCCTGCATCTGAGCCATAAGCTTCGTTTCCTCTTTCCTCTCGCTGTCACATTTTCCTGACAAGTGCTCTGCACCTGCTGCCTCCTCCCTTAATCCTCTGCAGCCTGGCTGCTGGCCCTGCCACTTTGCTGAAGCTGCTAAACTGCTTTCCCGAGAAAGTCATCTTGTTTCCAGACACTGCTCTTTTGTGGGGCCTTGGTCGTCCTGCCTCCGGGAAGCAGACCCCTGTGTGTGGGTGGCCTCTTTGTAGCCGCCTCTGCCATCATTTCTGGGCACACCTCTCTGCTGGTTTTTGTTAGAAACGCCGGTTTCTAACACGTTTGTTCCTTCTCTTTTCCTGAGCCCTATTCCTTCTTTTCTGGAGCTGTTTTTCAAGATCTTGATTTTAGCTTCTTGTGGGGCTTGCTCCGGGAGTCCTTGAGGAATGCCCCCTCTGGTTTCCAGCCTTGTCCCGTCCTGCTGTCCATGAGTGCCCCAGTGTCATGGAAAACTCAGCACTCCTCATCCTCCCAGGCAGCTGCCCTCACTCACTTCTTGCCAGTGGGTTTCCCTGTTCCCTGTCACACCACGCTGGTCTCCGAAATGTGCCTGCCTCTCCCCTCCCGTCTGTGACCGGCTCCTCCAGGCCTTGAGCACCCTAGGCCAGGGTACAAGGCCTCTTAACTGGTCTCTGCACTGCCAGCATCCCCACCAGGCCCGTGCAGCAATCTGTCCTGCGTGTCGCCTCTAGAATGATGGTCCCTTTTATCTTGTCACTGACTCTACCCCGGAGAAACCTTGAGAGGTTCTGGATGTCCGACCTCACAGAACTCAGCTCCCCTCCCCAGGTCTGAAGGCTCTCAGTCATGGGGCCTTGTTCTGTCGCTCCAATTTCCAGTCCTGCCACTTCTTACCTCCTGCCCACGCTCAGCACTTGTGTCCTGCTCTCTGGTACTTGGCTCAGGTGCGGCTCCCCGTGGGAAGGCTTTGGTCCCCTCCCATGGCTGCAAGGGCCCCTTCCTGGCTTTCCTGCCCCACTGTGTCTCTGCTGATGTCACATCCCCTCCTGTCCCTGGCAGCGGCTGGAAACCTGTTTCCTTTCTCTCTGGCTCCCCAGGACTAGCATCCTGTAGGTGCTAAATAAAGGCGTTCCCACCCCCAAATTTCCAAGAACACCACCTCCTTGTCCTTGTTCAGAGTCCAGTTTAAATTCCACCTCCCTCCTGGGCTGTTCCATTCTTCCAGATTCCAGTCCAAGTGCGCTCCTGCTGGGCTTATTGATGGATTGGTTGCAGGTTGTGCCTCATAATTTAATACTTTGTTCTCTGCCATTAGCCTCCCGTCCTATCCTGGGTGTGAGATACGGGTTTCGGGCTTTTAATTGTAGCAGCTGTTTATTGAGTGGGTCGTTCCTCTCTGGGAAGCGTGCTAATAGGTCCAGGCATTCCCTCATTTTGTGTTATCCTGGAAACACCCGGAGAGGGAGGCATTAGGATTGAGGACACACACTCTGAGAGGGCCAGAGACCTGCCTGAATCACACAGTTTATAGGTGGGCAAAGTGCAAGGCGGAACTCAAAGCTGTCTGACTGCCAGGGCTGTTTGTAGATACTAGGATTTGCTGTTTGTCCAGGAAGGTGTGTTTTTCAGTCCAGGGAGAGTGTGTGACACATCTTCTGTGGCCCCTCAGCACCTGGCCCAGGTGTGGGGCACATACTGGTGGCTTAGTTGGTTGGTCGCGTGGGACTCCACTGGACTCCAGGAAAGGACTTTGTAACAGACAGATGGTTAATGGTGGGATCAGTGACTCAGGGAGGCTGTGACCTCCGCCCTGGGAGGCCTTGGAAACCGGCCGTTTTTCCGGCCTTCAATAAGAGCTGTGGAATAGAGAGAGCCATGTACGTGTCCCTTTAGGGGACTTTAAAATACCTTTCTTGGTAAACAAACCTACCCCCCCATAGTAAAGCCTTCCACAAAGTTTCTTTAGGAGGCGTCCTTCCCTTCTCTCCACAGGTCACTGTCATATGAAAATGAGTTCCCGCTGTGAAATATGGTTACCATGGCAACCAGTAGCGCAAGGCCCATCTCTTGCTCCTAGGTCCCTGCACTGTAAGCTTCAAGGGGCCTTTTCTGTCTTTGTCGCCTAAAAAAATAAAATATTCTTCGTCACTCTTCTTTTGCATAGACATTAAACATTTTTTTTTTTCTAGGCAGCGATTCCTGGGCTCTGTTGATGATGCCCCAGCTGGTTGTCACCAGGCTGCTGGCATGCCATTAATAATGATCCCAGAATGGTGACCCTGGTTTAGGTCACATTTTGAGTGACATCCAGTGCCCCTTGGGTAACAGGGACAGTAGCTGCGGCTGCCACACATCTGTGACGCCTGAAGAGGCAGAGGGACAAGGAATGATCTGGCGTGGGGGCAGGGAGTGCTTGCTGGTGCAGCTTTGCTCTAGTGGGAGGTGGTGGAGTGGCTTGTCCTCTGTTGCCGGTTCCTCCTCTGGGAGGGTCTTGCTCACAGATATCCTGGGAGGGGCTGCCCAGAGCAGGGTACCTCGGGGGTGTTAAGAAAGACAGGGCACCTCATAGCTACTGCCACTGATGACTGCTCTCCGTGCAGGCGTGGTTCTCTTATTTAATCCTCAACCAAAGGAGTTAAAAGTACCATTGTTAATCCCATTTTATAGTAAGGAAGCTGGTGCACAGGGAGGGGAAGTGCATGTCCAAAGACACACAGCAAATAGGTAATAGAATTGGTTGGGCTTTAGTCCTAGGAAGTCTGACTTGACTTGGTGCTTTGTAGACTGTGAAAGGACTATGTTTAAGGAATGAAAGAGTTTATTCATTGGAGAGGTGGGGCAGTTGGCTTTCCCAAGATTTGAGGCTTTTTTTTGTAGATAGAGTCTCGGTTTGTTGCCCAGGCTAAAGTGCCATGGCATCAGCCTCACTCACAGCAACCTCAAACTCCTGGGGTCAAGCAATCCTCCTGCCTCAGCCTCCCGAGTAGCTGGAACTACACTCGTGTGCCACCAATGCCCGGCTAATTTTTTTCTGGTTTGGTTGCCTAGCTAATTTCTTTCTATTTTTTTGTAGAGACAAGATCTCACTCTTTCTGAGGCTGATCTTGAACTCCTAACCTTAAGCAATCGTCCCACCCCAGGCTCTCAGAATGTTAGGATTACAGGCGTTAGCCACCACGCCCGGCCAAGATTTGAGGCTTAAAGTGGTAGTTTTCAACGTTTTATATTTTATGGTGGGCTGCCGTGAAAAGGCATGTACTAGAATGTTCATAGCAGCACTATTTGTAATAGCTGGAACAACTGGAAGTCACCCACTGTTCATTAGCAGTAGAATTGCTAATGACACATAAATTGGGGTGAATACAGACAATAGAGCACTCCACTGCAGTGAGAATGAACAGTCTACAGCCACACAGTACAACATGGGTGAATCACACAAACAGAATGTTGAGCTGCAGGAACCCGGCGTAAAAGAGCATGTCCTGTTTGATTCCATTTATATAAAGTGCAAAAAAGGCACAATGAATTTAAGGCGCTAGAAGTCAGGTAGTGGTTTCCTTGAGGCATGAAGAAGGCTCTGTGAGGCTGGTAACGTTTGATTTCTTTATCTGGGTGTTGGTCACGTAGGTGTGTTCATTCTGTCAAAATTAACCAATTTCGATACGTGTACGTCTCTGTGTGTGTGTGTTATACTTCAATAAAATTGACCAAAACAGGAAAAAAGGCAGCAGTGACCCTAAACAGAAGCTGTGAATACAGGACATGCCATTCCCTTTTTAGAGAGGCCACACCTTTGACATCACTGTACCTGGGAGTTTGGATTTCTTGTGACCGGGGGGAGGTGACACGGGGGTAGGCGTGCAGGTTCTGGAGGGGGTTGGCTTTGGGAATGTGGGAGCAGAGCCAGCGCTAGCTCTGGTTTCTCCCTGTTCCCTCCCACTCCGCTGGGTCTGGGGGAAGCTCTCTTAGCTAGACGGTGCTGCTTGGGTTGGGTGAGTCCCCGGAAGTCACTTTTCTTCCTGATGCCTGGGTGCTCAAGAGTGTAAGCGAGGTGATGTGTGTCACCTCCTGCTGGTTGTGGACAGTCCGGAACACTGGGGGTGCTACAGCCCCCCCCCCCCCGGCACAGCCACCCGAGACCCTCGGATAGCAATGAGCTGCCCCCAAAACGCTGGCCTGTGCCAGCCCCTGCGGTGAGCGACATTCATCAGAAGAGCAGCTCTTCCATTCGCACGGCGGTTACGCGCTGCTAAAAATACCGGAGCACCTTATGTAAGCCCACAATTACGTAGTTAGCATCTCATGTAAAAGCACTTATTTTACCATGGACAATTAATCAGTTGCGTGTTGGATATCAACTCTCCAGCCCTGCGTGACTCACCCAGCTGTGTCATGCCTAAATTTACACAATGGTGCATTTTCATCTTTGTGTCTGGCCCATCCAAGTAGTTGAGTGACACCAGGATTTGTAAAGGTTCCTCTTGCTCAGCTCCTCCTCCTCCTCAGTCACTGACAGGGTGTCTTATTTACTTACTTACTTACTTACTTACTTATTTATTTATTTTTGAGACAGAGTCTTACTCTGTTGCCCGGGCTAGAGTGAGTGCCATGGCATCAGCCTAGCTCACAGCAACCTCAAACTCCTGGGCTCAAGCAATCCTCCTGCCTCAGCCTCCCAAGTAGCTGGGACTATAGGCAGCACATGCCACCGTGCCCGGCTAATATTTTCTATTTTTAGTTGTTTGGCTAATTTCTTTCTATTTATAGTAGAGACGGAGTCTCCCTCTTGCTCAGGCTGGTCTCGACCTCCTGAGCTCAAGCAATCCTCCCGCCTTGGCCTCCCAAAGTGCTAGGATTACAGGCGTGAGACACCATGCCTGGCCTGGGAAGGTGTCTTGACTCACGGAGGTGCAGCATCTCAGAGTTGGAAGGGCCTCCTTCAAGAGTCCCCTCCATTAATAGCCAAGGCGGGTGGCCCTTTGGCCTGTGCTTGGATGCTGCCAGTGATGGGGACAGCCCATCTCATGGCTGGATGGTGGTTTGAACAGCAAGAGCGATGGAACGACACTGAGGCACGGAATACCCCAGGCAGGCCAGAGTGCCTGCCTGAAACCCACAAGGAGAAATGTCAGAAGGATCGGATCTATAAATCCATGGGAGCCGAGGCTCGGAAAGGATTATCACGATGGACGCAGTTGCAGGACCTGTTAAAATAAATGCTGCTGCCCTGTGGCATAGTGATTCTACTTCTCAGGATCTGCCCTGAAGACACTCTGGCACCTGTGTGCAGCTGACAGGTTGTGGGACAGCCTTTGTGACAATTTGCAGTGGTGAAGAACTATGTACAGTCTGAATGTTTGCTGGCGGTGAGATAACTACTTAAACTTGTATTTTCATACCTTGGAATACTGTGCAACTTTCAGAAGGACTGAGATCTTTATATAAAGCAACATGGATGAATCTCTAAGAGCGTAAGGTGAAGAAAGCAAGTTTCAAGGTGACAAATACAGCATGATGCCTTTATAGAAATGTGTGCACAGAGCCCTCCATGAATACAAATCTATGCAACACACATGCATGTAAAAGTATATGAAAAGATCTAGAAAAAAATACATTCTAAACTTAACTATTATCTCCAGGGAAGGGATAAAAGGGGGCCAGGATTTTGTGTGTGTGTATGTGTGTGTGTGTGTGTTTGTGCATAGTGGGGGTGGGAGGAAGAAGGGTGATCAAAGAGAAATGTAGCCTTCTTTGTGGCATTTAAAAATTTTTAAATAATTTTATTGAGATATAATTTATAGGCAACAAAATTTATTTGTTATAATTGTACAATTCTGTTTTAAATTCTTTTTTGTTGTTGTTTGAGACAGAGTCTTGCTCTGTTGCCCAGGCTGGAGTGCCGTGGCATCAGCCTAGCTCACAGCAACCTCAAACTCCTGGACTCAAGCAATCCTGCTGCCTCAGCCTCCCAAGTAGCTGGGACTACAGGCACATGCCACCACGCCCAGCTAATTTTTTCTATATATTTTTAGTTGTCCAGCTAATCTCTTTCTATTTTTTTAGTGGAGACGGGGTCTTGCACTTGCTCAGGCTGGTCTCGAACTCCTGAGCTGAAACGATCTGCCCACCTCGGTCTCCCAGAGTGCTAGGATTACAGGCGTGAGCCACCGTGGCCTGGTCTGTTTTAAATTCTTAAAAGGAAGAGTAGGGCTGGGCACGGTGGCTCACACCTGTAATCCCAGCACTTTGAGAGGCTGAGGTGAGAGGATCACTTGAGCCCAGGGGTTAGAGACCAGCCTGGGCAATGTAGAAAGACCCTGTCTCTACAAAAAAATTTTTTAAAGTATCTGGGTGTGGTGGGACACACCTGTAACTCTTGCTACTCATGAGGCTGAGGTGGGAGGATGGCTTGGGCCCAGGAGTTCAAGACCACCCTGGGCAATGTAGCGAGACCCTATCTCTACAAAAAGTTTAAAAATTAGCCAGGCTCACACCTGTAATTGCAGCTACTTGGGAAGCTAAGGCAGGAGGATCACTTGAGCCCAGGAGTTTGAGATTGCTGTGAGCTATGATTGTGCCACTGCGCTCCAGCCAGGGCAACAGAATGAGACCCTGTCTCCAAAATAAATAAATGAATGAATGTCTAGTCTAAACCCCTTTCTGAATTGAGAATCTTCTCTTCCCTCTCTCCCTGAGTCATGGGTAGACTGAGACAGAAAGCTCACTGCATGGTGTCCTGAATTTAGGGACAGGTCAGATAGGTGGAAGTTTTTCCACTCTTTTGAGCTGAAATTTGCGCCTCTTGTCACTCTGCCTCTGAGTCTGTCCCTGTGGGATCTTGTCAACTAAGCCTTACTTTTTCCAGGGGACAAGATTTGCATTGGTTCAAGATCTCATTCAATGCCCTCTTCCTCTGGCATCTCCCAAGGTTCCTTATGGAGCTGAATCAGCTGGCACCTTGATCTTGGACTCTGTCCAGCCTTCAGAACTGTCAGAAATAAATGTCTGTTGTTTAGGGCCCCTTGAGCTGACTAATACATGTGATTAAGTCCATCAGTCCTTTCATTTTATATATATATATATATATATATATATATATATTTTTTTTTTTTTTCTCTTTGCTTTTGAGTTTGAAAGGTCTTCCTCACCCCAGGGTCAGATAAATGTTCACCTCTGATTTCTTCTGGTTCTTTTTTGGTTTCAGCCTTTCCATTCAGCTCTCTCCTTTGCCTTCAACTCAAATCCACCTGAAATTTATTTTGTTTCATGATGCAAGGTAAGACCTTGGTTCTGTTTCTTTCCAAATTGTTGACCGGTTCTTTCAGTTTACTTTGTTTTCCCACAAACTATATTTTAAATTGAAATTTAATTTATTTTTTTGAATGTGACATTATCATCAAGTTGTTCAAAATTCGAAAGGTACAAAAAGGTGAGCAAAGTCTCCCTGTTATCCTTTCGCCTCTCAGGTCCGGTAACTGGTGTTACTAGATTTTTGGGTATCATTCCCTCTTCCCTGACTGACTTGAAGCGTTAGCTTTATCATAACATACAAACGTGTCACTTTCCAGGCTTTCTGTTTTTTCATTAGTCTCACTTTTTCTTCCACTACCAACCAGATTTTTTTCTTGTGACTTTATTGTAATATCTAGCAATGCAAATTCTTTTTTTTTTTTTTTTTTTTGAGACAGAGTCTTGCTTTGTTGCCTGGGCCAGAGTGCTGTGGCGTCAGCCTAGCTCACAGCAACCTCAAACTCCTGGGCTCAAGCAATCCTCCTGCCTCAGCCTCCCGAGTAACTGGGACTACAGGCATGTGCCACCATGCCCGGCTAATTTTTTCTATATATTTTTAGTTGGCCAATTAATTTCTTTCTATTTTTAGTAGAGACAGGGTCTCACTCTTGCTCAGACTGGTTTTGAACTCCTGACCTTGAGCGATCCTCCTGCCTCAGCCTCACAAAGTGCTAGGATTACAGGTGTGAGCCACCATGCCCGGCCTGCAAATTCTCTTTCCAAATTTCCTTGGTTATGCTGGCCTATCTATTCATTCTTTTTTTTTTTTTTTTTTTTTTTTTGAGACAGAGTCTCGCTTTGTTGCCCAGACTAGAGTGAGTGCCATGGCGCCAGCCTAGCTCACAGCAACCTCAAACTCCTGGGCTCAAGCAATCCTGCTGCCTCAGCCTCCCGAGTAGCTGGGACTACAGGCATGCGCCACCACGCTCAGCTAATTTTTTCTATATATATTAGTTGGCCAATTAATTTTTTTCTGTTTGTAGTAGAGATGGGGTCTTGCTCTTGCTCAGGCTGGTTTCGAACTCCTGACCTTGAGCAATCCGCCCGCCTCGGCCTCCCAGAGTGCTAAGATTACAGGTGTGAGCCACCTCGCCTGGCCCTCTATTCATTCTTCTATGTGAAACTTACAATGATTGTGTTGGCTTTTATATAAATATTACAGACTCTTGTTTAGAATTACATTAAATTTATAAAATAATAAATATATTGAGTTTTCCTATCCAGAAATATGGTCTGTCCCCTATTTATTCATGTTTTCTTTTCTGTCGTCTCTTCTTTTTCAGCTCCTAGTAAAGTTTCACAGTTTTCTTTATGGAGGTTATATACATTTCTTGTTAATTTTGTTCCAAGGTGTTTTATATTTTTTGTTGTTACTGGGAATAGAATCTTTTTTTATTTTTTTTATTTTTAACTGGACGTTGTTTGTTTTGTTTGTTTGTTTGTTTTTTGAGACTGAGTCTCACTCTGTTGCCCAGGCTAGAGTGCTGTGGCATCAGCCTAGCTCACAGCAACCTCAAACTCCTGGGCTCAAGTGATCCTCCTGCCTCAGCCTCCAGAGTAGCTGGGAGTACAGGCGTGCACCACCACGTCCAGCTAATTTTTTCTATTTATAGTAGAGACCGGTCTCACCCTTGCTCAGGCTGGTCTCAAACTCCTGATCTCAAGCGATCCTCTTATCCTTCCTCCAGGGCCTCCCAGAGTGCTAGGATTACACACATGAGCCACCTCTCCCAGCCTGATTTTTAACTGGATGTTGTTGAGACACAAGAAAATTATTGATTTTTTTTTAAAAAAATTATTATAATGTACATACAAAAGAATTTAAAACATATTTGTACAGTTTAAACAATAATAAAGCAGACTTATGCCCAGTTAACTTAAGAGAGAGAGCACCTCTAACCCTTTAGAAATTGCTTTTATACCTTTCCTTAAAGGGACCTTCCTCCCTCCCCATCCCCAAGGGAAATACTAACCTGAATTTTGTTATCATCATTAACTTACTGTTCTTTACAGCTTTACCACATAGGTTTATATGCTTAAATATAATGTACAGTATTAAAATAGTAGTATCGACGTCACTATAGTTCATTCCTTTTTTACTGCTCTGTGTAAACATACCCAGTTTATTTGTCCTTCCTGCTTGTGGTGGGCATTGGGGGGGTTACTGCTTTTCTCTACTATTACCGACACCCTTTCTATATGTACGCTTCTCTGGGGTGCATACCTAGGGGTGGGATTATCTGGTTGTAGGCGATGTGGATTTTCACCTCCTGTTGGTCTTCAAAGTCTGGAGCCGTGTGTATTCCCTCCAGCTCTGGGTCAGCACACGGCACACACATCCCTACCCACGCTTTGTATCGTCCATGCTGTTAGTGCGTGCCAGTCCGCTGCGTGTGAGCTGGCATCTCATCACGGTTTCATTTGGCATTTCTCTGATTATTGCCCAAGTCCAGCGTGTTCACTGGGCGTTTGGTGTTTCCTCACTTACCCACCTGGACTTTTCTTTACTTATTTTTTTCCTATTAGATTATGACTAGTTCATAGGAGATCTTTGTTAACATAATGGTACTAATCCGATGCCTATTAAGTGTTGGCAAATACTTCTCTCAGTTTGTGGCTTGCTTTTTACTGTCTTAATAGCATCTTTTTTTGAGACAAAGTCTGGCTCTGTTGCCTGGGCTAGAATGCCGTGGCATCAGCCTAGCTCACAGCAATCTCAAACTCCTGAGCTCAAGCAATCCTTCTGCCTCAGCCTCCCAACTAGCTGGGACTACAGGCATGTCCCACCATGCCTGGCTAATTTTTTCTATATATATTTTTAGTTGTCCAGATAATTTCTTTCTATTTTTAATAGAGACGCAGTCTCGCTCTTGCTCAGGCTGGTCTCAAACTCCTGACCTTGAGCGATCCTCCCGCCTTGGCCTCCCAGAGTGCTAGGATTACAGTAGTAGCATCTTTTGATGAACAAAACAGTCAAATACTTTAGTAAGCCTACCATGAACTAAAGTTCAATGTTTGTTTATGGTTCTTTTCCTTTATGGTAAAATATACACCCAATGACATACATAGACCTTACATGTTCCATCTGATGAGCTCAGGTACATGCACAGACCAGTGTAACCTGGACTCCTATAAAAATAACATGACCTTCATCTTAGAACATTCTCTCATGCCCCACGCCCTCAGAATCAACCATTATTCTGATTTTTCCCACCATAGCTTAATTTTGCCTGTACTCCAAAGTCATTATGTGGACTCCTACAATATGTGCTCTTTTGTGAAAGACTTTTTTTCACTCTCACTTGGCACAACATTTTTGAGATTTATCCTCGTTGCTGTTATATCAGTAATTGCTTTCTTTTTAGTGGTCAGTGGTATTCCTTTTTATAAATATGTATAATTTACTCATCCATTCACCCATTGATGGACCCCAGGCTGTTTTTAGTTTTGGGCTGTTATAAATGGACTGGCCATCAGTATCCTTGTTGATACATGTTTTCATTCCTCTCATATGCATAGTTTCTCTTGCATGTTTTACTTCTAAGAATGGAATTGCTGGGTCATAGGCTAGGTGTAATTTTTTTTTTTAAATTAAAGTATAATATCCATGCAGAAAACGGCACCAATCAGAAGTATATTGTTTGTTTAATTTTTACAAAGTGAACACAGTCATGTAGCTATCCCCCAGGGCAAGGAGTGGGACCTTTGCCAAGCTGGGCCGCTTCAGGGGCTACCCATGCTGAGGTCGGAAACTCAGCAGAGGGAAGCCAGGAGGGAAAGGGTTTTGGAGCCACTGATTCTGGTAGTGGAAGCTGATGAGACTTTGAGGCTCAGACTCTTGCAGCCACCAGGGTTCCTGTTTTCTTTCACATTGGGCTCTTCAACCTTGTTTGTTTTTTTTTTGTTTTGAGACAGAGTCTCACTCTGTTGCCTGGGCTAGAGTGCCATGGCATCAGCATAGCTCACAGCAACCTCAAATTCCTGGGCTCAAGCGATCCTTCTGCCTCAGCCTCCCGAGTAGCTGGGACTACAGGCATGCACCACCATTATGGGCTAGAGTGTCATGGTGTCACCCTAGCTCACAGCAACCTCAAACTCCTGAGCTCAAGCAATCCTCCTGCCTCAGCCTCCCGAGTAGCTGGGACTATAGGCATGCGCCTCCATGCCCAGCTAATTTTTTCTATATATTTTTAGTTGTCCAGCTAATTTCTTTCTATTTTTAGTAGAGACAGGGTCTAGCCCTTGCTCAGGCTGGTCTTGAATTCCTGAGCTCAAACAATCCTCCCACCTCGGCCTCCCAGAGTGCTAGGATTACAGGCATGAGCCCATGCCCAACCTACATTGGGCTCTTCTACCTTCTGGCTCTGTCTGAGCTACAGTATATTCCTCCAGTAAATTCCTTTCTGCTTTCTTAGTCATCCAGACTTGATTTCTGTTGCTTACAACCAAAGAACCCCAATGCATACAGTGCAACCAACCAACTACTGGAAGCAAACATTGAGTGGAGTGTGCCCCTTGCTTTGCTCAAACTCAGGGTCCTTTGAGCAGTCCCCGAGTTTTTACGTGACCCCATTTGGACAGTTCGATCCCTGGACTGACGAGGTGAACTCTCCAACAGGCAGTCACTTTAGATCTGACTTTAAAGTTTATAACAAACTACTTCAAACTTTTGGAATTGTTGAGGTTTTGGGTTTTTTTTTTTTTCTCTTTTGTCCCTATCTTTAAATTTAGTTCTCAGTTTTGAAACGATTTTCTCTCAGTCCCCAGTGGAAAGTGAATGGAGAACACCGGCTTAATTTAGAAGGTGAAATGTAGGAGTGTATGTTATTTTCTGGACTGAATTTTGGGAAGCCGGGTTCATTCCTCTCGCTCCTTGATGGAGAGCTCGAGGGGTCAGGAGGGGGGCGTGTGGGGCGCAGCAGTCAGAGAACGAGAGTCCGATCCAGAATTCTCTTCGTGCACGCCATTCCTCAGGGACCGTTTGCCTAAGAAGGCGCAACATCTAAATTGTTCTGCTGTAAGTGGGGCCTCATTTAAAAAGTAAAAAAGGAAATGAATTCTCCTCTGGTTTCTTTTTTTAATGTCACCAGATCACACACACTAGTGATAGGATACGACCCAATTTCAGCTGGTCTCTGCATTGTCACAGTGCATGCCCTTGTTAATGTCAGGGCCTGGGAAAGTATTTGATCAAGGGGAAGGTGCCGGGAGTGAAGGTCGCCAAGGAAAGGTCAGAGATGAATGTGAAATGATTTCTAACCCCGAATGGTCCAAATCCGTCCAGGCCGGGTCTCCTCGGAGCGGTCACCAAGTTGCCTGTGTTTTCCCGTGTCCGTCCCTCCCCGAGCCATCTCCACGGGCCTATTCTGAGAACTGATTCCTGCAGTGACCTTTCTCTACCTGCCCTCTCTGATCCTGCGGGGGCTTTCTTCATTTGCCACTTCTAAAGGTCCGGGGTGACCCGCACCTAGACGGGAAGACGTTTCTCACGCCCTCTGGGCTTGCTAAGACCTTACACTTTTGACTTGAGTGAAACAGAAGACATGGTTCTTTACTGTGAAATCCTTCAGTTCATTTAACCTGCTATCACAAAATACCATAATCTGGGGGGACTTATACACAACAGACATTTATTTCTCACGGTTCTGAAGGCTGGGAAGTTCAAGAGCAAAGTGTGGGCAGGTTCTGTGTCTGGTGAGGACCCATTTCCTGTTCGTAGATGCGCCTTTTCACTGTGTCCTCACATGGTAGAAGGGGCAAACAGGCTCTCTCAAAAGCCTCTTTTATAAGAGCACTAATCTCATTTTTATTTTTGAGACAGAGTCTCACTCTGTCCCCCCGGGCTAGAGTGCTGTGGCGTCAGCCTAGCTCACAGCAACCTCAAACTCCTGGGCTCAAGTGATCCTCCTGCCTCAGCCTCCCCAGTAGCTGGGACTACAGGCATGTGCCACCACACCCAGCTAATTTTTACTATTTTTAGTAGAGGTGGGGTCTCACTCTTGCTCAGGCTGGTCTTGAACTCCTGAGCTCAAACCATCCTCCTGCCTCGGCCTCCCAGAGTGCTAGGATTACAGGCGTGAGCCACTGTGCCCGGCCACTAATCCTGATTTTGATGGCTCTGCTCTCATGAGCTGATCATTTCCCAAAGGCCCCATCTCCTAATATCACCAGGGGGTTAAGATTTCAACATATGAATTTGGGGGGCACGTAAACATTCAGTCCACAGCAGCCTCCCTCTCTCAAGGGTACTGCTGACTAGGTGTCTTTGGGTGTCTTTCTTGGTTACAGCCGCAGGTGGCTGTGGATATGGTGTGTCTGCTGGAGTCATTTTTGCAGCTCAAGTGTCCTATGAGGACACTACATGGAAGGGAGCTTTGATTTGTGTGCTTACGGCGACTTTCTAACAAATGGACACGTGATGTCTTATTTTATTTAACATTATCAGTTTATTAGGGTAGTTTTTAACCAGGTGGGCGAGAAGTACCTCTGGGAAGGGCACCTCTTCTGACTTTACACCAAATGGCCTTATGGGCTGGGCTGGCCTCAGGCTTCCTATGAACGGAGTCACCCTTGATGGGGTTATTGGGAACTAATTTAGCAAAGGGGGAAACTTGGGAGCAAAAAGGCCTTAAATGGAATTGAAATTGCCTTTACGGAACTGAAGTTTTGCATCAGGGTCACGCCATCAAGGCCAGGGTAGAAAAGGCAGGCCAGGGGGACAGCCAGGACTCCACTGTGGCCCGACCTTGCTTTGCATGGCCCTGTTTCCGGAGCAGCAGCCCAGTTAGGACGTAAAGGTTTGCACTGTGTGTGGTCATTGCTTCGGAGGGGGTTCACCGTATGATCTTCTCAGTGATGGGCTCTGCTCGCAGACACAGGACGTGGACTCTGAGAGCATTTGTGCTGGGCTCTGGGACAGGTCTGGGGGTAGACAGCAAGTTGAGGCAGGTTGGGAGGAGCTGGAGGTGGAGGCTCCAAGGGTGGGGCTGGGGTATCAAGAGGAATGTGCTGGGAGTGCAGGTGTGATGGGGGAGGAAGGTCAGGTACATCTCCCAAGGTTGGCAGGGGGGATTCCAGGCAAGCTGCTTACAAGGGGCTCAGGGGGAGGTAATAGCATCCTTATAGGCAAGGCCAGGGACGGGCAGTCTCAGGACGGGGGATCTTTAGAAGTGTGGGGAGGAAAGTAGGGAAGAGGGTTGGCCTGCAGCCCACCCAGAGCCAGAGGCCTGGTGGGGGTGTGGGTGGGTCCAGCGTGAGTAGAGCAGAAGCTGGATTGTGTAGAGGTGAAGGGCTCAGGCTCTGGGTTCAGACTTGCTGGGTTTTCATCCTGGCTCCACTGTTTCTCATCTGTAAAATGGGAGTGATAATAATGTCTATGGCCTTGTTGTGAGGCTTAAATAAAAAGTCATATGCAAATCAGAACAGCCCTTGGCCCATGGATGTGGTTGTTATTATCGTTAGTATTGAGGGCTCCCCAGTTTGGCCTGAGAGTGTCCTTTTGGACTCAGAGCTGCCCACGAAGGGGGTTTACACCTGGCTTAGAGGGCTGCTGCTTTCTTTGATTTCATATTTTGCTCCCCAGCCCCCATATTTGCTTTGTTTCTGTGGCTGCTAGAAAGCTCAGAGTCAGATGTGCTGCGCCGTTTAATTATCAGATTTCTGTGGCATCTCCTCTTTTTGCTCTCTGCATGGCCTCTGCTCTCTTTGATCCTTAAGTTGTTTATTTTTTATTGTATTTAGCTCCTAAGTTGCCTCAAGCCCTCCTTGAAACAGGCAGTTATAAATTTTGAATGAATGAATAAAACCGTAGACCACATATTGACTCAGTTACAACGTAGGGGGGCATGCTCTGCCTGCCCACGTCCCTGTCCCCATCCTGTCACCTGAGTCTGGGGCATCGGTCGAGAGGCAGTAGGAAGGGTCAGCTCCCAGGACAGGTGAGGGTGCACCCCCTCCCCAGCCCATAGCAGAGGAAGCGGTGTAGGTTTTCTGGCTGCGAAGATGAACTCTCAGGCCCAGTGGTGGCTTTGGTAAGGGGGAGGGTGGAGAAGAACAAAGCCTAACTGTGATCAAGCACCTACCGTGTGCCTGGCATGGTGTTAGGTGCTTAGTACACTCTGGGCCAGTCTAGGAGGCGGCCCCTGGAGACGAACTGTGGGGCTGTAGGATTCTGGGGAGTTTATTCTGTCAGTCTGGAGGAGGGCAATCAATCTGGACCCAGTCGTGGGCCATATGAAGGACCACCCGTAAGACCTGCCCCAGGACTCCCTCCCAGTCTTCAAACTCGCCAGGGCATATGTCTCAGTCATCTGTCGCCACAATATTGTGGTGTAACAAACCAGCCCAAAACCCACTGCACATGGCAGTATGTATTTATTGTCTCTCACATATCTGTGGGCTGGGTGAGGTTTGTCTGATCTGGGCTGCTCTCAGTGGGACTCGGTTGGCTTCAAGCTGTGAGTTGGGGTTAGCTCTGTCCTGTGTGTCTCCCATCCCGCTTGGACCAATGACCATGGTATGTTTATCTCACGGTGACAGGCAGGAGCGCAAGGGAACTAGCACATTTCAGACCTTTTCTCACGTCATATTCACGAACGTCCCACTGGCCAAAGCAAGGCCCATGGCCAAAACTCAAGTCCAGGGTCAGGGAAGTACACTGCCTATTAGCAGGCCAGGGCAGGTTGTGGCTATTTAATACTATGACTAGCTATTAAATACTATGACTAGCTATAATACTATTTTTTCTATATATTTTTAGTTGGCCAATTAATTTCTTTCTATTTTTAGTAGAGATGGGGTCTAACTCTTGCTCAGGCTGCTTTCGAACTCCTGACCTTGAGCGATATGCCCACCTTGGCCTCCCAGAGTGCTAGGATTATAGGCGTGAGCCACCGCGCCCGGCCTTCTGGCATTCTGTCGTTAATTATTTAATTACGATTATGATAATCGCTACAGAGTATTGCAGAACACTGGAGTGCAGCTACCATAGAGTTCCACCTGGTTCAGGGAGGAGGAGATGGTTGAGTGCAGAATCGAAGGGTGAGAGTTAGTAAGGCAGGGACCCTCAGGAAGATCAGTAGCACAGCTGACTTCTGGTCTGACGCCATGCAAGGTAGAAGGTAGTGGGATGACATACTCAAAATGCTGAAAAACTTTCAACCACGAATCCTGTATTTGGAAAAACTTATCTTTCAAAAATGAAGGAGCAATCAAGACATCCTAGGTAAATAAAAACGGAAAGAATTTGTCACTAGCAGGCATGCCCTATAAGACATACTAAAAGGGAGTCCTTCAGGCCAAAATGAAAGGTCACTAGACAGTGACTGAAGTCTACATGACTCAGTAGCACATTTAAAGGTATAAATGTATTTTATTTCTAACTCTTTTCTTCTCCTATCTGATTAAAAAGATGACTGTATAAAGCAATAATTATAAAACATTGTTGACAGGCTTATAATGTGCAAAGATATAATTGGTATAACAATAATAGCCTAAAGGAAGGGAGAGGGAATGGAGCTATATTAGAGCAAAGTTCTTGTGTATTATTGAAATTAAGTCAGCATTAATCCAAGCTAGGTTGTTTTACATTAAAATGTTAATTGCAATCCCCAAGGCAACCATTGAGAAGATAACTTTTAAAAATGTAATAAAAGAGAAGTAAAAGGTATGCTAGAAAATCTATAACCCAAAAGAAGGCAGAAACAAAAAAAGACATAAGGCATATAGAAAACAAACAGCAAAATGGCATAAATCCTATCTTATCAGTAATTATGTTAAATGCAAATGGACTAAATCCTCCAATAAAAAGAGATTGGGGCCGGGCGCGGTGGCTCACGCTTGTAATCCTAGCACTCTGGGAGGCCGAGGTGGGCGGATTGCTCAAGGTCATGAGTTCAAAACCAGCCTGAGCGAGACCCCGTCTCTACTATAAAAAATAGAAAGAAATTAATTGGCCAACTAATATATATATATAAAAAAAAAAAATTAGCCGGGCATGGTGGCGCATGCCTGTAGTCCCAGCAACTCGGGAGGCTGAGGCAGTAGGATTGCTTAAGCCCAGGAGTTTGAGGTTGCTGTGAGCTAGGCTGACGCCATGGCACTCACTCTAACCTAGGCAAGAAAGCGAGACTCTGTCTCA
Source organism: Microcebus murinus (assembly GCF_040939455.1). Lineage (NCBI taxonomy): Eukaryota > Metazoa > Chordata > Mammalia > Primates > Cheirogaleidae > Microcebus > Microcebus murinus. The sequence continues at coordinate 19,967,504 of NC_134121.1, read as the reverse complement.
AAAAAAAAAAAAAGAGATTGGCAGAATGGATTAAAAAAAAACACATGATCCAACTATGTGCTGTCTATAAGAGACACCCTTTAGCTTCAGTGACACAAATAAGTAGAAAGTAAAATGATGGAAAAAGATGTACCCTGCAAGCAGTAATTAACAGAGAGATTAAGTGGCTGTATAAACATCAGACAAAATAGACTTTAAGACAAAAATTATTACTAGAGACAAGGACAGTTGGTTATGTTAAAAGGGTCAATGTAGTAGGAAATTGTAACAATTATAAGCATACATGCACCTAACAGCAGACCCCCAGAATACATGGAGCATAACCAACAGAAATGAAGGAAGTAATAGATAACCCAATAATAATAGTTGGAGACTTCAAGGTCCCACTTTCAGTAATGGATAGAACAAGTAGTTGGAGGATCAACAAAGAAGCAGAAGACTTGAATAGCACTATAAACCAGCTAGATCTAACAGACACTCCACCCAGCAACAGCAGAATGCACGTTCTTCACAAGTATATGTCAGTGTTCTCCCATGAGAAACCAGATATTAGGCCATGAAGTAAGTCTAAATAAGTTTAAAAGGACCGAAATCATATAAGGTAAGTTCTCTGACTATAGTGGAACGAAGTTAGAAATCAGTAACTAAAGGAAATTTGGGAAATTCACAAATGGACGGAAAGTAAGCACAATCCTAAATAACCAAAGAAGAAATCAGAAGAGAATTTAGAAAATACCTTGAGATGAATGAAAATAAAAATATAACCCACCAAGGCTTATAAAATGTATAACTGTAAATACCTATATTAAAAAAGAAGACATCAAATCAGCAATCTTCCACCTTAAGAAACTAGAAAAAGAACAGCAAACTGAACCAAAGGGAAAAAATAATAAAGATTAGAGCAAGAAAGAAAAAAAAAAAAGTGAATAAAAAAGGCCACATATCGAATGATCCCATTTATATGAAATGTCCAGAAAAATGCAGATCCGTAAGACAGAAGGCAGATTCGTGGTTTCCAGGGGCTGCAGAGAAAGGAGGAATGGAGTGACTGCTAATGGCCTTCCCTTTGGAGTGATGAGAATGTTCTGGAAAGAGATAGTGTTGATGGTTGCACAACTCTGTGAATATACTAAAAACCACCCAGTTGTAAACTTTAAAAGGATGAATTTTATGGTTTGTGAAATATATCTCAATAATGGTGCTGGCAACAAAAACATTTAACAAGAGTTAATTTGGCAAAAGAGGTGGTGGGGAGAGGGATAGGGGAAGTGAAGAGTCAGGTGCCTGCTGGCCCCGGGGAAAGGAGTGTGGGGCGTTGAGGGAAATACGGGGCCCAGGGTTGACCGGGGTAAAGATTTTGGTTTTATAATAAGAGCAGTAGGAAGCCCCTGGGGGGATTTCAAGCCAGTAGTTCTGTGACGGGGCTGGCATTTTAAAGAGCTCACTGTGACTCTGGTGAGAACAGGTTAGAGAGGACCAGGAGTGGACTTGGGGAGGTGTCTGCAGTAGCTGTCGTGGGAGGAACTTGCATTTCAGGAAGGTTTATTGCTCCAGGTCGCTGCTGGATGGAGACCTGGGTCCCTCAGGCACCAACATCTCTTCACTCCCTCAGCCACTGATTTGACTATCCCCAGGTATTCATAATAGCCCAGGTGACCTGAGGGGTCCTTGTGGAGTGGGAGGATAGTAGGGAAGTGGATGTCACATTAATCAGGCTAGTTGGGACTTGTGGCTAACGAGGGCTGCTTGCAAACAGTGATTGAACAGGAAGGGGACTTTATTGCCACCGCCCTGGAGTATGATGGCATTGAAGACGGGAACGCCCAGGCCGCAGGTGTGCTGAGCTGAGCGCTTGGGCTAGAGTGTGGCCCTTGCGCCTGCTTTGGTCTCTATCCACTGCCCTCCTCTTTGTCTCCCCGCAGACCACCTTTCTGTTAACTGGGCATTTCCACGTGGGGAAGATGGCCCTTCCATCGGCTTCTAAATTTGCATCTTACTGTTGCAGATGGCAGTCGGGACTGAGTCTCTTACCCCATTTCCCAGATGCGTAAGGGAGGGACCTTGAAGTGCTCTTCTGGCCTGGTTGCACCCCTGAAAGAGTCAGCTGGGCCCCGGGGGGCTGGCCACAGTGTAAAGGCAGGGCTTATGGAGCCCTCCCTGAGGGAGGCTGGGCAGCTGCAGGAACCAGGGAAAAGGGACGGCAGTCGAGATGGCAGGTCACCTATCCCCAAAGTCCCGCCCCATTCCCTTTGGATAACTTCTGCCTTGGATCAGTCTGCCTCTAGGGTTAAACTGCACCAGACCTTATTTTGTCACTGGAACCGGTTTGCAGACTTAGCCCTTTGACTGTCTATCGCCCCTCCCCTCTCCTTTTTGCCTTCACTTTCAGCCCTCGACTGGCAGGGAACATTCCAGAAATTAGAATTAGTCTTACTGTTCTGTCAGTTCCCGCAGAAAAGAAAGGTCTGGTCTATGCCCTCCTGAAAAGCTTGTTGACGAGGACCCCAGTTATTGTCATTGTCTCCTTTTCACCTGCTGCTTGAATGTCAGTGGCGCTGATTCAGGTGCCTGGAAGCCCGGGTGACTGTGGAATTAGTGGGCCGGGGTGGGGGCGGGAGGGGACGGGAAATGTCTGTGAAGTCTGGTGGGGGGCCACATGCAGGGGCAGCTGTCCTCGTGGCCGCCCCACTGTTTCCAGCCTTGGCCCATCCTCTTTCAACTGGCCCACGGGTGACGCATGCGGTGCCAGCCTTTCTGCGGGGGACAGTGTAGTCAGGAGACTGCAGGGAGGTGGGGTCCTTTTGCTTTGTGCTGGGGCAGCTGTCTCCAGTCCTCAGGAGGGAATTGATCTCGGCTGGGGCGTTCTCCCCTGCTGGGAGAAGCAAGGGATTGAAGTCCTTCAGTCAGACACTGCTCCCAGACATCAGAGGGGGACAAGGACAGTCTGAATGCAGATGTGGGTTCTGACGGCTCCTTTCTCTTTGAATTCCTGTAGCATTTATAAGGAGGCCATGCAGCTCGGTGTCTTATTATTTATGGCCATGTGCTAGCTGCCTAGAATGATGTCTCCAATACTAATGACACCGGTGGCGCGCACAGAGATGGTGCTGACTAGCGCAGTCAGGGACCTGCCCGCGTAATTTCTGTTTCCTCCCGGTGGAGGAAGCGGGGCAGATTGGATTATAGGCATTTCATAGTCGATGAAGCCTCAGGTTGGCTGGGGGAGGGCGTGGGGGGGGGTGTCTGTGTGCAATTTTTTCCCCTTCACGGTCACATAGCTGGAAAAGCTGGGACTGAAAGCCTGACTTCTGATGTCTGGTTCCACACTCTGTTCATGACAGAGAGCAACTGCACGCTGAATTCTTTCAGGCAAAGACTGTGTCTTATTCCTCCTCGTTCTTCCTGTCTGTCATCTATCCGTCTCTCCGTTTATTCCTTGTTCCATAAAGGAATTGAGGATACCTATAAGAATATATGTCTTTCCATATATCTTTTATATAAGAAATTTAATAAAAATATAGTAAATTTATAATAAAAAGATAAAGTAGGTGTTATATATCAGAACTATATGTATATATTATATATGTATATGCGCATGTGTGTATGTGTGTGTACATGTAATTAAACAGAAGCTCATAAAAATAAGACCAGGAAAAATATAGATTAACTAGAAGGTGGAAACCAGGGGTAGAGTTGGACTCCATATTCAGGCCCTGGAGCTATACACAGTTTACTATATTTGAAGCACACATTTAGCTCTGAGCTCATGAGCAGTCAAGGCAGGGGAAAAAATATTAGTGAAATGGTTCATGTGGCCCATAAGGAAAAGGATCCCAGATGCTGAATGCTCTCCCGGCAATTAGATCTGAAGGAAATTTCTTGCCTGGGTGGTGACTTGTGGGACCCTGAGTGACAAGGAAAATGCATGGCACAGGTGCCACTGCTCTCCTCTCCTGCTCTAGTGGCAGACATCACTAATCAATCACAGCGCTTTCCCACTAAGCCCGGAGGCAGCATGATAGGCCTTCTAAGCGTGGCGTTCCAGGCAGCCGTTACCAGGGGTTTGGAGTCTGCCTAGGAGACAAAACCCGCTTGTTCTTGCGGCGGGGGGTGGGCAGAGATGCATGATGGCAGTATCAGGGAGGTCATGAGGGGATCCTGAGTGGAGAGCCACCTTAAGTCCTGGCAAGCCCCTCTGCAAGGATGACACAGGCGGACACATCCTGTCGTCTGTTGGAGGTGTGTTGGCTGTAGAACTCCTCAGAGACGCCTTCCTTGACTCTTCCATCTGTATAGATGTTCCTATATTATATCACCCCAAACCTTTCTCTCTTTTTTTTTAGAGACAGGGTCTTGCTCTGTCACCCAGGCTGGAGTGCAGTGGCATGATCATAGCTCACTGCAGCCTCGAATTCCTGGGCTCAAGCAATCCTCCTGCCTCAGCCTCCTGTGTAGCTGGGACTACAGATGCACGCCACCACGCCAGACTCTTTCTGTCATAGCCTTTATCACAGCTTGTCTTGACACATTTATTTATGTTCGTTCAGTGTTTCTTTTTCCAAAATGGCAACAATGTCTTGTCCATTGTTGTATCTTCAGTCCTGTCATGGGGCCTGGCGCATAGTAGGTGCTCAGTTAACATTTTTGGAATGACTGAGTGAAAGAATAAAAGATGAAGCAGATGTAGACTTTGCCCAGTAGAAGGTAAAGACATAAACAAACACGACATAAGGCAGCAAATGCTCAGTGCTGAAGGAAAGCGACTTTGGGGAGGGACAGGCTCTTTCCAGAAGGAAGAGGTGATCTAGGAAGGCTTCCTGGTGTAGGACCATTTGCTGCGTCCTCCAGGATGGGGTGGAAGGGAGGGGCATCTGGGGCTCTGGGGGTCGCAGGAGCAAAGGCAGAGTGGGCCTAGGGGGGAGAAGAGCTTGTTCATTTGCAGTGCTCTGAGGGCAGTGGCCGGGAGGAGCAGCTAGGCCAGGAAAGGCAGGGCCCAGCCAGCTGCCCAGAGGCCCATTGTGAGCTAGAGGGAGAGACAGAGTTGAGTAGAGCAGGGAGGGGGCGAGAGGGGCTTCAGGCCTGCAGGGGCAGCATAGAGAAGAGCTGGCGGAACCAGCTAGGTCTAGAGAGAATGCTTAGCCTTTGCTCCCCGACTTGGTTTATATCCTGCCTGTCCCGTGCCTGTCGGCCCTTGGGGACCACCCTCCAGCGAGGCTTTGCACAGCCAGTTCACGGCGCACCGTTGTCGCATGTTTCTGTTAAAATAAAATATGTGTTTATCACATCTGTAACATTTTATCTTGAGTGTAGCTTGTTTTCATGCTTTTATTTTGCAGTTATAGATTTATTTCCCTCATTTCCTTCCTCTTGAGCTTTATAAGGTGTTTTCTGCCACTTAGCTAGGGACTTTTTATTTCCTATTTAATTACCAAATTACTCTATTTCATGTATGTGCCGTTCGGTTTATCTCTTTTCGCCTCCTCCTTGCAAATCTTAACGTGTGGATTTATTCAGCAGTTTGGTCCCTGCTTTTGCATTCGGACCCATGTGGCGAGCTGTGACCAGAGAGTGAGGCGATGTCACAGGGACGGGGCCTTGTTGCTCTGGGCTTTGTTGCTCGAGGCTCCTGGATCACAGGCTGATGCGGGATTGACGGATGCTAACAGGTGCACACCCTCCGCTGGGGTGAGAGCCGAAGGTTCTCGAGTCAGCACGAGACGCTTCCTTCCACGTTCTTTCTGGTTGCACTAACTCATCCAGGAGACCCGCAAACACGAGGGGATCAGAGCCGGACGACGGAGCCTGAATGTGGGACCTGGGAGACCGGCCAGGGTCTGGGAGGACCTGGGAACAAGTATGTGAACACCTTGGGGGCAGGTCCCACGTGGTGACGGACAGCATAGGCTGTCACACCGAACGGAGGCCACGGAAGATGCCTGCAGCAGAGGGCTGCCTTTGGGCCATGCGGCTACTGCAAAGGAACCGACGTCGGCCTAGGAATAAACACTGGGGGCTTTGAAGGAAGTCTCTGGGCCAGACTGGGGCTGGCACAGGCCTCCAAAGGGGCGGCCAGGAACAGGGGCAGAAGGCGCACTGCCAGGGCTTAGGCTGTGTCTGTTAAGACATCAGGCCCACCGGATTTAGCATGTGTGGTGCATTCTCTCTTTCCCAGTCCTGGGTAGGTGGTTTACTCGGGGCTCTTGATAGCAGATGACAAGGACACAATTCAAACTCGATTAAGCAGATAGGGGAATCTGTGGGCCTGACAATTTGGGGGTCAGAACAGTGGTTCAGGCGCGGCTGGGTTTAGCCATTGACCATACCGTTGGGATTATTGACTCTCTCTCTGAGCTGCATCCGCAAACCGGGTGTTTCTAAGTGGAGCAGGCCGGCCACTGGCTGTCACAAGCCAATATTGCTCGCACAGCTTGTTGTCACAGATGATGGGTATATTTCCCAGTAACTGTGGCAAGAGCCCAGGGAGGACTGTGTATGTCTGGGTCTGGGTCCCATGCCCTGCCCTGAGCCAGTCACTCAGGGGCTGGGGATATTCTAATTGGTCAGCCCTGGTCACATTCACCCATGAGGAAGAGGAAGAAGGGGCTGGTTTCTCTTGTCCCAAGGACTGGGCGTGGTTATTTTGGCCAGAAGGAAGAATCCTTCCCAAAGAAAGGAATGCTGGGTAGACAAGATGTATGCCCAAGACATAAGGCCAGCAGGGGCTGCTGGCCTTTGCTTTGCTAAAGGCAGTGGGATTTCCACCCCCGTCTGTGAGTGCATAGCTGTCTGGACTCCGGAGGCAGAGTGGTAGTGTCCCCACAGTTCTTAGTTGTGCATGGTGTAAGCACTCAGGCCTCTTTACACCTTCGCGTCTGGGCCATCCTAGAGCTGGCTTTTCCATGCAGCAAGCTCTGATGTCTACATCGGGGCCCCGTCCCTGCTGGGGTTCACGTCCCTCTTTCTGGTTGCTTGACTTGGCTCAAGGCTCGGCTCCATTTGGTGTCACGTGCAGTTTCTGAACTTGGTCTGTCCGGCCTGTAGTCCTGCCAGGAAGAGGGCAAAGTGGCCAGGCTGGACCCTCACCTAGGAGGCTGTCCTCCCGCACTGCTATTGAATGCAGAGCCCACGTGCAGGACAAGGGACCAGCTGGTTCCTAAGCACACCTGGGTGTGTGGCCCTGCTTCCTGCAAACTCAGAGATGACTTCATCTCATCCTCCCCTTTGATCGGACCAGCAGCACATACCAACCCATCGCTGCACCATACCCCCGCTTTTCCCCCAGCCTCCCACTTCTACCTCTGCAGTCTTGAAGAGGCACCTGACATCCCCGGGGCTCCTTGGAACCCGGTTTGAGAACCTCCGAGTGATTATATCCGTCTATCTCTCGGACACCATTTCTTTGGGGGTAGGTTGCTAATTATGGTGGGATTTATTTATTTATATTTTTTAAATCCCCAAAACATTTTTTTTTTCTGTCACTAGCTTGTTTGCACTATGAAAAGGTCAACAAGGAGACCTTTGTCACCTTCCTTCTGTCCATAGGCGGATGTCAGGATGTGAGTGCTCCCTGGCTATGCAAGACTCATTTCATTACCTTTGTCCTCCTTGAGGCACTTTTGAAGGCTGTTATGGTTACAGCATTGCTCGAGTTATTTGTGCCTCGGTTTACCTTCTTCCTGAGGAGCCACACCCGTGGCTAGTGCTTCAGGAAGTTACGAGATGCTGACATCCTGTTCGTCACCACTGCCCCTAATGAATATTTTGCATACCTTTCCAGAAAAAATGTGCTCTTTCTAACTAAAAAATGTATAAAAGTGGCCAAACTAAACAAATAACACCAAAAAGAATGCAAACATTCCCCAAGACGGCCTCCCTCTGATAGGAGACGCCCTGCCCCTCCCTGTTCAGTCTTAGAAGATTGTGTCTCCAGGGGCCTTGGTCACAAGCAGACCGGACGCAGGGTGGCCTTGGCCAGGCTTCCGTCCACAGAGGAGAATCCAGGCCTTGGTTTGTCTCCAGCTGGGCCTTCCCTGTGGCTGCCACTTATTGACTTAAGTCTGAGTGATTCAGATGTATGTCATCGGGAGCACCTCAGGTCACCGGTGGGAGGGAGAGTGACCTCCTTCTCCCGTGTGGGGCTCCAGCAGGGCCTGGCCCAGGTCGAAGCCCCTTGGTTCCTGGTAGGTGTTTCTGGGTCTTGCAGCTCCAAAGACACAGGAAGGTGCCAGGGGCGCAGGTCAGGCAGGCATCTTTCCAGAACTTTGCTAGCTTCTGGGAAAGGGTTTGTGTCTGTACTGGGAGAGGGTTTGGTTAATCGTTGACTGGAAACTTGCTTTTCCGGGCTGCCCCAGGTCCTGCTGTTTTGAGGAAGAGGCAGTAGGGATTGGAGAAGGGCCAAGGGCCTCCTGGTGCCGCCTCAGACGGTTGCTACGCTCCTCCGGCACCATCCTTTGAAACGGCCCAGTGGACAGAGATGGATTTGGGGGTGCCGGGCAGAGGGGTCGTGTGTTTTGGTAGAAAATCTGTGCTTTGAGCAGCAGATGGGCCTTGGGGCCAGGAAGAGAATGGGGCCATATATCTGAGCCAATTGGAACATTCTGCGTGATAAATACTTTTATTGCATGTCATGCTGTTTGTAGGACTGGAACGGGGACTGCAGGATCTGGGGTACTCACATTTGGGGTCAGCCAGGACAAGACCCCAGATAACTGTGAGATGGGACCAGAAGAGCCCAAGGGCCACAAAGGAGGCAAAAACTACAGTGCCAAGGCAGTGTGTCTCTTAGAGTGTGAGGGGATTTTATGTGGCGTACAGATGAACATTTAAATATTTTAATGATTGTCTATTTTCATGTGTATTAGAAAATAACTTCGTTTTGGTTTTTCAGTTGTACTTTATTTATGGTAAATGGTATGGTTTTCTATTTACAGTGGAGACACACAGGTTCCTTTGAAAATTACTTTAAGTAAAAGAGTGACTCGATTCAAAGGAAAATATTAGGTAAAGAATAGTACAGGGCTGGGCTTGGTGGCTCACACCTGTAATCCTAGCACTCTGGGAGGCCGAGGCAGGCAGATTGCTCGAGGTCAGGAGTTCAAAACCAGCCTGAGTGAGATTCCGTCTCTACTAAAAAAATAGAAAGAAATTAATCGAGCAACTAAAAATATATAGAGAAAAAATTAGCCGGGCATGGTGGCGCATGCCTGTAGTCCCAGCTACTCGGGAGGCTGAGGCAGGAGGATCACTTGAGCCCAGGAGATTGAGGTTGCTGTGAGCTAGGCTGACGCCATGGCACTCACTCTAGCCTGGGCAACAAAGTGAGACTCTGTCTCAAAAAAAAGGAATAGTACGGGAGCCGTGTGGGGATGGCAGGTGGCATGTGAGTGCCCGAGGGTTTGGGAAGAGTGTGCTGGAGGAGGTTAGAGATGAGAAAAGGAGAGGGCTCATGCAAGAGTCAGGTGGGGCGGGTGAGGAATAGGACCCAGCTAGGTGGGGAGAGGACGTTGACTCTGGACTTACTGGGCCAGAAATGAATCTTGGTGTAATCCATGTGGTAGCAACAATGAGTCCTGTGGGAAATGGAAGGTGGGTTTGAACTATTGAATATATATATTGTGGAGGACCATTAGTCCACAGGTGTGGACTGTGGACTGAATTTAGGAGGCAGTGGGAGCCATTGAAGGTGCTTGAGAAAGGGAGTGGTCGTTGACTGTCCTTATAGAGTCCCATTTATTTGTGATGGGTACCAGGCCTGGAGGCAGATGATCAGATAGGGGCATCAGTAGAGAGAAATATAAGAGGCCAAACTAGAGCTGTAGCCAGGGACGACCAACCCCACTACCCAGGCCGTCTCCTGCTGGCTTCAGTGGGCAGCTTAGAGAAGTTGGAGGGGGGCAGGCATGAGGTAGGCGAGCCACACCTTGGTCTCTTTGTGGGGAGGCAGTGGGTGCCGGGCAGGGGTGCAGGTCAGAGGTTGTGCATGGAGGCCCAAAAAGGGAGGGGCCTACTTTTCCTGTCTGTACTGGGAGGAGAGAGGGGGGCTGCCCAGTGGTCTGCTCTTGGTGTCTCCTGGCCTAGCATGGAATGTTCTGGAGCGTTCTCTGGGAAGCGGGTGGGGTCAGCTGAGGAAGCTCCTCTCTGAGTTCTCGCAGGAGGAGGAAGCGGGCGGTTTCCTGCCCTATGGTTTGGCCCAGGCGGCCTTTTGGCTGAGCGCCCAGGCCCAGGCTTCCTGCATCAGCAGAGCCTGCCGTCCTCTGGGCCACTTTTTCTTCTGGAACTTTCCCATTTCTCCCTTCTAGTGTGGAGAAGTTCTCCAGGAGTTCAGAGACCCCAGCTTGGTTTAAAACACAGATTTTGTTTTGTTGTTGTTGTTGTTGTTTTCCCCCTCTTTGAGGACCTACTATGTGCCATGTACTGTGTCTGGAATTTTCACGCTGTTATCACAGTTCGCTCTGGACAAAAGCTGTTGAGGAAGGCATCATTCATTATTTCTGCTGCAGTAACACAGAGGAGGAAACAGGGTGTGGGGATATTTCACAAGGCCCAAATCATACAGGTGGTTAGCTGCGGAGTCTGATTCCAGGCTCACACCCTGTGTTCTCTGTAGCATTGAGACTGCAGACAAAATGTTTAAGAGGCACAACTAAATCAGCCTCGTGTTTCTGTGGGCGGGGTGGGGCCGCCCCTGCGCTGTGCTGGGGCGCCGGCAACATCCTACGGCATCGTGGCAGGGGCTGCACAAGTTACGCTGTAGGTAAGGGGTTATGTAAGTACCGGCTACTGCTACTGTGATCACCGGAAACTAGAGTTTGTACAATCCTGAACATCAATTTTTCTAGAAGACATTTTTGGGAGAGTATCACTAGGGGTGAGGAAGAAGTATTGGTTTTTTTTTTTTTTTTGAGACAGAGTCTCGCTTTGTTGCCCAGGCTAGAGTGAGTGCCGTGGCGTCAGCCTAGCTCACAGCAACCTCAATCTCCTGGGCTCAAGTGATCCTCCTGCCTCAGCCTCCCGAGTAGCTGGGACTACAGGCATGTGCCACCATGCCCGGCTAATTTTTTCTATATATATTATTAGTTGGCCAATTAATTTCTTTCTATTTATAGTAGAGACGGGGTCTCGCTCTTGCTCAGGCTGGTTTTGAACTCCTGACCTCGAGCAATCCTCCCACCTCGGCCTCCCAGAGTGCTAGGATTACAGGCGTGAGCCACCACGCCCGGCAAGAAGTATTGTTTTAATTAATATATAGTGGGATAGAATTGTGGAAATTTGACCTTAGAGACATTTTCAGTCTGGGTCGGCGATTTCTGGCCACACCCCTGGTCCCTGGATGTCCGGGGATGAGTATGTAGCGGGGAAGGAGGGGTTTGTGTTCGTTTCCTCTCTCCTTAGCCTCACTTCAGTGAAAGCTTGGGTAGCAGGTGGGCTTTGTTGTTCCCACAGCTCTGGGGCCAGGCTGGTGTGTGCATGTGTGTGTGTGTGTGTGTGTGTGTGTGTGTCTGTCTGTCTGTCTGTCTGTCCCTGTCTCCCAGCCCTGCGCAAAGTTGGTGCCCAGGAGCTGTGACCTCCAGGGCAGTGACTGACCTGCCCAGACCAGTTTCCTTCCTGTCTAACGAGCACAGTCCTCTGAGTTAGTTTCCAGCTCTAAAATTTGGAGAAGAGAGACGGCCTCTGAAGCCTTTTCCTTTCTGGCACTCCTGGGAGGACAGTCCTTTTCCTGGAGTGCCTGCCTTCTGCCTGCCTGCCTGTTTCCTTCAAGCCCACCACCAGACCCTCCTCCTCTTCGAAGCCCCCTGGGATTACCGCAGAGCGAGATCTCTGCTGCATCTTCTCTTTGCTCCCGCTGTTCTTTGTAGCTACCCAGCATTTATTAGCTCCACTGTCTGACTCATTCTGGATTCTTCCCGTGCACCGTGCACCACGCACTGACTATTCGGAGCCAGCAACACAGAGGTGACCCTTCTCCCTGAGGACCTTCCCAAGATTAACAAATAAACAGAGAAATAAATACACAGATTCCAGTTGTGATACCTGCACCGAAGAAAAAGAATCGGGGGCCAGTATTTGTTGACCTTTCAGTCTTCCGCACTAAGCTGTGTCCCCAGGGGCGGGGGGAATAAAGGCATGGACGGTACATGCATTCCTCCTCTAGCAAACAGAGCTAGAGGAGGAATCCTATGGTGGGATCCTATGGTGACTTGACACAAAAGCCTGCTGAGGGGTATGACACCTTACACAAACGTAATATTAGTGCTACGGCAAGATTCTTTCCCATTGACGAAGATGGAGGTGGTATTGTTTTTCTCTGTAGAGAAGAAAATTTAAAGACGAAAAATGTTTTTCATTGCATTTGGTAGCACTTTTATTTTTTTGTGTTTTTGGAGTAGTTTTAGCTTTACAGAAAAAATTTAGTGAAAAGTACAGAGAGTTCCCATGTGTCTCCTTACCTCCCCCAATTTTCCATTATTAACAGCTTGCATTGATGTGGCAAGTTTGTTACAATAGATGTGCCAATGCTGACATGTTATTAATTAAAATTATGTTAATTTTGTTAATTAATATGTTATTAAATAAAATTCATAGTTTACATTGAGGTTCACTCTTGTGCAGTCTGTGGTTTGCGGCAATTGTGTAAGGACCTGTGTCCGCTGGTACAGTATCATGGAGAATGATAGTTTCCCTGGCCTCAAAATCCCCTGTGCTCCATCTGTTCATTGGTACCTCTCTCCCTCCAAGTCCTTGATCTCTTTTTTTTTTTTTTTTGAAACAGAGTCTCACTCGGTTGCCCGGGCTAGAGTGAGTGCCGTGGCGTCAGCCTAGCTCACAGCAACCTCAAACTCCTGGGCTCAAGCGATCCTACTGCCTCAGCCTCCTGAGTAGCTGGGACTACAGGCATGCGCCACCATGCCCGGCTAATTTTTCTATATATTTTAGTTGACCAATTAATTTCTTTCTATTTTTTTAGTAGAGACAGGGTCTCTTTCTTGTCAGGCTGGTTTCGAACTCTTGACCTTGAGCTATCCTGCCTCCTTGGCCTCTCAGAGTGCTAAAATTACAGGCGTGAGCACCCCACCCGGCACCTGATCTTTTTACTGTGTCTGTGGTTTTGCCTCTTCCAGAATGTCAACCATACTGGAACCATACTGTATGTAGCCCTTTCAGACGGGCTTCCTTCACTTGGCAATATGCATTTAAGATTCCTCCATGCCTTTTCATGGCTTGCCAGCTCATTTTTATTGCTGAATTATATTTCATTGTATGGACATATGGTACCACTTTTTTTTCTTTCCTGGGCTAGAGTGTCGTGGCATCAGCCTAGCTCACAGTAACCTCGAACTCCTGGGCTCAAGTGAATCTCCTGCCTCAGCCTCCCCAGTAGCTGGGACTACAGGTGCGTGCCACTACGCCCAGCTAATTTTTTCTATGTTTGGTAGAGATGGGGTCTCACTCTTGCTCAGGTTGGTCTCAAACTCCTGAGCTCAAGTGATCCTCCCGCCTCAGCCTCTCAGAGCGCTAAGATTACAGGTGTGAGCCACTGTGCCTGGCCTTACATTTTCTTTATTGACCTATTGAAGAACATCTTGGTTGTGTCAGAGTTTTTGCAATTATGAATAAAATGATTATAAACCTAATTGTGCTGGTTCTTATGTAGTCATAACTTTTTAATTCATTTGCATAATAAATACCAAGGGATACAATTGCGGGATCATATGATAACAGTATGTTTGATTTTGTAAGAAACTGCCTTCCAAACTGGCTGTGGCTGTTTTGTTTTGCAGTGGATGAGAGTTCCTTTTGCTTCACATCCTCATCCAGCATTTCGTATTGTCTGAGTTTTGGATTTTGGCCGTCCTAATAGGTAGTATCTCACTGCTGGTTTAGTTTGCAATTCCCAATGATATATGATGTTGAGCATCTTTACATATTCTTGCTTGCCATTTGTATATCTTCTTTGGTGAGGCGTCTGTTCAGATTTTTTGCCCACTTTTAACTGGGTTGTTTTCTTATTTTTGAAACAAATAGTGTTTCCCGGTTAGAATCTTATTCACTGTCTCTGACTTATCTGAAAGGACAAGGGAAAAGATTGTGTGTGTGTCTGTGGGCCGACTGGGATGGGGAAAGGCCCCAGACACACATAGTTGTGGTAAGAGTACTGTCAAGTGTTCAGAAGCTGGAATGCCCTTGTGGTTAAGAGCTCGAGCTTGGGGTTCAAGTCCTGGGGCTTGCCTCCTACCAACTGAGTGACTTTAGTAAGTCATTCACCTCTCTGACCTTCAGTTTGCTGACATGTAAAGTGGGGATGTTAAAATCTGCCTCATAGGGTTGCTTTGAAAAATAAAGGAGGTGATCGTGTAAGGCGCTTGGCACCAAGCTTGGCACATAGTGAGCACCCAGTAAGTGGTGGTTCTTCTGACTGATCACCAGTAGACATGCCTTTCACTTTCCCTGCGTGATATTTTGTGTTTCCCTTACGTCCTAGTCTTTGAGAGCCAGAGCCCACTAGAATCCCATTTATCATTAGAGCGCAGAATGGGGGGGTGTGCGTGCAGGTGGGGGGCGCCCACTCTCGGCCTCGGGCCCTGCTCCTGGCCTCCTCTCACTTCTCCCAGTCCACCCGCCCCTCCTTGGGCACTCCTTCCACCTGCGCCTCTCCTGGGCTGCTGTGTCTGTTCCTCCAAGCCTGGCTTCCAGTGCAGATACCCAGCCGCTCCCCCGCCCAGCTGCTCTGAGGATGAGCCCGCAGGCGGTTTTGTGTGTGAGGGGGCTCCTGCTGATGGCTGTGAGGACAAGTCAGAGAGGCAGGAGAGTGACCAGGTGGGTGGAATCTTCGAAGCGCAGAGGGACTCTTGACTTGCCAGCTTCTGACACCTTTGGGAGGCGGGTTGTGGGGTAGTTTTTCTTTTCGTTTTTTATTTTGAGACAGAGTCTCACTTTGTTGCCCAGGCTAGAGTGAGTGCCGTGGCGTCAGCCTAGCTCACAGCAACCTCAAACTCCCGGGCTCAAGCAATCCTCCTGCCTCAGCCTCCCAAGTAGCTGGGACTATAGGCATGTGCCACCATGCCCGGCTAATTTTTTCTATATATATTAGTTGACCAATTAATTTCTTTCTATTTATGGTAGAGACTGGGTCTCGCTCTTGCTCTGGCTGGTTTTTAACTCCTGACCTCAAGCAATCCGCCCGCCTCGGCCTCCCAGAGTGCTAGGATTACAGGCGTGAGCCACCGTGCCCGGCCTGTGGGGTAGTTTTTGATGTGGCCTCGCCTGTAGGCCTTTTGCCCCTCTTATGATGGAAAGGGCCATGTGGCCTTTCCCCTCCTGCTGGTCCTCTTCCCAGTATATACACCTGCTCATCAGGCCTCTGCCCTGCCCCGAAATGAGCCCCTCTGGGCATATCCACAGTATGGAAGGGGAAGGCCTTCCAGTGATGGTGATGGTGATGATGATGGTGGTGGTGACTGATGATGACATTGGTGGTGATGGTAATGATGATGATTGTGATGGTGATGATGATGATGATGGTGGTGGTAATGATGATGATGGTGATGGTGACGATGGTGATGATAATGATGGTGGTGATGATGATGATGATGATGGTGATGGTGATGGTGATGATGGCAGCGCTGCACTGAGAGTGTGCACTCTTACAGGTCCTGTGCTGGTTGTGTTACCTGCACCATCTATATCAGGGTTTCTCAACCTCAGTGCTTTAGTGCTTAGGCTGGATAACTCTGTCATGGGTGCTGTGGGGTGTTTAACAGCATCCCTGGTCCTTGGTCTCTATCCACTGGATAGATAATAGTTGGTAGCACCCTTCCCCTTTTGTCTCCAGATACTGCCACATGTCCCTTGGGGACCAAAATCACCCTAATTCAGAACCACGGATTGAATTTGTTCTTCCCAATAGCCCAGGAGGCAGCTACTCATTTTACTGAGGAGGCAGTTAAGGCTTAGAGAAATGAAGTCGCCCAGAGTCACCAAGCTAATAAATCACAGAGCCAGAATGCAAACCCCAGATACCTGACCCCAAGCCCAGACTTGCAGCCACTGCTCTTTATTACCCGGCGAAAGAAGAGAATTCATCAGCCCCTTGGCAAGGCCACCTGGAACGTGTGAGTGGGTTGGGTCCTGCTTGGTCAACTCAAGCATCCATTGACAAATTCATTTGGAGCTAATAAAAGCAGAGTCTGCTCCCCATTTTCTGACTTGGTTTGAACTCAAGAAGCTGAATGTATATATGTGGACACTGTCTCCGTAGGCACCAGACCTGTGACACAGCCATGCACCCCATGGCTTCTCCTTCCTTCAGGCAGCCCTGTCACCTGGTGTCAACTATAGACACCGGTGAAGAGCAGGAACTAGCATGGCTGTGGTTTGCTGCAAATGGGACCTCCTAGCTCATTGTCTGTGTTCTCCTACTGAGGTGGTGAGTCTGGTGGTGTGAGTTGAGTGCCCAAAATACCTATTTATAATCTTACTTTTACAATCATTTACAATGCAAAATTAAACACATACTGCAACGTTGAACAAATTTTATAGTGGCTGGACACAGTGGCTCACGTCTGTAATTGCAGCACTTTGGGAGGCTGAGGTGGGAGGATTGCTTAAGACACAGAAAATTGTGACCAGCCTGGGCAACGTAACAAGTCCCCATCTCTACAAAAAATAAATTAGCTGAGTGTGGTGGCACATGCCTGCAGTCTCAGTTACTTGGAAGGCTGAGGTGGGAGAATTGCTTGAGCCCAGGAGTTCAAGGCTGCAGTGAGCTACGATGGCACCTTGACCTCCAGCCTGGGCAACAGAGTGAGACGCTGTCTCTTAAAAAAAAATTTTTTTTTTCAGTAAACACCTACGTGCCCACCATTTAGATTCTATCATTAACTTTTTTATTTTTATTTTTATTTATTTATTTATTTATTTATTTATTTATTTATTTATTTATTTATTTTTGAGACAGAGTCTCACTTTGTTGCCCAGGCTAGAGTGAGTGCCGTGGCATCAGCCTAGCTCACAGCAACCTCAAACTCCTGGGCTCAGGTGATCCTCCTGCCTCAGCCTCCCGAGTAGCTGGGACTACAGGCATGCGCCACCATGTCCGGCTAATTTTTTCTCTCTATATATTACTTGGCCAATTAATTTCTTTGCATTTATAGTAGAGACTGGGTCTCGCTCTTGCTCAGGCTGGTTTCGAACTCCTGACCTCGAGCAATCCACCCGCCTCGGCCTCCCAGAGTGCTAGGATTACAGGCATGAACCACCGCGTCTGGCCTTGTCATTAACTTTTTTACTGCACTTCCTTTATCACCCATGGTGTTTCCCATTTCTGGAACCCAGGTCACCGTCATCTCTGGCTGGTGAGCACACGATAAATTCTCTATGAGGAGAATAACTTAATGATACATATGTGGCCATGAGACAAAGATGGTCTTCATTAACCAGATTGATGGGGGAAGTAAAGGGTCATGGGTGACCCCAACATGATCACAAACCATTGCCACAAAGAGAAACCCCAGACCCTTTAGCTGTTACCCTCCCTCCACCCCAGTGAGCCCTAGGCAACCACTTCTCTACTTTCTGTCTCTGTAAATTTGTCCATTCTGCACATTTCATATAAATGGAATCATAATATGGTCTTTTGTGACTTCTTTTAGCATAATGTTTTCAAGGTTCATCTGTGTTGTAGCACGAATCAGTACTTTATTTCTTTTTTATGGCCAAATATTCCGTTGTGTAGATATACGTGTTTTGTTTATCCATTTATCAGTTGATGGCTATTTGGGCTGTTTCTACCTTTTGGCTGTTGTGAATAATGCTGCTATGAACATTTGTGTACAAATTTTTGTTTGAATACCTGTTTTCAACTTTTTTGGGTATATGCTTAGGAGTGGAATTGTTGAGTCATATGATAATTCTATATTTAACTTTTTAAGGAACTTCCAACTGTTTTCCACAGTGGCTGCACCATTTCACATTCCCACCAAGAATGCATGAGGGTTCCAATTTCTCTGCATCCTCGAGAACATTTATTTCCCATATTTTTCATTATAGCCATCCTAGCAGATGTGAAGTGACATCTCGTTGTGGTTTTGATTTGCATTTTACTGATAGCTAATGATGTTGAGTATCTTTTCATGTTGGGCATGTATGTATCATCTTTGGAGAAATGTCTATTCAAATCCTTTGCTCATTTTTAAATTGAATTGTCATTTTGTTGTTGAGTTGTAAGAATTATTTATATATTCTGGTTAGTAGACCCTTTTCAGATATATGGTTTGCAGATATTTTCTCCCATCCTTATGGGTTGTCTTCACCCTCTTGATAGTGTCCGTTTTATTTTTTTATTTCGGTATATTATGGGGGTACCGATTTTAAGGTTTCAATAAATGCCCTTTCCCCCCCTCTCCCCACAAGTCTGAGTTTCCAGCATGACCATCCCCCAGATGGTGCACATCTCACTCATTATGTATGTATATACCTGCCCCCCGCCCCCATGCCCAATACCCTATTACTGTAGTACCTATGTGTCCACTTAGGTGCTGCTCAGTTAATACCAGTTTGCTGGTGAGTATATGTGGTGCTTGTTTTTCCATTCTTGGGATACTTCACTTAGTAGTATGGGTTCCAGCTCTATGGAGACAGGATCTTGCTCTGTTGCCTGGGCTAGAATTCAGTGGCGTCATCACAGTTCACTGCAACCTCAAACTCCTGGACTCAAGCGATCCTCTTGCCTCAGCCTCCCCTGTAGCTGGGACTATAGGTACTGACCATGGTGCTTTGCTAACTTTTACATTTTTATTAGAGACGGGGTCTTACTCTTGCTCAGGCTGATCTCGAACTCAAGCCAACTGATCTCCTGAGCTCAAGCCATCCTCCCGCCTCAGCCTCTCAGAGCGCTAGGATTGCAGGTATGAGCCACCACACCTTGTCTTAATAGTGTCCTTTAAAGCACAAAGTTCTTAATTATTATAAAAGTCCAATTTATCTCTTTTTTCTTTTGTTGCTTATGCTTTTGGTGTCATCTAAGAAACCACTACCAAATCTGAAGTCATGAAGCTTTATCCCCCTATATTTTTTTGAGAGTCATAATTTTGGCTCTTATATTTAGGTTTTTGATCTGTTTCAGTTAAATTCTGCAAATAGTGTGGTGTGAGGGTCCAGTTTCATTCTTGTGCATGGGACAGTCCAGTTGTCCCAGCACCATATGTTGAAAGACCATTCTTTCCCCATTGAATGGTCTTGGCACCGCTGTAGAAAGTCAGTTGACCATTGGGGTATGTGTTTATTTCTGGACTCTCGATTCTATTCCGGTGCCACAAGTTTTGAGTACCCTTTGGGCACGAGTGTGTCCTGCTCTTGGGGAGCATTTGGTCCAGTAGGAGAGATCAGACACGTTCACTGCAAGCTGGGACGTTCTGGGAAGGGGTCAAAATGATGATATATTTATGAAGATGAGGGAGCACTTGCTCCAGGCCGGGGCAGTGTGTGTGGAGCAGGGGAGGCATGGGCTTGGGCAGGGGGATGATGCCACGTGTCTGTCTGGAGACAAATTTGGCAAGGTAGGGTGGAGACTGTTGAGGGCCATGTGCTCCCAGGAGAGGACCCTGGGCTTCATTCCAGCGTGTCTGGGCAGGGTGGGCTGGGTCTGAGTGGGAGAGCTTGGGGACAGGGGGATCATGGGGGATTGTGGGGTGACCGAGTGCTGGCTGGGCATCTGGGCCAGGCAATGGGAGTGCTAGGGAGCAGGGTGGTCTTTAAAAATGACCTGGGCCTGCCCAGCCACCAGCCCCTTTGTGCCTGTCTGCTCTGTGGGCCTCTGCTGGGACAGCAGCAACACGGGAGGCAGGTCGCCGCAGCCCCTGCTGCCGGCCCCACGGGCCTCACAGCTCTAATCCCAGCTACTGCCTGCTCCGGGAGACAGTGCCACCCAGCTCCTCTGCTCCTCCTTCCTGGCCGCTCCAGGCCAGGTAGCCCCGAGCCTTCTCAGAACTCCTTTTCGGACAATCCCTGCACCATCCGTTTCTGGGAACTGCTGGCTCGCTCCCGAGTGCCGGGTGCACGGTAGGTGCTTGAGAGTACTCCCTGGCTATTGCTTTCTAGGTACCACACATGGAACCAGGGTGGCCTGAGAGGAGAGAGGGTGATGGGAAGCACCTGGGCTCAGCCCAGCTCGGGCCAAACTGGGCACCAGGCGTCAGCTGTGGCGCCTTGAGTGAGTAGCTGCATCTCTCGAGTTCTGGTTTCTTCTCTGGAAGGAGTGGTGGTGGAGTCATCCCCTTGGATTTGTGACGAAGTCCAGCTGATCAGCCTGTGGCAGGCACCCGGCAGGTAGGCAGCACCTGTAAAGCGGCTGCTGTCCTTTCCCGATTTGGTAGCTCAGGGTCAGGCTGAGCAGGTGCAGGGGCCGTTTTTAAATTGGAGGGGGGTCTCCTCTTAAAAGTCTTGAAGATGCCTGGCTGAGTGCCAGTGGTTCTGTTGGGCTCTTTCCCTGGCCCATCTGCTCTGTACCGAGCCATGTCCTGAGTGGTCCCCTCCCTGACTCTCAGGTGCCCCTCATTGCTGCCTGAGTGCTCGGCAGTCCGCCCTGTGGCTGTGATGGGCATCCCCACTTATCCGGGGTCCTAGCCTCTGCCAGGGGAGCGGGGAGCACGCAGAGAAGTGGACAGCTGGCTCCCAGGCAGTGCAGTGCTTAGCCTTGGAGTCAGAACAGGGAAACGTCTGTTTGTGTTTCCATGAACGAGAGGGGACAGCTGGCCTGCAGATAGCAGGCGAGGTCAGCTGGGGGTTGCCTTGGCTGCCGGCTTTAAGCAAACCCTGGCCCTGGTGAGGTGGGCAGAAGGATGAAGTGGCTGGCACGGCCTGAGAAAAGCCATCTGAGAGCAGTGTCTGGGCTGGGCTAGGCTGTGCAGAGGCCACTGGGGAAGGCAGCTGTGTGGGACTTTGCTCCCTGGGACCTGGGGGACCGCCCCATCAGCCAAGCCTGAGGATTGGGACTTTACCAAGCAGGTGAGGAGAGGTGGGCCTGCTTTTTTTTCCAGAGGATTCTCTGCTTCCAGAAGTTTCTCTTGGGCACCTTTAGCTAGGAGCTCTCAGGTGTAAGCTAAAAATCAGATTTCCTTTGCAAAAATTCTGCTTTCTTGGGACTTTCCAGACCCTCATAAATCAAATAAGTGGGAACAGGCTTGTACTTCAGCATTAAAGCAAACATTAACACCCCTTGCTGCCCGCCCCAAGCTGGTGCCTGGCAGCCCCTGGGAGGACTCAGGCATTTTCTGAGCATAGAATTCTCTAGGGGGCCGCAGGCACCTGCTTACCCTGAAGATTTGATATTTGGAGCTAAGTTCTAATTCCATTTCCTGTTACTTTTGCGTGTGTGCACCATGGACCCCCTTTTTTGACAGTTCGGTGAAGCCCATGGAACTCTTCTCAAAATGATGGTTTTAAATGCATACATGATTCAAAGGAAACCAATCACTTTGACTTCTAGTTATCAGAATATTAAAAAAGCAAGCTCGTGATATGGAAATCTATGTGCTGCTTTATTGAAGCATTAAATAAACAGCCTTGCAGTAGGTCTAATAATAACTGTTATGATTTTAAAATAGTGATGAGCATGAATAATGTTTTGAGAGATCTGCAACTCTGTCCTGTGATGTGAGACTATCTGCGATTCTATTGATAACCGAGCCACAGATGCTGGTAATAGGAATGTGGTCTGTTGGCTACATTCGTAATTAAAGGAAATAGAAAATTTCAGTTGCAGGTTAACGGAAATATGGAATTTTTTTTCCATCCAAATTCATGGAGACCCAGTTAAGAACTCCCCAGACAAGCAGTGACCGAAAGAAGATTGTTTTCCCCAAACCTCTTTTTTTTTTTTTTTTTTTGAGACAGAGTCTCGCTTTGTTGCCCAGGCTAGAGTGAGTGCTGTGGCGTCAGCCTAGCTCACAGCAACCTCAAACTCCTGTGCTCCAGCGATCCTCCTGCCTCAGCCTCCCGAGTAGCTGGGACTATAGACATGCGCCACCATGCCCAGCTAATTTTTTCTATATCTATTAGTTGGCCAATTAATATCTTTCTATTTATTGTAGAGATGGGGGTCTTGCTGTTGCTCAGGCTGGTTTCGAACTCCTGACCTCGAGCAATCCGCCCGCCTCGGCCTCCCAGAGTGCTAGGATGACAGGTGTGAGCCATCGCGCCCGGCCTTCAAACCTCTTTTTGTATCAACCATGACATCTTCCTCTCCCAGAATTTAAACCCCTCTCCTGGTCCTTAGCGCCCCAGGAACTCCAGGGGGACAGCTTAAACATCTGTGCACACAGACCAAAGGGCCCCCCATGTCTGGTGCCCCCACCTCCAAGGCAGGGCTCTGGGTCCTGTTACTCTGTGTGCTGGGGGTCGAATCGTGTCCCCCCTAAGGATGTCCTAAGTCCCAGTACTTCAGAATGTGACTTTATTTTGAAATAGGGTGATTGCAGATGTGATCAGTTAAGATGAGGTCACACTGCAGTAGGGTGGGCTCTTAATCCAACTCGAGGAGTGTCCTTATAAGAAAAGACAGAAGGAAGACAGTCACAGGGAGACAAGAGGCACAGGGAGATGGCCATGAGAGACACAGACAAGAGCGCCTGTGACGATGAAGTCGAGGATGGGAGTCTCACAGCTGTCAGCGTGGAGCAGGTTCTTCCTGGATCCTTTAGAGAGGGCGTGGCCCTTCTGACGCCTTGATTTTGGACTTCTAGTCTGCAGAACTGTTTCAAGCCACTCCGTTTGTAGCAGTCTGCTGCAGAGACTATCACGGCATGGTCTGGCGCGGTCCGAGGGGTGGAGGGGAGCCCGGCTGTGGGTGGGAAGCCACCTCGCCTGGCTTCCCTCCCGCCTGTGCATTCCCAGGTTGACTCTCGCCTGCACAGTCTGGCTTCCCTGTCGTCGGCGCCGTTCACTTTGCGATTGCCTTGATTTGGGCATTCTGTCTACTACCCTGCTTCGGGCCGCCTTTCTGAAATGACAAAAGCAAGCCGTACCTCTGGGGACACGCAGGCAGAGCTTGTGGCTGTTAAAATCTGAGGGCCGGAGAGAGAGGGAGAGGTAGGAGATTTCGAATCTCATTTCGGTTGGAGGCTTTGCATAGCGTTTCGGCCCAGGCGTGAGAAAGCGGGTTCAGTTCGATGAAGAGGCAGGCGGGGCATTCCTTCCAGGGCTGGAATGGGTGTCTTAGGGCAGTCAGGGTTCCCACGGATTTACTTAACTGGGTTAAAAAAAAAAATACCCACAGCATCGAGACCCGCCTATGTGTGCACCGTGCAAGGCCTTGGAGGGGGGTGGGTGGCACAAGGGAAACAACCCCTGCCCGGCCCTCGAGTTGCAGGGCTGCGCTGCCGGGCACCTGCCTCGTGTGTGGCCAGCACGCGGTGCACGCGTGTTGATGAACGAGGGCTGGGAAATAAGACTCAGCCGTTGCTTGTCCTGAGGACGGTAATAAACGCTCAGCTCTGTGACCGGGTGGAGCTGCTCCTCGAAGGGCACAGGCAAAAAGACCGGAGGGTCTCGGGGAGCCCCATCTACGGGGAGGAATCTGAGCGGGAGCCGTGACGACAGGCAGGTGCCATCGCTTGTGTGACTAAATCATCCTTGGAAAAATGATTCAAGAAATATATCCCCTGTAATCCCAAGTCTTCTCTTCCACGTTAACGCTGCATTTTTCATGTTGGTACATGATCGTCACGTTGTGTCATCATCCATGTGTCTATCGTTTGGTTCCACTTCTGGCTGCGTAGCTTTTTCCAGGTCATTTGTCATTCTTGACATTGACCATGACATCAACTGTCCCTGAATGTGTGCCGTGGTTGACCATTCCTCAAGAACGGGAGTCCTTGCTAGATTGCCCATGGTTTTAGCTGGTATAAACCACTCTGCAGAGTGGGCTGGAGGTAGGATGGGCCTGCGTGTGGCCGGACGGAAGGGGCAGGTTGAGGAGGCAGGGGCCGCACTGTCCAGGCCAACGAGGCTGGGTGCTATTCCCTGAGCCACGGGTTAGTGTTAGTTCCCTGAAGGTGCACGGGACACCCTCCCTGTCTGGGCACTGTGCTAGCGCAGACACAGGGAGAGGCATCCCTGGAGCTGCGGTCTCCCTGGGGTTTACAGAGGCAAAGAGCCCCTAGGATGCAGGCGAGTGCAATGCCAGGGGTGGGGGTGGGGCTGGGGCTGGAGAGCTCCCAGAGGAGGTGGTGCAGGGCCTCTGCAGGGAGACAGCCTGACAAAAGGCCGCCTAGGTGACAGGGTCTGGGAGACCAGGCTGAGCAGCTGGGACATGTCCCTAATCCCAGTGGCTGGAGGGTGACTTTTGCAGAAAGATGAGGTGGTAGGCCAGACTGGAAGGTTACTTTGTGCCAGGTCATGGATGTCCTCGAAGGCAGCTTGGGTTTTGTTTTTTGTTTTTTTCCCTTTGGCAGTGGGGAGCCATCGAAGGTTTTTGAGCAGGGGAATCACATAACCTGACCTAGGCTGCAAGGACAATCTGTTTGAGTGTGGCATGAGGGTGAGTCCCCGGAGGTCCAAAGGCCAATTAGGAAGCTGTTGCCACAGTCCCGGGCAGGCGAGAGAGGAGGAGAACTGGAGCAGGGAGGGGGCGGGGAGAGTCGGCCCAGGAGCACATTTGGCAGGATGCCTGATGGAGGGGGAGTCCTCAGGATGTTTGTCAGGCACTTGTTTCCCCGGGGCTCCTGTCTCATCTCCCGGATCCACTCGTTTGGCCTGCCTGGCGCATAATCAGCCCAGATGCTTCTGAGTGAGTGGTTCCTCGGGTTTCTGACAGGCCCCTGAGCTCCCTCTCTGAATCTTTCATGCTCCGGCGCAGCTTGACAGGTGGAGGAGATGTCGGTGTCTGGGCTCACCTTATCTCGCCGCTGCCATCATGTTTCCCGTATCATAGTAACAGAGCAGATGTCGGGGCCTGTTGCTAAGGGTTCCCTGGGATATTGGTGCCTGGTGTAGAGCCGAGAGCTCTCACACGGTGTCTGAGGCCGCGGGAAGCAGCAGCTAGGCGGCAAGTATTCTTTTGTTTTCGTCCCGTCCCGGCTTCTTCTCCTTCCCTTAAAGCCCACCTCCTCCCCCGTGGCTCGCTGTCTTGGAGGTAGCGAACGTGCAGCCACTGTCCCTTCCCGTGACCCGGCAGACATGACTAATGGGTGGCGGCTTTCCTTCCTCCAGGGGCTGGAGGTGGCCCTCTGGGCACCAGCTTGGATTAGGCACTTGGGACGGAGCCTGCACCTGCTGAGACCCGGCATCCCCCCCCAACCTCTCCTCGGGGTGCTTCTTGTGGCACGTGGGTGGGCAGGGAGTGGGTCATCTCTTGTTCGCCTTCCTCATCTGGTCTTTCCACCACAAGTGGAATATCGAACCCTGAGCAGTTCTGGAGAGGGGTTTGGCTGGATGTTGAGGTCGGGGCTGGGATGTCATCTGTATCCCTTATCTATTGCTACAGTAACGCCGCACAACAAGCACACCCAAATTCTGTGCTTGACAACCACGATCTGTGACTGCTCCTAAATCTGAGGGCTGGCCGGGCCACTCTGCCGTTCTGCCTCTCTCGGCCGGGCCACGCGTTTCATTCTGAGCATCTCGGTTCATTGGAGGATGCTTGTGAGTGATCTCTGGGTGGCTGTCAGGAACCAGGGTCCTGTACCTTCTGGGGACCTGTGCTCACCTTTGCACATGGCTGTACCTCCTAGACACTGCGGCTCCTTCCGCCCTTCCATTCGCCTGCCTTTTGCCCGCTGCTGTCCCTGTGTCACTTCTTCTAGTCTCGCCAGAGAGGTGGTCTGTCCTGGGCACGCATACCCTTGGGTCCGGGCTTCCTTTGTCACAGTCACTTGGAGGTGGCTGTGGTCTTGGGCGTGTGTTTCTCTGGGTGTCCTTCATGGGGTCACAATTGTGACTTCATCGAGGCAGACCTCGGCCAGGCAAACCAGCTGGTCTCGCGGGAGCTGGGGTCTGCTGCCTGTTCTCGGCGTGGGCAGACCCTCGGGCTGCAGTGTGAGTGCATTTGTTCCTCACCCTGCCAAGCCTGCAGGCTCAGCTGTAACAGTGAAAATGTCCCTGAAATATTAATAAAATCAAGGAGGTGGAAATGCCGGGCGTCAGAGGGGGAGAGAGAACAGCTGTAGGGAAAAGGGGCGGGTGGCCAGGGGCTGCCTTGCAGGGGTAGTTGCCTTTGTCCCTGTCCCAGCCCAGTAGATGGGGCAGAGACCCTGTGGGTGGGTGTCACCCTCCTGGAAGGGCAGGTTGTCTTGCCCTCCAGACCTCTCTTTCAGAGTTAGAGATAGCTGCGGGAGGCTAATGCCTTTCACGCTGTGTTAAAGATGCTGTAAGTTTTGGAAGGTTGGGGGTCCAGCTGCGGTTTTCCTGCCCTGGTAACTATGTGTGCTGCTCTCTGGCGTTGACGGAACGTGCTCCCAGGGCATGCGCACTGTGCCCTGCAGTGGGGTGGAGGCCCTCGTCCCTTTGCCCCTTTGTAGAGGAGAACACCCGGCTGGAGAGGTTCACATGACCTGCCCGGCCACTCAGTCGCCCAGGGCTCTAAAGATCCTTTACCACCTCCTGAGCCCACAAAGTCTGTTAGGGAGGTAGAAACCTTCTTTTAAGCAGATGCAAATGTTTGCAAAGAGGAGTGTTTTTGTTTTTGTTTTAGCTTCTAGAGGCCTGAATGTGTTATTGAAACCGACTAATTGCAGATGTAGCTACAGATAGGTTCTTCTCTCTTTTGTCTTCTGAGTTCGAAAATGCAAAATCCACTCAGGCCAACAGGACACGGCTGCCTCTAGCAGAATTTTTGTGGTGGACGGTTTTATTTTTTGTTTTTCTGTGTGTGTTTTTTAAAAATTATTAATTTTTTTTTTGTTGTTGGACAATTTTGGATGCACTTTGCAGAGAGTAGACATGAGGCCTGCCACTGACAGCTTCGATTGGCTTTGAACGTGACCATTGAAAAGTTATCTCAAAAATACATCTAAAAAATGCACGTCCCCTTACCTTTTTTGGAATTTATTCTAAGAGAATTTATTCTAAGGGACCAGAGATGGTCATAAAGATTTATCTCCTAGGGTATACATTTTTAGTTTCAAATATAATAGAGCGAAATTGAAAACAATCTATGGCCCCCAAATGGGAAAATGGTAGAATATATTATATCCAGAATACTAAGTTGTAGTCACAACTCATATTTTCGAAGAACTTTAATAACATGGGAAAGTACAACATGGTATGGAAGCAGCTCAGCGTAGGTAGTAGTGAGAATCCAGTTTTATTTAAAATCTGTACATAAATACCTAGAAAAATCAGAAGGTGCTACATTAAGATGTTCAGACTTGTCACGGGGCTGGGGGTGGCTGAGTGAGTTTAGGGTCATTTTTCTTTATAATATAGTATATCATAGTGCGCAGGAAGTGACCACACGGGTTGCATGATGACTGTTGCTCAGAGGAGACGACTCTGCCGTGCCTGCCCTGTGACTGCCGCATCCGCCTGCAGTGACTAACACCGGGGGTGGTGACGAGCTTTTGACATTAGGGAGAGAACTGGATCCCCCTGTAAGAATGTGTTTGCTTCTACAGATTTGTCTCAGAAAGTTGCCTGGGGCTTACGAACCCCCATCCCCTAGGAATTTTCCCCGGAAATCATCACCAGGCAGCTCCTGTTCCCTGTCCCCGCTTGGGTCCTTTGCTGCAGGGTCTTACAAAGAGCCCACGAGTGTCTGCCTGCCAGGCTGGCTTGGGTGCGACCTCCGCCACCCGGCTTGGCTCACTCGGGGGGTCGAGGCCGCATCGGGAGGCGTGGGCTTTGCAGCAGAGGCCCCGTGGGTGCACCAGCCCCTCGGCGGGGAGCCGGCTCAGCTGTCAGATGGAGCTGCCGCTGTGCTGACTGCCCCGTGGGGAATCTTGGGGAGCAAACTGCTTATGAGTCAACAAGTCGCAGAGCGTGGTTACAGCCGCACTCTGCTCTGAGCATATCTGGTTTGTTTTCTGAATTCTTCCTCGTCTGGGAACGGCCATCGCTGATGAGATGTGGTTAAATTAAATAGATAGTCACTGAGCACCTGTTTTGCAGCAGGCCTGTGCTGAGCATCAGGGAGGGCAAGAGAAGGAGGATTTGGGGACCACCCTCCCCCAGGGAGCCCATGGTCCGGTGGGGGAGAAGAAGAAATGGAAACATGTCAGTAGAACCGAGGACCTCTGGGCTGGTTCCCGGGTAGAATGCCCACCCTCCCCACGACAGTCTGCCTTCCTCAGCGGCAGCCCTGAGCTGTGCTCAATGAATGTGCACATGACACGTGTGTGCACACAGCCCTCTCCACTAGCCTCTCACCTGGCCCAGCGGGGAGGACCTCATGCAGACCTGGTTCTAGGGGTCACTTGTCCCCAGTTTCCCTAGGAAGTGGCCAGAGCCCATGCAGGCCTCTGTCCGCAGAACGTCCTGCCCCTGCACCCCTCCGGGCCAGTTCCATCCTCCCCTCCTGCATCTGGGGGTTGCCTTCTCTGCTTTTCACTCTCCTTCTGTGAGCCCCTGTTCTGTTCCCTCATCAGTTCATTTTTGCCCAGAGCAAATCGCCATTTGTTTATACAATGGTGCAATCCGCATTTAGTGCACTTGGCACTCACTGCTCCTTGGAAGTTTTAAGGACCCAGGTCTTAAGAGGGTGTGGGTCAAACTCCCTGCCCCTCCTAGCCCAGGTGTGTGTGGGGTGGTGGTGAGCACACAGTTTGGCAGAGGGGCCCACTGGCCAAGGGGGTGCTGGAGGGGACAGGGACAGGGACAGGGATCAGCTGGTGAGGCCCTGGTCAGTACTGAGTCAGGGAACTGGCTGTCAGCTCAGACCAAAGAGGTTTGGAGAGTTGCCCTTCCTCTCCCACCACTGTCCTGAGGTTGCTCCAGGTGGGTGAAGGACGGCCATACCTTCTTAGGTGCCAGCCACCGCCGGGGGGGGGGGGACAGCAGTCCTTGAGCTGGGGCCTGAACTCCTGGGTCTTCATTTCTAACCTTCACTCAGAGCCATCCCATGGATGTGGTCAGCCACAGTTTTGCCGTCTGTGATGAGCCTACACAGCCAGTACCCAGGGCCCCGGCCTGGAGGTGACACCCTTCCATCTCCCTTGACTTCCCTGTGCCATTTGACTCTGGGCTCTTCTTCCCTGAAGGTCTGGGAGCAAGAGGGGTGGGGGCACAGGGAGTGTATTTGTTGCACCCCACCTTCCTCTCTGCCCTGTGGACTAGGCTGAAGTAGGGGCTCAGGCCACGAGCCTCCCGGCCCAGGACTGATCTCCTGTCCCCTGCTGTCACCCTTGCCTCCCTCATGCAACTTGGCAGGGCTGGAGTCGGGTGTTGGAATTGCACGGGGCGGCCACTCCAGTCTGGCTCAGCTCCCTTGGGTAGCAGTATGGAAACTGAGGCCCAGGAAGATAATTGATTTGTTCCCGGACTTCTACTGGGTTTGCGTAACAGCCAGACTTTCACAGGCCTTTTTCTTTCCACCTTCCTCGCTGGCACTGAGCCCTTCCCTCTGTGCTTACAGGTCCACAGAAGGCGACGTGATGCGGAGAAGTACTGGTCTGCGGGCTAGCTGGCCAGCATAGGCAGCTGTGTGGTCTCCTCTTCGTCTCTTAACTTCTCTCCTTCTCATCTGTCCGGCAGAAAGAGCAATGATTAGGTTTAGGAAGAACAGAAGAGCCTGTGTGTAGCTGCAGATTGATGAGTTGTTTTGGCTAAAGTTTTTTGGTTTAAAAAAATGAATAGACCCCAGATGGGTCAGAGGACAGATAAATGTCAATTTGGGGGTTCCCTTACCAGTGACCCCCAAAGTCTGGCCCCACTAGGAAGTGACCCAAAGGTGACAAAGGGGCTCATTCCCTAGAGAGTCACATGGGGGTGATTTGTTGGGGGCTGCAAGGAACATCTCGTGCCTTTAATCCCTGCTGTGGTGACTTGGACACCCCCCCGCCCCGCCTGTCCCCACCATCAGGGAGATGAAAGTTTGAGAGTCAGGGCACAGGGCTCCCTCTTTCTCCCCGCCATCCCTCCCCGTCCCCACCCCTGCAGAGGATGGGGTCTTCCTATGGAAGAGTTCCTACCCTGAAGCTCCCTGGTTTGCTCCTCCCCGTGGGGTCAGCCCCGGAGCATCCTTGCCTCCGTGGGGTGCCTGGCAGGGCAGAGGGGCCACCTCGCCGTGCCCAGCCGCAGCAGGATGGCGGGGAGGCGCAGTCCGGGGGAGCAGCGGCCCGGGCCGTGGCGCCCCCTGCAGGCTGTGGCGGGAGTGGCGCCTGTGAGGCCAAACCCTTGGGCTCCTGGACATGCAGTTTCCCCAGGACGCGGCCTCTCCACCGGCGACATCCCCATCACTGCCCTTTCTTGAAGCTCCCAGAATATTAAAAAAAAAAGAAAAGAAAAGAAACGGCTACCGAGCTGTGGTAAGCTTTAAATGTTTACTCTGAAGAGAGTAACGCTTTTCACACCCACACGGGGCGGTGTGACTGTGCTATTCATGAGATAACGGAACCTTAAAAAAACACACACAAAGCAAAACAAACCATAAATGCACAAAAAGCTGGAAATGGGTGCGAGTTTAAAGTTACTTGATGAGTGTGCCGTTTTTTTGTTGTTTGTTTTTTTTTATAAGCGTGCCATTTCTTTTTTGACCCCGTCTTTGTTTTCCTGGGTTGTACATTGGCTTCATTTGGGTGACAGTCAAGAGTGTAAGTCGGAGGGGGCCTTTGGGGACTTGGGGGATCCCAGGCCTCTCAGTCCTGGCCATGGGGTCTCCACACCTGGCGCTCTGGGGTTGCCACGTCTCTTTCCCGAGGCAGCCGGCAGTCGGGTGTCAGGTCCAACCGGGAAGAGCAGGTGCCCGGAAGTGCCGGTGGGATGGAGACCGGCGCGGTTAAGGTCGTGGGCTTGGTCCCCAGGTGGTGGGTCAGGTGGCTGCTGCCTCCACGCTGCCCCCTGCTGGTCGTCATGGAAATGGGTGGCATTTGGTCTAGAAAAGCAGTTCTCAAAGCACGGTCCTGGCATCTCTGGGGCTCCCCAAGAGCTTTCAGAAGGAGTCACAAAGTCAAAACTATTTTCATAATCAGAATAATAAGACTCTTGGTCTCATTCCTCACAGATAAACAGAAAATGAAAAGTTCACCGATATGGTTTCTGATGCCACATTGGAACTAGCTATTAAGAAACTACCATCTGAGTTTGGGTGCAGTATGAAAGAAAAACATTCACAATTGCCTAGGAAGGCTATCAAAATGCACCTCCCTTTCCCAACTTTCATACATATCTGTGAGAGTCTGGATGTCCTTCATGGACCTTAACAAAACAGCACGTCACAAAAGATGGAATGCAAAATTGGACATGTACATCCAGCCGTCTTTTGTTAAGCCAAACATTAAATTTGTAAAAATGTAAAACAATGTCATCCATCCTACTAATTATTTTTATCTTTAAAATATAGTTTTTTTCATAAACTATGTAAGCTATGTTAGCCTCTAATTGGTTTATTTTTTCTCTTTTTTTTTCTAGTCAAGTGAAGCAGTGAGGGGGTTTATTATTTTTAATGAATTTTCTAAATTTCTCAGCTTTAATTTCTAATATTAATAGATATAGCCCATATATTTTTGGGTCCTCAAGAATTTTTTATATCACCTTAATGAGTTGTAATTCACATACCATAAAACCCACACTTTTAAAGGGGTTTTAGTATATTTACAAAATTGTGCAACCATCACCACCGTCTGATTCCAGAACATTTTTATCACCCTAGAAAGAAACCCTGAACCCATGAGCAGTCACTCTCTAAGCTCCTAACAACCGCTCATCTACTTTCTATGTCTGTAGATTTGCTTATTCTGGACACTTCATGTAAATGGAGTCATACACTCTGTGGTCTTTTGTGTCTGGCTTCTTTTCACTTCGCATAGTGTTTTCACAGCTCCCCCATGTCATAGCGTAGGTATCGGTGCTTCGTTTCTTTCCGTGGCCAAATAATATCCCACTGTAAGGATACAGCACATTTTATCCATTCGTCAGTTGATGGGTATTTTGGTTGTTTCTGCTTTTGGGGTGTTAGAAATACTGCTTAGAACATTTGTGCACGGGTTTTTGTGAGGACATGTGCTTTCAGTACTCTTGGGTCTATACCTAGAATTGGAGTTTCTGGGTCATATGGTAAGTCTATGTTTAACATTTTGAGGACATGTCAAATGGATTTCCAACCTCAGTGTTTTATGTTTGAGTGTAAAGGGGTCCTGAGTTTGCAAACCACTGGTCTAGATGGGGTTAGATGAGAGTATAGCCCCTTGTCCTTGCTCTGGGACTGAGATACCCTCAAACTCCTTTCTCTCTCCCCTCCTTCCTTTTTCTCTCCTGCAAAACACACACACACACACACACACACACACACACACTCAGACTCACTGACTTTGGAATACATAAGCAGCAACCTCATTAATAGAGGATCAAAGAGTTGGTCCTGTTCTTGGTAGCAAGGAGAAAGCCAGCTAAGCTAGACTGTGCACAAGTTAAGTCATCAGGTGGTTCTAGAGTAGGAAATCTTCCCTGTAAGATTCCTGGGTGTTGCCGTCCTCATTGCAGTCCCTGTGGACGGTGCCCCTTGGTATTGTGCCAGGTGCAGTTGTGCCAGGTTCTGCTAGCAGAACCCATGTGCTTGGGGCCGCCGTTCAGATCTCCCCAGCTTGGGAGCAGTGTAGGGTTTGCCCAGGCTTCCTGGCCATCTGCCCCTGGCCCAGGCCCCTCTTGCCTGGAGATGTGCCCAGTACAGCTGTGCTGGGAAGGAGGGTATCAAATGCCCTCCAGGGCTGGCGAGCTGAGTGGAACATTACCGAGGGCGTGCCTCTTCTCTGCTTTCTGATTCTAACCTTTTGATGTCCCGCCAGTGACATTCATTCCTGTTGTTTAGCCACGTGAAGCACCTAGTCACACCTCCCAGAACCATGAGCCTTTTGAGAAGGAGCTTTGAGGGGCAGCGTTTTGCTGGAGGAGTGATTCCAATGGTGCGATTCCAGGTATCAGCAGGGGATGGCGAATGGAGACAGGTTGAAAGTATCAAGTCTCTGATGCCTGAGTTCAGAGGAGCCGTCTGCCATCTGCACCCCACCCAGTGACGCGCTCTCTTTCTTTTTCCCTCTTCTCATCTCAGATGTGACTTCCGCCCTTGGCGGGGTGCCCCGAGCCATGGCTGACACCATCTTTGGCAGCGGGAATGATCAGTGGGTTTGCCCCAATGATCGGCAGCTGGCCCTGCGAGCCAAGTGAGTACCCCCTAGGCCTTCCCTCCCGCCTCCCTCCCTGCTTTCCCCCTTTCTTTGGCAAGATTCATTCCTAGGGACTCAGAAAAGGGATGTTTGGAGACAAGTGCCTATCGAATGCACGCCTCACCCCAGGCCCTGAACTAGACACTCGGCAGCCATTCACTCATTTAACCACCAGGCAGAATTTACCCCCATTTTCCAGATGAGGAAAATGAGGCTGAGCTCCTTGCTCATGTGAGTGGCAGGGCTGGGACCCACACTTGGGTCTGCCTGGCTCCCAGGCCTGCGTTCTTTCTATCCCAGTAGCTGCAGGGACCCAAACCATCTCATTGGCTTTCTCTCCTGTCACTGAGCCTTAAGTCCAAGAGCCCCATAAGAAAGGGAGCCCTTGGTCTTGGGATGCCCTCTTCACAGACAGGACAGAGCAAAGGTTTTTGTAGGAGCGAAGAGCCACCCCTTGGGCGGAAGCACGCTGCCAGCCCCAAGCTGTCCTGGGGTCTTGTCCATGTTCTCCTTAGAGTCTCTAGTTCCCTGGTTCCAGTCTGTTCCCTTGGAGGTCCCAGTTCTCCTTTTGTCCCTCAGCTCTGGGCAAGTCAGGTCATCTCCCCCCACTGTCCACTGTGGCTGGAGACGGGGGGCTCTCAGATGCCTCCCCTGCCCTCCAGTCCCTCCCCCGGCTCCAACAGGCTCAGGGGTCCCTGGCATCTGATGAGAGTGCCCCTTCCTCTGCCCCTTCCTCCGTGCCAGTTACAGGAGCCAGCATGTCCCAAATGGGACCAGATTCAAGAAATTTGCAATTATATGTTATGAGCCTGCAGGGGACAGAGCTGAAACATCAAAGGGGGATAGAAAAATTAATCCCACACGCCCAAGAATTGTGGAGTCACGCATGATTTGCAGGAATCTTTGCACTGCAATTAATTTGTCCTCTTTGGCACGATGGCTCAGCTCCCTTCGGCTCCCCGTCCTGCCCCCGCAGGGAGAGTGACCACGGATGAGATCGGTGCCCTTTCTCCCTCTCCTCTGCCGCCAGGCTGATGAAGCGTCCTCCCGGGCGGGCGGGGACGCCACCTGTGCTCTTGTACAAGGGCCTGGCGGGACCCCTCCTGGCCCCACAGTGTTCCCTTCAGTTCTCCCTGCCCTTGTCAGCAGCAGCCCAAAGCTGTTGTAGCACCTTTTAGAAGAGCGAATGCTTTTATCTCCTCCCCTGGGTGTGCTGCTTTGTAATGCCCGACACAGCCTCCACAAAGGACAGTAGTGCGATTCCCCAGGGCTGCAGAGCCAGGAGCTGTGCCCCGTGGGACCCTCCCCCAGCTGCAGCCTGGGGCTCCCCTCTAGCCTCCTCAGGAAGACGTTTTCTAAACCCCTACTATGTGCCAGGCACTGGTTGTGCAGCAGCCAATAAGACCGACATGGTCTCTCCTCTTGAAGCACAGATGGGAGAGGTGAGCAGTATGCAAATAATTACCCACATGCAGCTGCTTTGACAGTGGTAATAGGTAGGGGGGTGGGGGACTAACCTAGTCTGGGGGTCAGGAGAGGCTTCCCCGAGAGTGTGGAGAGTGTGATACTTACACGTTGAGACCCAGAGGAGGGGTACATGTTAGATGGAAATATCGGGGAGGAGTTTCCAGGCAGAAGGAGCAGCATGTGCAAAGGCCCTGAAGTAGAAGGGACAGGGGGTGTCAAGGGCTTGACAGGTCAGCGTGTCTGGTCAGTGCAGAGAGAGAGGGGCGAATGGCCTGAGAGGAAGGTGGAGGGGTGGACGGGGGCCAGAGAGGGCAGGGCCTGGTCCTCCAGAGACTCACATTCCAGCTGGGGAGATGGCAGGTCCCACGTTGCCTGAGAACAATGTTTAAGCCCAGAGGTGGACATTTGCCCAAGCCTTCTAGGAACTCTGACAATGGATTCTTAACCCGTTTTGGAAGGGATCGAGGAAAAGCCTCTTAGTGAAAGTCATGTCTTAAAAAGTCTTAGGAGTGAGCAGGTGAAAGAGGGTTTAGGGAGAGGAACAAGCGCCCCGGGTTGAGGTGACAGCACGTGGCCTAGAGCACAAGGGAACCAATAGCATTTGGTGAGAGCAGGGGAGCAGCGATGAGGCCGCCGTGCAGGGGTGCGTACAGATGGGTCTCCCAGGTGCGGCCGCGCTGCAGGCCCTTCCCTTCTGTGTCATGCGGCCTCGGGTCTGCCTCCCTTGCTGAGTGGGGGGACCTTGCCTGCTAAGAGGCAGCTGTGGCCACGAGTGGGAGCTGGTCCCTGACCTGGAGGGTGGCAGGGCCCGCGGGAGGCCAGATGAGAGGACATACGCGGTTGGGGCTTGCTGGCTGATCCGATGGAGGCAGGGAAGCGGTGTGGGGGCTGCCCTGGGGGAGCCTGAGATCCTCCCAGGCAGGGCTGCTGGCGGCTGCTGCTGGCCGTGAACTCCCCGCTCAGGGCTCGGCCTCTGGGTCGGTGTGAAAGCCCAGCCGTTGGGGGCTGGGCGACCCTCTTACCTTTAGCTGCCTCTCTGCGCTCCACACCTCGTTTCCTCTGAAAAATGGGAGGCCTGCCTTGCAGGACGTCTTTGGGGCCTTGGGCTGGTGCTGGCCCAAGAGCGAGCTCAGCAGGATTCTTGCCCACCAGGACAGGTGTCGGTGTTGGGGCTGGTGCTTGTGCCCTCCCTGCCGTGGACTCCTGGGGCCCCTCCTTTCTCCCCACTAGCTGGGGGTGGGCGGGGATCCCCTGAACATAGGGATCCTGGTTTCCAGTCCCCTTCTCCTGGCCCAGGTGTGTCCTGGCCAATCACAGACCACTTTAGTCTCTGAAATGCACAGGTGGAGCAAACCAGCAGGCAGGGGTGGGGAGGGGGTGCTGCTTTTGAGGCCTGAAAGCCCTGAGTGTGTCCCGCTCACGGGAGGAGGCAGAGGCTGTCTGCTGCGGTGCTAAGACGGCGCCCCCGTCTTCGCCAAGGCCCAGTTGCTGGTGGATGGCAAGGTGGCACTTGGAGCCCGAGCCTGCCCCGTCTTCAGCCCGCACCCCCTTTCCCCAGCACCAGCACCTGGGCTGCCCACAAACTGTTCCCCAGGGGGGCTTCGTAGCCACAGTGAGGGGCGCCCGGGTTTGTGTTAGGGTGGCCTTCACGCAGTCTGTGTTGTCCTCTCTCCAGGCTGCAGACGGGCTGGTCCGTGCACACCTACCAGACGGAGAAGCAGAGGAGGAGCCAGTGCCTGAGCCCGGCGGAGGTGGAGGCCATCCTGCAGGTCATCCAGAGGGCGGAGCGGCTGGACGTCTTGGAGCAGCAGAGGATCGGGTGAGGGCCGGGCCCCGGCTGGCCGGA
Organism: Microcebus murinus; assembly: GCF_040939455.1. Lineage (NCBI taxonomy): Eukaryota > Metazoa > Chordata > Mammalia > Primates > Cheirogaleidae > Microcebus > Microcebus murinus. The sequence goes on along the minus strand of NC_134121.1, from coordinate 19,930,886 downwards.
GCGAGCTCAGGAGGACGACAGTGCAGGCCGGGCGGCTGAGAAGCTGGCGCTCTGGGTCCCAGAGCTGTGTTTCACCTCTGGGAGTGGCTCAGGGGGTCACTGGCTCAAGCTTTCCCCGGCTTCTGTGTCTGAACGCCCCCGAGTGCAGCCCGGAACCCTTCCGAGCCTCAGTGTACCCCTCTGTAAGGTGGGGCTAGCGGCTGAGACCGTGGGGGTGCGCGTGGGCGTGGTGAAAGGCCTTAGGGGCTGTGGGCTGTGCGCACGGTTGGGTCCGCGGTGGTTCAGCCAGGAAGGGATTCAAGCAGAGTCTGACCCGAGGATCAGCCCCCAGAGGCTCCAGCAGGAGGCGCTCTCCAGCTTGCCGTGAGCTCTTGGCCCTTGGCATCCAGAGCTGACCACAACTCTGCTTCCCGCGTCATCCTTGTGTGCCTTTTTTTTTTTTTAATTATAAAGCAATTCCTATTTCCTAGAAAATCTGAAAAGCACAGAAAAGCACAAGCAGGAAAACAAAACATGCGGCGCATGGCAGGAATTAATGTGATTCTGGTCTTCTTGTCCTGTATTTTATCTTTTTCTAAAAAAATCAGACATTGTAGAAAGGCACAGTTTTGGAAAGTGAAAGTACCACTGTAGAGATCAGCTGTGCTAACGGTTTGCTGTGTGCGCCTCAATTATGGAGACATATTACTATCATTTTGGTACAAAAGGGTTTGTATCAGATTAGTTTTGTTACTATTTTGCTTTTTTTCATCTGGCCTGGCTGGGGCCCTGCCGTCTCACAGACCTGTGCCCCGACAGCCCTGCCAGGCTCTCTGCTGGCCAGGCTCCCCCAGGAGGGCGCACAGGGACCTGGGGGCGTGCTCCATGGCGGCCTCCCTCGTGCCACGGAAGCGTTTGTGGCCTCGCAGCCGCGGGGCTGCCGTCTTTGCCTTTCCTGTGCCGCCTCCGGAATCCGGCACAGGGTGTGAGGGCTGGGCTTGGCGGGCTGCAGGGTGACCCAGGACAGTGCCTGGACTTAATCGTTCAGAGGGAGGAGGAGCGTCCTGTGTGTTCGTATGAGGCATGGAGACACAGGCTTGTACTGGCAGAGGGTCCCCGAGGGCAAGGGGTCATGCCAGGGCTGAAGCTGGGTTTGTCCCCAGGCCCTGTGGTCCCTGGGTGAGGGACAGTGACCCCTGTGGAACCCAGAAGCGCTTGCTGGGGGGGCGGCGTGTGCGCAGAGGCAGCCTCGTGGCCCAGTCTGCTCTCCTGCAGCCCGGCGGCACCTCATCTCCTCGGGGACGTGTGGGGCAGTGAGGAGGGGACCCTGGCTCCACCTCCTGGGAGCTGTGTGCCCCTGGCAAGGGACTGCATGTCTCTGAGCCTCAGTCTTCTCATCTTTAGAATGGGGAAAATAGCATCCTCCTCCCGGGGGTTGTGTGGTGAGAGGAGATCAGGTGCCCATACTTCATCCTTCATTCATTCAAGAACTTACACCAGGTGTCCGTATTGGGTACTAGGAATTTAGTGGCCAACAAAGCGGGACAGTTTCACAGAGGTTGTTGTGTAACCAGGTTACAATGTGAGGGGTGGCCGTGGGCCCCAGGAGAGTCACCTACCCCGGGCTCAGTGGGGGGCAGGGAAGGCTTTTGCATACTTGACATCTCGAGGCTTCCAACAGGAGCTGTTTTTTCTTTCCTCCTCCGGCTTCTCCGTCTGCTAAGTTGTGCCAACCAGAAGCCTCGACATCATCCTCGATCTCTCTCTCCCCTCTCCCGGCCTTGGATCCCTCGAGGCTGCCTCTGAAATGCAGCCTGTCCCGTCCCCATCCTCCCTCCCTTGGACTCCCCCCCCAGCCTCCCCGGCTTCCTCCCTCGCCTCCCCTCCCTGTTACCGCAGCTTCCCGCAGAAGCCAGAGTGAGTGTTAAAAATGTTGCATGGCTCAAATCACTCCCCTCCTTAAAACTCTTCAGGGGTTTCACGTTGATCTTAGAGAAAAATCTAAATTCCACTGTGTGACCTACAAAACCGACACGTTCTGGCCCTTGCCTGCCCCTCCAGCTGCACGTTATCTCGGCCTCCCTGCGGAGGTGCCCGCCTCCGTGCTGCTGTGCCGAGCCCTTCTCAGCCCCAAGCCTGGCCCCTGCTGTTCCCTCGGCCTGGGCTGCTCCCGGCTCTTCCCTGGGTTTGGGCCTGTCGTTCCTCAGCTCTCCCTTCCCGTGTTCTCCGAGAGCCTTCGCTGGTCGCCATCGAACGTGCCCCTGCCCCCTCAATCTCTCTGCCCTCCCTGGCCCCCTCGACTTTCATCTCATAGTGCTGCTCCTGCCTGCCATCAGCTTGCTTGTTTACTTGTTTATGGCTTTTTTTCCCTTATTGAACGTAAGTTCCATGAGAGCAGGGACCGTGTCTGTCTCTGGCTTCTTTGCTGCAATACCCCAGTGTCTGGCTATCAACGGCGCTCGGTTCGTAGTTGGCAAGTGGAGGAACCATTGGGGGCTAGTCAGGGGAAGGAGTGGGGCAGGGAACACTACCCCACAGGAGGGCAAGTCGCAGGGGACATGGTTGGGGACACAGGGCGGCTGTGCCCAGCAGCGGTGGGGATGGAGACAGGAAGCGCGTTCCCTCTGACTCCACGCCCTGTGCTGCAGGCGGCTGGTGGAGCGGCTGGAGACCATGAGGCGGAACGTGATGGGGAACGGCCTCTCCCAGTGTCTGCTCTGCGGGGAGGTGCTGGGCTTCCTGGGCAGCTCGTCAGTGTTCTGCAAAGACTGCCGGAAGGTAAGGCCCTGCCGTTCCGGCTACCCAGCCTGCGCCAGCTCTGCCGCTCTGTGGCTTTGCAGCCCGGCTCCCTGGAGAGTGTGTGTGCGTGTGTGCTCGTGCACGTGGTATCCTCTGCTGCTTGGCAAGAGAGGCTAGGGCCTGCAAATGAGATGACCTGGCTTCTAGGGCCAGTTCTGGGAAGTGGACCTCTGGGTCTCCCAGCCTGGGACTGAATTCTGAGCTCAAATAGCTCTTCCACTAGCTGGATGAGCTCAGAAAACGTGTTCAATATCTCAAACCTCATCTTCCTCATCTGTGAAATAGGGGTAACGATACCATGTCCATCAGAGATTATTTATTATTATTTAATCCTATGAGGATTAATGCAAAGCTCTTAAAACCTTGCCAGGCGCGTGAGCACTCAATAAATGGTATTATTTAATGGTTGTATTAGATAAGCAGTATTTTCGTCAGAGCCGAGCAGTAAGCTAGGATCACACTTCCTGTTCTCTTGGTCTGCTCTCTTGATCTCTGGTCACTGGAAGCTGAATGATCTTTGCAGCAAGATCAAATAGATTTTCTCTGTTTCTTTTACTAAGTTGTGCTATGTATTGTTTTAGTAATATATTGAGTCCGAGACTTAAGTGTGACTTTCGGTTTTTCCTGGAGTTTCTACATACCCTTATTTTTCTTATTACTCAAAGAGTAATGATCCTCAAGATTATTTAGCATCTCAATTTTACTCCCTATCACATGGGGGCTGGCTTTTTTCGCCTCCTGGCAGAAGCCCTTCTAGATTCTCATTCCTGCCCCAGCCTAGACTGGTTGCTGCACAGCTGTTATCATGGGACTTCCCTTTGCTGGCCTCCTAGATTAGGGAGACCATTCCAGAGACACCACGTCTTCCTCTTTTTTGTCTTCACCCTAGTTTTGTTGGAACCCATGCTCAAGTAATTTCCATGTGCCAGTTGCTGTTTTAAGCGAGTCACAATAGTGAAGACAGAGGAGGAAGCTTCTCTCTTGAGATGCCATTGGGTCAGGGAACTGAAAAACAAGTAAAGATCAAATACATAAGATGACTTCAGGAAGTAATAAATTCCGGAAAGAAATAACAGAGGGGGGAGGATGGGGGGTTGGGTGGTAAGGGTTGAGAGGACCATAAAAGATGGAGAGAAGTCAAAGAAGTAAACATGGACTTGGGACATCAAGGCCATTGGCAGCCGAGATGAGGGCGTTCTCAGTGGCATTCAAAAGCCGGATGAAAAAAACAAGGTGTGAAGAGGTTGATGTGCCCAGTTAATAGGTGGGAAAACCAGGATTTCAGTTATGGGGATTTTTTCCCCTGCACTATCACAGGTGGTGAACTGCGCTGAGGAATGTGGATTGATTGGTCCAAGAACCACGGAGGGGTAACAGGTGTCAGTTGTGCTGGCTCCTCCTTAAACCCGCCATGGGCCCTGGACTAGAGGCCACTGTGGGTGGCAGGCACGGGGACTTACTTGGGAATGTCTTCCTCCCAGGACATGGGTGGGTGGGGCTATGTTTTGTGACTTCCACCCTGGGGGAACGGGACCCCGCAGCCCATTATCTCCTTCTGCCTCTCAGCCCCACAGTTGCTGGAACTGTTCCAGATTTCTGGGGCCATGAGGAAGGGCAGAGCCTCATCTGCCTCTCTTGGGAAAGCCCGGGCCCGTGCCCCGGGGGCAGGCTGCCACCGCCCCGGGTTGCTGCAGGGTGAACGCAGCTGCTCCCGGGAGGGCAATGTCCTAGGCAATAGCGGCAGGTGCGGGGGGGAACCCAGCCGGATGTGGGGTTGCATGGCAGTGTTCTTCCAGCCACTCTCACCACCCCTCTCCCCAGGGTACCCTGGAGCGCTGGGCGGGGCTGGGGGACATTTCCAATGAAAATGGTTCTTATTTTGCAGCAGGCTGAGGTCGTGGTCCTGACCCGGGCCGTGAGGCGGAGGAGCCCCGTGGGCTTCTGAGATGACTTATTTCAGGGTAAAGGTGGGAAGAGAGGGTACTAGGTGGGGCCGCAGCCAGATGATGGGCATTTTGGGGATTTTCTTCATTTGCCTTTAAGAAGATCATGCCGTCCATTTATTCATTCACATTTATTCGCTGGTTAAACAACAGAGGGCCCAGCGCGTGCAGGCGCGGTTCTCGGTGCTGGCGTTGCCATGAACGAGGCAGACCAAGCCCTGGTTCTCATGGAGGCTGTTTTCCAGGAGTGGGAGGAGA